>NC_059383.1:24523800-24844737 GCF_019703515.2 Myxocyprinus asiaticus | reverse complement strand
TTTCCTCCTCGTATAAAAACATACACAACTGACTAAATCAGCTCTTTCTGAAAGGGCTTTTGGAGTTTCTGCCAACAAAAAAGGACCCTCTAAATCTAGTTCTCAGTTTAAATGTATTCTTTAGAGAGATATGTTACTCATGTTTCTAACATTTTTCCCTATCCCATTTCCCCTAACTATTTTTTTCCCCCAATGCCCTTTTTCAAATAATATCTGCTCATTACTGAATATTCACATCGAATTAGTTACCTATGTGACCCCTCATCCCTTCCCTTTTGCACATTAACCCTGATGTGGTACCTTTTGAGTGTTTGAAGTATTCTTCTGAATAACTAAAACTAACATAAGTAACATTTCCCACAAGGACGAATTTGTGACTGTTGGTGTACAATTAGTCACGGTGTTTGTAATTTTTCTTTTGAAATGTTTTATAGACTATCATGAAAGTTTATTTAGTGTAAAACAATTAGTACTAAAAACGTCTTTTAAGTGAGGACAAAGAATTCTCCTCGAGGGCATATGAGAGTTTTACTTTGTAGATTAATGGCAACAATCACATCAAACACCAATAACTCAGCAGTGATTTATTTATATAATTCTCCTCACTGTTCTCATGCAGAGATGTTAAAGAATAAATCATTTTGCATTAATTGAAAGCAGACATTTTACACATGGTCGTCTGACTGGGTAATATAACCGTGTTTGGCTGGAGAAATGCTGTTCTTTGTCAGAAAAGAAAAATATGCAAGACATGATTGGAAAAGGTGGAGCATGCATCACCTTTCTGGGATTTGATGTTTTAGAGACTACTTAGTGTGTGTGATGCCTCACATCTGGACCTGTCTTTGAAATCAAGCTTAAAAATATTGTGTTATGCTTTACAAAACTGGAGTATGTTTTTTATTGCTCTCTTTACGAATATTATTAAATGCAATGAAACACTATACCTGTGCTGAGGTTGGCATGAATACAAGCCAATACAAGTCCTGATTATCTCTAAAACACCAAGCCCCATTATTCATCATTGTCACATTAGTTAACAGGCCATACGACATACATCCATCATTCGTTGATGTGGCATTCACTTCTGGCTTAATTACTGTTTTTCATGGCAGAGGTTTCTCGGTCTGTTCTCTCTCAATTTAGTGCCTTTTTGGAGTAAAGTTTAGAAGTGCTGGTTTTGACAAAGCCAACATACTTGTATTATTTAGACTTGTGCTAGGGTTTTTTCAAAATGTCTAAACCAACTGTAACTCATCCTAGATCTTTCAAGCTACCTCCACCAAACTCAGCACAGACCTTCAGACTGTTCTGACTCGGGTTGCTATGACTTTCTGAATCCTTACTGGTTTCAGTGTGGGATGAGAACTTGGGTTTCCCACACTGCTGACACAACGTGCTTCCAGTCGCACCACAAAGGAAGGTGTAAACACTTTAACCGATGCAAAAATGTCTGATGGGTGATGGCGCTTGTCCGTAACTCAGCATAATGGGGCTGATATTTGGGTAGTGGAAAATTCGGAAGCAACTTCAAATTTCCAACTTCCCGTGTGATCATGTTGATAGTTTTATGTAGTAGTGCTGCCAAAGTTAAAGGGAAACTTCACCCAAACATCACTTACTCACCCTCATGCCATTCAAGATATGTATGGATGAAGATTTTTAGAAGAATCTCTCAACTCTGTAGGTCCTTACAATGCAAGTGAATTGGGGCCAGAACTTTGAATCTCCAAAAGTCACATTAAGCAATTATAAAAGTAATCCAAAAGACTCCAGTGGTTTAATCCATGTCTTCAAAAGAGATATGATAGGTGTGGGTGTGAAGCAGATCAATATTTGGTCCTCTTTTTTTTTATTTTTTTTTTACAAGAAATCTCCACCTTTAAGCAGCCCCAAGGTGGCGATATCCACGAATAATGCAAATCACCAAAAAAAAAAAAAAAAAAAAAGAAAAAAGAAAAATGTGGAAGTGAAAGTGGAGATTTATTTTAAAAATGGACTTAAATGTTGATCTGTTTCATACCCACAACTATCATATCACTTCAGAAGACATGGATTAAACCAATGGAGTCTTAAGGATTTATTTTATGCTGACTTCATGTGATTTTTGGAGATTCAAAGCAAGGCTATTATAGTTTTGGGTTTTTAAATTAATTTTAATTTTTATTTAGTTTTCAATTTCAAATGATTTAGTTTAGTTTCAGTTATTTTACCAACTGTGTTTTTCAATTAATTTTAGTTTTTGTTTTTGTCTATCAATATATTTTATTTTTTATTTTTTAATTCTATTTCCGTTAACACAGATGAGTAAATGACTTGGCAGGTGACAACTTTGTGTAGGCTAATGTTCTTTAAATGAAACTATTCCTATTCAAATTTCTGGCCACCATTCACTTGCATTGTATGGGGTTGAGATATTCTTCTAAAAACCTTCATTTGTGTTCTGCAGAAGAAAGTCATCTTTCTTTTTGGGTGAACTGTCCCTTTAAGGCATTAACTGACCTTATTTAAATATGTTAAACTGCATTATTATAGTGCCATTTTCATGTTAAAATTTTTATTTTAAGATTTGTTCATGAAAGGCAACTCAGGATTGTCAGTTTTTGCAGCATGATTCAGATAATTTGCTGAAATTATCAGAGGCAGCTTAATTAAGCAGAGAGGGAGGGTGTGAAAAGCAGCGCATTTAGAAGATTTCTGAAGTATTTTGATGGTGCATTCATTCAGAGGTTACATGAACACCTCAATCAGCTATATAAGCAAACACGTCCATCAGAGTTAATTACCTTAACACAGTTTAGCTCTCTTTAAATCAAGAGCCTTTCATTTGTAATCCTTCAGTTGCTTGGAGACTGTGAATCTGGCACTGTGCAGAGCAGCAATTTAGAGGCAGAAACTTTACATATTCAGTTTTCTCACCTTGCCTTCACCCAGGACATCCTACCATGCAGCATTTTTCTGACGTGCAGTCCTTGTTTAACAAACAGAAGGTGTCCAAATGTATTTAATTTTTCGTATTTTTAACTATATATTAGTTGTTGTTACCTAAATGGCACTTGGTTTGACATTTTGTTATCTAATGCAATGACATTCATACAGTTTTAAGTGTGGCTTAATTGTCCAAATACTTTTTGGGGCCACTGTACAAGTAAAATACAGCAAATGACACTAGCTGATTTTCAAATACTTCAAAAACGTAGCAGTGATATAACAGTCTAGCTCCATTCACACTTTAACACGCGCTATTACAATGGGAAACAAGACGGGAACACTCACACAGAGAACTGACCCATTCAACTGATTTATACCCACTGACTGCCCCCAGCTGTTCAAATTGCCAGAGCCAAGACTAAGCATGCATAGCTGAATACTATTTAGAGGGAATTCAAAACCTTAAAAACGAAGAGACCATGTAGGTGCCAAATGTTATATGTTTAAAAACAATTTGTGCTCCAGCAGCATGTGTTCAACTTCAGAGAACTAAAATAATTTAAAACTCCATTAAATCAACTCAACAATATATAATAATTAATAAAAGAATGAAAAAAAAAAAAAAAAACGAGACCTTGTTCATAACTCAATTGTCGCTCCTACACAGTAAAGAGATTAAATGGAGACTTTTGTTCAGGTCTCCTGCTTCTCAGATGTTCTCCAGTAATATAACATGGGTCTCCTCTAGAGTTTCAGAAGAGATCTCAATGATGCCTCAAACTGTGCTCAGATTTGCCAAGATAAAGCCTGCAATCAAAAGTCAGAATTTCAATGTGTATTCTCATTTGCTCATCAAGTTCTTCCAAGATCAAATAATCTGAGCTTCAGTATGCTTTACCCATAATTTTATAGCTCAATACCCTTACTACAATATATGTCAAATTCCAATCCTAAGGAATTATAAGAGAAACATCTGAGGCAAAGCTGATACTTAAAGGGCCATGGCATGCCTTTATTTATTATTTTAATATGTTCCTTGAGGTTCACTTATAATATTAGAAAGTTTTTTTTTGTTCAAAATACAGTCCTAACTTTGTATATCATTATTATTTTCCAGCCTCATTCTGACCCTCTGTCAGAAACGCTTGGTTTTGGTGCTGCTTCTCGTTTAAGGCTTGACAGTAAACACACATTGTTATGATTGGCGCTCTGCTCTCTCCTTGCCATTTCAGTGCTCACAGCTACTGGGTGGGGCTACAGAACTGATAAGGTAAAGTAGGCATTGATGTGTTGTTGTGAAGGTGGTCAGATGCAAATGTTTACCACAGTGTGACATCACAATGTGGAGGAAGTGGAGAATGAGTCTTTTTGGCAGCTTGGTATCAATAAAAGCTTTTTTTTTTTAACCTCATATTGTTCCAAACCCATATGACTTTTGTTCCTCTATGGAACCCTAAAATAAATGTTAGGTAGAATAACAGCCCCAGTCACCTTACTTTCATCTTTTTTTCCATTCAATGAAAGTGAATGGTGACTTAGGCTGTCATTCTGCCTAACATCTTTTGTGTTCCACAGAAGCAAGTTATAGGTTTGGAATAGCATGAGGGTGAGTAAACGATGACAGAATTGTAATTTTTGTTTGAACTATCCCTTTAAGTTTCCTGGGTTATGAAAGAGCAACGTTTGAGCAATAAAATTATTATCTGGGTTAATAAGGGTATTGACATTACAAATGGCTCTCTTTGTAAAAAAAACAATGGTGAGAGTATGGATCAATCCCAATGTCCAACTATCCTTTTAAACTAACATACATAAAGGGAGAAAACGAAATAGGAGCATAGCCCAAAATCCCCTTTGTCTCCCTCCAAGCCACTCGAAGAGGACAAATTGACAGAAACTGTTAGATCCAACAGCCAGCGGAAATAATTCACAGCTTCATTGTGTGACTATTAAGGTCTGCAACTGAGGGGCTTCTGTTTCAAAATATTTTGTCAGGCCTTCAGTGAGAGATGAGCAGCACCGTCTGGCACTATGTGTGAGGCCAACACAATGACTTATTTGAAAGAAGAGGAAAGTGGGCTTTTGGGATCTGGAGAGAGTGGATGTTGGTCACAACTCCATGAACTGACCCATTCTGGGTTTGGCGGCCACTCTCAGTTCACTGCCTTGAGCATGACTGAAGAACAAAAGAGGATTATTTCACACCTGGTGATCTAAACAAGCCTGTTGACAGCCTGTGATGTACCACAACAGGTTTCTACTAATTTATCCCACAATGTATTATTCATTTCTGTCAAAGTAAACATCCCAGATGTCTCCCTCTCAGTTAGTGTCGATGATTGTGTGAATTAATGACCTGGTTTTGTATGTTGATGTTCGATACCTTAAAAGGATAGTTCATCCAAAAATTACAATTCTGTTATTTATTCACTCTAATGTAATTTCAAACTTATATGACTTTGTTTCTTCTGTTGATTACAAAATGTGAATGTTTGTAGAATATTCTGGCCACTTTTTTTCTTCTAATAAAAGTGAATGAGGACTTAGACTAGGGATGGGAATCGAGAACTGGTTCTTGTTCAAAACCAGTTAAATTTTCCTAAAAATACTTGAATCAAATGATTTTCATGACTTTCGGTTCCATTCATGGTTCTCGAATGGCATTCTTCTGAACACCATTCTAAAATACTCTGACAATGAGCAAGACCATGACTGAATCAGCAGCACGAAATATACAGTGCAATCAGTCTAGTCTGATTTCTAAATGACTGATGAACCCACAGCGCAAAGCATACAGCACGACCAGTGTAGCCCGATTCCCAAATAATTGACTCTTAAGGCCATGATATTCTGTACGAAATCGAATACGAACAGTGACGTCATTTAGAACAAAATCTGGCCAAAACGAAAGTGTTTTTTAGTTTGTTTTGGTGGTTCGTAACAGCTTGCCAGCACAATCTTTCAGGATAACTTCGTACAGGCTGTTAAAAAACCTTCTTACTGCCACTGGTCCACGTCATCTGTAGGTGTGACCTGGAGCTCCACTGCTATGTCAAGTTACATTGTTCAGTCAGTTAAGATCTGTCAACATGAACACACAGGTGTGCAAAGTTATTAGTGAGCTGGTGCAAACTTACCTACATCTGTATGATCGTTTGCATAGAGACATTTTCTGAGAATATGTCATGCAATTTGTTTTGTTTAACTAGTCTACAAAAGAAATCAAATCTACTCAAGTATTTATAAGTGCCCATTCACTCTGTTGTTTGATATGCTGCTTCACTCATGTGCTATCTGCAGCTGATAGTCATTCACACATCTGCCAAAAGTAAGATATGTCTACAGTATCATAATTTTTTTGTCTGTATTCTGCCAGAGACTATTTAGCAGAGACAGGCCACTTCTGCCCATTGCAACTATAGTGGT
The DNA here is from genome assembly GCF_019703515.2 of Myxocyprinus asiaticus. NCBI lineage: Eukaryota > Metazoa > Chordata > Actinopteri > Cypriniformes > Catostomidae > Myxocyprinus > Myxocyprinus asiaticus. The sequence continues at coordinate 24,838,380 of NC_059383.1, read as the reverse complement.
ATACGCTATAGCGTGTTGCATTCATGGCCCTAATGCGCTATGCAAACATGACAAATTACACATTATCTACTGGATACATATTACTTTAAATCATCATCAAAACAGCTTCTATAACTGATCTAGTGTGAATTCTACTCAAGGAATGAGTCATGATATCATTGATAACACATTTTATTGTCACATTAATTAAGGTTTTACATGTAGTGTAAAAATGCCCCTCTAAACAGTGTCGCCAGTGTCTGAATGTTCACAAACAGTGTGCTGTTGCTCAGCTGTTTCAAACTTCTTTTTGGCTCTGAGGGAAGAACCACTTTGCCGTGAGTACACCGGGACCTTTATGAGTCAGTTCTTTTGAATCTACACTGCAAAACAATGCTACCTCCCAAACGAATGACTCTTAACTGCCGATTCATTTTAGTGAATGCAAATCACTGAAACTTAAAAAGTCTTCTAAAAAATGTAGTTATTTCGAGAAGTAAATTCAATAAGAATTGCATTTACTATTTCCAAAAAAATCTTCCTCAAAAGTCCTCAAAAAAATCATTAATTGGAACAGTTAAGGAACTGGAATCGATAAATTCCTTAAAATTCCCTTCCCTAACTTAGACTCTCAAGCTTTGAAATTACAAAAAAGTACCATAAATGTAGTCCATATGACTTTTTATACTAGTTTTCATACTACATGATACTGATTGTGTGAGGAACAGACTGAAATTTAAGTTAAGAGTGGCCAGGATTGTCATTATAACTTTTGAGAAAACCAGCAATAGAATTGTAACTTGTGCTGTCACATTAAATTGTAAAAACTGCAATGTCATATTGGTTAGTGTCACACCAGGACATTAGCCCAATATATTTTTTTATCATTTTAAGTGCATAGGAATTATACATGACCAGATCAACTTACATACATGCTACATGCATGCCAATGCAAAACATTTTCTGCAGACAAACATTCTATTAAAGCTATATTCAAAGAAAAGTATGTTTGCTGCTTTAAATGTACAATAAATAGTGTATTTTTAGTTTATTCATGATACATATATGACTGATGTGTAACTAAGTACAGTGGAAAAAAGGTGGCCTATGTCAACTTTATAAAAGCATTCTGGCCATTAAGCTGTTTTCATCCTATGCTTCTCCTTTTATGTACATGCAGTGGAAGCTTGCTAGAACAACATACAGCATTCCTTTAACTGAACATTCTGTCATCATTTACTCACCCTCATGCTGTTCAAAACCTGAATGACTTTCTTTCTTCCATGAAACACAAAAGGCAGAATGTTAGGGACTGAGAGCTCCAGTCACAATTTACTTTCATTGCTTCTTTTTCAATATAATAAAAGTGAAAAGTGATGAAGATTTTCAGTTTTTTGGAAACTATCCCTTTAATGATGAGGATTGCTTTACACCCTTTCTTCCTGGAGAACGCCTACAATTTTGGCCCACTTAGTAGCCTACTGAGACATTTGAATGTTTACACTCACTTTCCCTTACATAGGCGCATTTTTCAGCAATGACTGACCTCAGCCCGATTCAAGGCCTCTGAAGAAAGCAAGGTCTTACAAAGAATTCTGAGATGTCAAACTCAAAGACTTGTGCTGAACTGACTCATAGTAATAAATGAGATCTTTAGACTACCTGCTGCCAGCATCTGGTTTTGTACTACATGCATATTGTGTGAGTGTGTGGGGGTGAGTGTGTTCTTCAGGTAAAAAAATGGGTGTCAGAGACTGGGATGGCACAGTGTTAGAGAGCAGGGAGGAGACTAAGACCTGCAAAGACTGTCTAGCTGTTCAGGGTTTAAGTACTTCACTACTTCCTTTATTCCATCTTCACAGATCCTAATCTTACTCAAGTCCTTCTGCTTGTCCTCCTCTTCTTTAAACTTCCTCCAAGTGTCTGTGCAAAAACATAGAATAAGGTATAAAAAAAAAATAGACCAGGAAAAAGGTGAAATATGTAATGACTGCCACTAGCATCACCTAATGGAATTTTGGAACACCAAATAATTACTGTTTTCAAACAGTTTTCTCAAACACTCCCCCCATCTGCCATTGTTTGGATAAAAAGATAGTTCTGCCACAAATGCACGCCATTGGTTGAATCACTGGACTCAGTCTACAAATGGTTTACTTATAGTTGTCTCTGCATATTAAGTGTGGATAGGATAAATTATTGTAACATTGAAAAAAAATAACACACTTCACCTATGTTAGGTGCAGCAGTTCTGGGTTCCACTTAATGTCAGGTGTCTTTAACTACTCTGTACTAACATTAAATTACATACAATAAAATGTATGTATTGTGTAACTGATGATGTTCTGCAAAATTATCACAAGATTCACATTTGCTGCCAATGAGGTTGAGGTACGGGTAGGTTGAGGAATACATTAGGGGTAGGGTTAGGGGTAAGGTTAACAGCGTATCTACATATCTAATTAAATGCAGGTACTTCAAATGTAAGTACAGTACAACACATATGTTCATAACAAGTACATTGTATCAAATACTTAATACATAGTAGTTAAAGACACCTAATATAAAGTGGGTCCCAGATTTGTTTCTACCAAATCTGTTTTAAGCTGAAACACAGCAAACACACACAGGATGAATAAAGAGTGACTGACTGAAATAGTTAGAAAGAGAATGTGTAAACAGGAAATCAGAAATCTTCCCTTTATTTATTATAGATGTTAAATTTCCTTTGGTCTCCTCCACTGTCTTATATTTCCTGACAGACGAAAATGTTTTGAGCTCAAACATTTAGAGTTGTCCCACGCAGAATCTCAGCTTTCAGAACTGTTTTAATCATACTGTTGGTTGACATAGAGGAGCACATTTTCCTTTTACTCACTATATGACAGGGCCGGAGTGGGATTCATATTCAACCCGGGAATTTATTGTCCAAGTCAACCCCCCAATAAAAAAAAATGCAATAATTTGAAAATTATTTAAGCTCTCCATGCCTTTATACCACATGTGGCATTCACTTAGATTTTCATTTTCTGACATAAGACTTCATTGCATCTGTTGTAAAAATATTATGAATCTTAAAGGGATAGTTCATGCAAAAATTTTAATTCTCTCATCATTTATTCACCCTCATGCCATCCCAGATGTGTATGATTTTCTTTCTCCTGCAGAACACAAACAAATTTTTTTAGAAAAATATCTTAACTCTGTTGATCCTTTCAATGCAAGTGAATGAGAAGCAGTGAGAAACAGATCAATATATAAGTCCTTTTTTACTATAAATCACCACTTTCACTTTTCTAAGGGCTCTTCTCTCCTAACAGTTCTTTTTGGTGATTTAAATTCTTCGTGCATATCGCCACCTACTGGGCACGGAGGAGAATTTATAGGGGGAAAAAAGTACTTAAATATTGATCTGTTTCTCACCCACAACTATAATATTGCTTCTTAAGAAATTGATTTAACCACTGGAGTCATAGAGATTACTTTTATGCTGCCTTTATGTGATTTTTGGAGCTTCAAAGGTCTGGCCACCTTTCACTTGTATGGAAAGGACCTACCGAGGTGAGATATATTGATCTAAAAATCTTTGTTTGTGTTCTGCAGAAGAAAGAAAGTCATACACATCTGGGATGGCATGAGGGTGAGAAAATGATGAGATAATTTTTACTTTTGGGCGAACTGTCAAGTTTATTTTAAAGTCTACCTAGGCCAATAATAACACTATAGAACTGTAACTGTGCATAAATATTTCAAGATGTACAGACTCACAATTCAAATTGTCTGTGCTTTGTATTTTAGATCATTAATATGGCAACAGATCCAATGAAAACATGTGCAGCAATGAAATGCTCAGGAAACAATGAAGGTTGAGTGATTGTCTTTACATTTTTACATGCCATTTAAGAAAAATGTCATTTACCAACAATAAACTTGGAAGGTAAATGTTATGGACAGTGGCAATATGGTTACTGTTACTTTAAGAGTGTTTTCGTGCATGATACAATATTAAAGGCACTCTGCGCAGTTTGTTTCGCTGAGTTTAATCTTTTGAGATCTGTAAAGTCACATTATTTTTGTACTGTGTCGTGCTGTTGCATCTGTATTCATTTACTTTAAGTATTCTTTAATTGTGTGACAATAAACAATATTGTTATTATTCTGCAGTGCTAGGAATGAGGATTTCAAAGATTAACTGACTGAGATAGTGAGACTACAGTCAGTATTAAACTTGTAATGATCTTGTACCTGAAGCATTTTCATTCATCCAACAAATAGTTGGATGAATGAACTATTTCCCCCCACTGTCAAGTGAAGCGTTGTGATGGCGCAACAGCTAGTGTGTCTCTCACAGCCCGCTTTTTCTTTTTTATGGGTGTGACAAGATAAAATACAGTAGAGACTGCATTCACTATAATACGGAATGCAATTCTGATCCCTTAAATATCAGATGAAATAGATGGTTGGCAACTGTTATGCGACACATGATGAAAGATTATTAATAAAACATTCGGACCTACCGGCCTAATTTTTGACCAGCCCACCGGGAATTCTCCAGATCCCCCCGATTAGCCACTCCGGCCCTACTATGCGACCAATAAGAGGATCTCCATCTTAATCTATTGAATTGAGTTATCTGTCTGAGTATTCAATTCAAACTCAATTTGAACTGTATCAAAATATGCAGTGGAGTTTTTAGATGATGCTGTACTGTGTATTGTATGACTCCCTGTTTCATAATGCAAACTTATCCTAATGAAAACAAATGCATTGAAATAAAAAGAACTGCAGGCTTATGACTAGACATACCCTCATCTAATGTGGTCAGTAAGATGTAATTTTCAGGATGTTCTATGAGGTCTTTCTTTTGAACATCACCTGATTCCATTAGATGCAAAACACCTGCAAGGAATAGAAGACAGTTTCAAAGAAATCATACTGTTTCAATAGACAAAGGTTATAATAATTTTAGCAACCTTATTGACAATAAAAGCTTTAACAAAGATATAGACTTTAAGCTGAAGTGTGTAATTTCTGTGCCACTAGAGTCATCAAACCGAATTACAAAAATAAACATTGTTTTCAATTTTGTTTTTTTACAAATACACCCCCCATATTCCACTGGTCGAACAAACAGATAGTCCGCCCAAAACTCACACCATTGGAGTCAATGTATCTGTATCGGGCTGGATGGGTCACTCAAACATACAGAGCAATACACTTTTCGGGGTAAATCAGTATACAAATGGTTTACTTAAACTGTAGTTGTCTATGCATAATAAGCTGGGATAAGAGAAATATTTTAACATCTAAACAATTAAAAATGAAAAAGCAAAACATATTGAGATATTCAGGGTACCCAAACCTACTAAGGGACCTATACTAAAAACAGTAATTATCTGTAATAGTATGAGCAAGTTGCTGCTTCACAGACAAATGGTTAACAAACACATACTGTTAGCATATCAAACCATTGAACTTCATCCACTCTACTTAGTGTTAATTGATCTGTACCAGTGAGAAATGATTTTTTGCCAATATATATATATATTGTGAAAGACATTTCTCTCTTTTTTCTGTTTCAACACCCAACTACTGTATGTGAGTTCCAGGGCTGCAATAACCGTAGTATCTATGATCTTTATGGATTTACTTAAACTTCTTAAAAGGAAAATTGCAACATTACCTTCAATTGTTTTCCAGACTTGCACCTCAACCTCTGTGGCTCCCTGTCTCTCGATGGCAATCATCCGCACTTTGTCCTCTGACTGAGTGGCAGATGAGGATTCAACTTTATATACCAGGAGACTGCTATTGTCCTGGCCAAGGTAGCACTCTGTCCTATTGCTCTCTGCTTTGAGCTCTGTCAATGCAAGTTAAAAGTGACACACTGATGAGTCAATGACATAACACACATTTCTTTCCCCTCAGATCTATTAATTTATTTAAAAATACATAAAAAATGCAATTCACACAAAACCAATACTTGAATAGACCTCGTCTATGACGCAAAAGTCATTTTGGGGGTTAAAGTCATAAATATCATGTAGTGTGTGTAACTGTCCAGAGACAGCAAAAACAATTCTAAATCTCATTAAAAGTTGAAATTCTTGAAAAAGACATGTTTGCATGAGTAGTGCAGGGTAACCTTTTATTTCTTTAAAAAAAAAAAAAAGCAGTGAAACAATTCTGATTTAAAATAGGATGTGTAACAAAAAAAAAAAAACATTTTTATCCACCAAATCAAATCATGCAAAGTAACCAACATGTCCAGTAGGTAGCCATTTTTTTGTCATGTAACAAGTCTGATTCATATATATATATATATATATAGACATTTTTATGAAAAGGCACATTTTGTTCATGTCATTTGGTGTAACCTGAGAAAACCTTTAATATTCATGACTAAAAAAATCTTATTTGTAAAAAATATATGGTATTATTTTTATTTATTTATTTATTTATTGTAGAAAATGCTATAAATGTTTATTTGTATTTGTATTTTTTTATTGTGAAACCAACATGGACATAAAGAATATTTTTCTACAAACTTTACACATGTTTTTTTTTTTAATGATTTTGTTTAAATATTCATCAATTTGGACAACCTTATTTGTCAATGACCCATGTGCTGACAGATGGGATCTAAACTCTCTTAAATCTCCTCCCTTTTTGATAAGGGCCCAAGTTCATATAAAGCAAACCTGATGAATGAATTTAAATATTTTCAACATGATATTTGCTGAAAATGCCAGCATACGGTGTGTTCTGGATGCTGGTGTGCTGGTGTACTTGCCAGGCTTCTTAACTAGCTTAAGCAGAAAAACTTCCGTGATCAACCAGCCTCAACAGAGAGACCATGCTGGTCGACCAGCTTGGTTGACAAAGTTTTACTGGTAGACAGAATAGCTGTGCTGGTCCAGCAGCTTGACCAGCACCAAACTAGCATTAACCAGCACTGACCAGCGTAGAAATTGAAGCTGGTTTTAAGATGGTCTTTTCAGCAGGCATATCACATATCAGCATACCTGGACAAATCTTGCAGCACTTCCCGTCTGTCTTTATGGGATGTTGGCATGGATACTGGCTGGGACATGTGATGCGCCTGCATTCTTGAAAACCGTCCCTGCAGGTGCACAGAATGCACTCCAAAACCTTCCCCAGCACCGGGTGCCACACGTCACCATGGGAATAGGTCTTGCCGCTGTACACGCAAGCTTAGACAAAGTCAGAAACTCTTTGAGAGGATATGATTTGTGGTGTTTTTGAAAAAGCTAATTATGTTGACATCTCTGTTGAGAGTATGCTTAAAAACAATCTTACCTCTCTGATGTTTGCGCTGTAGAAGAATCTTAACAGTAGTCTCTGCTGCTTCTTTAAGGTGTAGCGTCTGTAGGTTGAGGCCTCTCGGAGAGCTCCGCAGTGTTGATGGTGTGGCCCTAACTGAGCAACCCCTGACCTGTTCCCCAGCACAGTGATCCACAGAATGCCTCTTGTGTTTCAGGACAAACAGCTAACATTGTGACTCTTGACTTGTTTAAAAATCATCTTATTATAGTGATAACATGCAGCACAGCATGAATGGATTAAAACCTATGATGGTTTTAATGCATTGCTGATTACTGTAAATACGTACAGCTCCTCTGTTCAGTTGATGTCCTCCATCCCCAAATGATGCAGAATTTATGTCAGTTGTGCCCTCTGTTTAAAAAGGGACAATGTTATTTTAGTCAACATGATAATAAGTTAAGGAATTATACCTGAGAGTAGAATACAGCCACTAACAACCACTCAATTTCGTTTCAGCCTAAAATAAATTTGAGTATTCTGAGTAACAAATAAAATAGGCTAAAATTCTCTAAACCAGAAAATAAATTGCACCTTTGCACACCAAGCAGCATGCGTCTGGAACTGAAACTGGTGAGGAACATGTAATGGGCTGACATGTTTTCAATGCACAGAATATATTTCCATTCTAAAATGAAAAAAAAAAAAAAAAAAAAATACAAAAAATAACATTGAGAAGAACATTCAACATCTACTGACAACCTTGTCAATGGAAAGTGTACATTTTTATTTATTTTAGTGAATTGAGTAAACAATTGTAAAATAACTGTTCTTTTAAATTAATTAAATTCTTTACATCATATTTGCTATCATTAAATTGTATTAGCCTATATATCTGCATTCAATCTGCACCTTGCTTGCTCTCTAGATACTGATATCGGCTTTGGCCTTTAAAACTCATATCGGTCAACCATGAATCGCAACATGAAAACAAACGCAAGAAACACTTTCCCAACACTAAAATATTTCAAAACAGCAAATAGGGAGAATTGGAATGGTCAGGATTTTTCCAAGTTGTTACTGGTGCAGATCCTCGTGTTCACAAGGGTAACAAGAATTAATAATAAAAACAAAATGCATGACTTACAGAGCAAGTGCACATGACACATTGGTTGGACTGACGTAATGGTAAGAGTTCATGGTTGGCAAATGTTTCCCCTGTTTGGTATATGCTTCCATTATGCCAACAGGTTTTAATGGGTGCCCGCAGACCAGCAGGAGTTCTGTGCTCATCTGTAGTTATGAAAATAGCCATAAGTGCACCAATCAGAGGTCCAAACAATGGTATATTGGACTTCAACTGCATCAGTGAGATGTCTAATTCTGGAGGTATAATGCTATCCAAATATCATGGTTGAGTCATACAGTATCTAGTTTTGAATCCCAACAACAACTACCTTGAGGTAATTAGACATGAGAGGTGTTAAAGTTTACCTGTACAACGAGGGCAGCACTGCTGTGAGTGAGTCACTGGATTTTCACATCGCAGAACAGGGCATTTGATGGGGTTGCATTTCACATGACCAGACTACAAGTTACAAGGTTTACATGAGTGTAAATGTGATGATCACACTGACACAAGGTAGACACTAACACTTATGTGTTTCTCATTAATCTGTCAAGAAAATGTCCTGAAAATCAAAAGAAAAAAATCAAAAGAAACAAATAAGAAATTAAATTTTGCATCTAGAAAATGAAGCCTATTTTAAGATTTTTTACAATGTTACTTTTTTCATGACAGTTACGGACATTTTACCCCCGTGTTAATTTTCATTAACACAGTGCGAAAAAGATGGTCATTATATTCTCATTATCGTAACGTGACAAAAAAAGATACATTATTCCAGCTGTACATGGCAATACTAACTTTGCACTGCCTTTCATGTTCACAGATTTTAATTTAGAATGTCACTGTACAACAGCAACTTTTTACTATAATACAGCAGGGAAAGAAAGACTGTTCACCATCACAAAATGCGAATAGTAAAAGTAAAATGTCCGGACGCGTTACGATAATAACTGGGGAGTGCTTAATTGTCCTGAAAATAATGTAAAAATGCAACAAAATAAATAAATAAATAAATGCAAAAATACACACACACACACACACACACACACACACACACACACACACACACACACACAAATACATAAATAAAATGCAAAAAAATGCACGCACACACACACACAAAAAATGCACACACACACTCAAATAAATAAATACAAATAAATAAATAATAATAAATAAAAAAACATCTAATGATCCCAAATGCAGATTTCATTTTCTTTATGCAAAATAAAGAAGGGAGGCTGACGCGCGCGCGCGCATACACCCACACGCGCAACTGAAGAAAGCGAATACAGTTTAACTTTGGTAAAATTACAGTATTATAGCTTAAAGACAATTCATGGGTCATTAGCCGCTAACCAAAACTACAAATCTTATAGCTCAATAAAACTTTAAACAGTAACTTATGCTTGAAATGTGTGTACGTACTTCAGTGCAAGTACAACGCATGCAGAACACGAATCCAAAGGGCTCCAAATAGGGATGCCAGCTATCTCCTGGCCTGTAAGTCTTCTCTTTAAAAGTGCAAAAGACGCCAGACACTGCATGCAACACAAAGACACTCGTGTATGACATGTCATATATTTTTTGAGAATCGATATTCGTGGATAAATCATTCTGAAAATAATTCTAAAAGTAAAGCCTAATTTAATCAAGCTAAAACATCGTTGTTGAAAGGCTCAGATTGTACTGTATAACTTCATCACACAACATTTTTAAGACAGTTTAACGCTGACAGAATAATGCATCTAAGTGCCCGTCCCGTTTACCAATAAAATAATCTTTGATGTATGGGGAGTCACTTACTTTTTCCAGGTCGAATTGCCTCCATTTCACCCTGAACAAAACATCGCACCGTGAACAAAGTGAAAAAGTGTTTCAAGTAGGTCATCCTTTTCTTCCTATTCCTGAAAACTGTGGACAGGATTTTCTTCACAAACTTCTCCGCACGTTAGAAGTACGACACCAACTTGGTAACTTCTGTGGGAGTCTCTGTATCGCGTCTTATGTTTTATCAAAAGCGCCTCCTACAGGAAAATGAACTTGACCGCTGTATTTCACAAAGATATCATTATTCTTTAGCAATAATTTTATCGACTAAAATGCACAATGAATTTGTACCGATTTAAATGGTTATTTATTTACAAATGAGTGGTTGACATGCTCTATCTAAAACTAATTTCAGTAGCATTTCATTATTTTATAAGATTTATGCATTCATATTTTATGATTTCATATTAATTGAGACACAACATGGCATGTTAATACTTCTAAAAATTCATTTGACACCGCAAAATATTTAAGTGCAAAAAATACAGACTTCTATTCTACTATAGATAGGGGAAACCGGGGTAGTTTGTCACACTTTTTACTCCAGTGAACAGGCCTATTTCTGGGGATAGGTTAATTTTTGAATGTCCATTTCTGTATACACACACACCTTAAAGTCTTGACTAAAAACAAGCTATTGAACATTTTCACCGTCATTTCGCCCAGGAAAAAAGATTCAGTTCATTGAACACACGTTGAACTTTTGTGACAACATTCCCCAATAGGCATTAACCTAAAACAAATTTCATGTTATTTGGTCACACTCTCCACTTTTAGATGAATAAATCTTTCTTCAAGGGAATACCCTCTAATGCACATAATCAAAATAAATTTGACACAAACACAATACAGCAAAAAATTTGGTTAATAAGACAAATACTATTTATTTGCAATCAAAACAAAACAAAAAAAATCACAGTTTCTCTTTTGCCATCTTGATAACATATACTGGTCTTTTTAAACAGTGTTTTGTTGCAAAATCCAAGAAATGTAAACTGTAACAAACTGATTCATGAAAAAAGAAGCAGAATGTAAAGCACCTGCTAGTTCAGATTATTCCAGGTCTTCTCAGTCTCAAGCTGTGCTGCTTGTTCCACTGTTTTAAGATGGGTCATCCTGTATCTCCTCTTCATGTCCTTCAGCAAAGTCAGTGCTTCCTCATATTCTCTCTTACAAGCATCATTCCTTTTGTTGAGGACATAATCTGAATAGAGAATATATAAAGCTTTACAACAGTGAGTACTTGGAAAAGGTCATGGCATAAAAACGTCAGAAGAAAACGGAATGAATGCTGCAACTTTACGTATAAAATACAGTATTATTCTATAGCTATAAAAAGTGGCTTGGAGTTTCCCAAGATGGAACATCCACAATAAGTCCACCGAGGCTCATGAATGCCGCACAGCCAAACACAATAGCGATACACTACTGTGAAGTGTTGAAATAATAGGGGAACAGCTGCAGAGCCAAACAGAGCATTTCCAAGTAAACAGAGTGCTGCACAACCACTATTACATCTCTGCAGTATGCTAGTTAGTTGGCCTGTATATCTTGAAAAATATGTTAGTTTGTGCTAGTTACTGGTCAAATGTATTTACTGCTCAGTTGGAAAATATTTCGTGCTGTCATTAATGCTGAAGTACTTAGAGTACTTAATTACACTGGATTCCACCCTTTTGGAATGAGTCTTTTAATTAAGTAGGCCTATGCGGCTAAGGACATTTTAAAACAAATCCTGCATTAAAATGAGATAGGTTGTTCTTGTTACCTAAGGGAGCTTTGCTGATTGTTTTGGTCTCCTTTATTTGGGTGAGGATTTCCTCAACTTTTTCTCCTTTTGTCTTCTTTGGTCCCAGAGGTGGCAAATTTCTAATCTGCAAAAAGAATGTTTCTGCTATGTTAGTAATGATGGACAACTCAGCATTCAGTAAATGCAATTCGTACCTTACTGGGTTTAGAGCTTAATTGTGCACATGATTAATGACCTCTGACCTTTTTCTTTCTTTCAGTGTACGGTTTCTGAGGACGGTCAAGATTCGCTTTTGAATCTCTGTACACAAGCAGATTCTTGAGTGTGTGCTCCAAAACACTAACGGCATGCTGAATTCCTATGTCATGAAAATCTTGTAATTACAACACAAGCAAATAGCATTAATTCAAGCAAAGCTGTAGAGCTGTTCAGTTTTTAGTCCTAAAACCCGGAAGAGAATTGAGCAAAGGGTTCCTTCCGGAATTTTCCTTAGGGTTTTTGGAAAAGAGATTTTCAATTAATGAGAAAAATAAAGTCTCTGGTTACTTTACATTACTTGAAGATACTTTTATATTTTGTTCTACAATATAAATGACAAACATACATAAAAAACACAGTCATACCTCAAACATGAATATTGAAACCACTGTTTTTTTATGTAAATTGCTAGCAAGTTGCTACATAAGGACTGCAATGATTGTCCATATCTTAAATCCTTGTGGTAGTTATAGCCATTATTTAGCAATTTACATCACAGTTTCAGTATTCCCATTTGAGGTGTGAGCGAACACCACTTTTCTAAAAACCCATTGGAAATTCCTGCAGGAACCTATGCTGAAATAGTTTTCCGGGTTGGCCTATAAAGTGACGTCATGACTGAAAAACTCTATAGGTCAAAAAGTGTACACCAGGTTTAAAAAAAAAAAAACAATCTTACCAGAAAACATTTCTAGCTCAGGTGTTTCATCAAGTAAGATTTCATAGCCAGTGAGTTTCTTTGGACATACTTTACAGTTTTTTTTCATCATCAGGCTGGTTTCATCATGTTGTTCTTCCTGACACTCAGATTCATGTAGACCATGAACCTGAAAAATTAAATAAAATAAAAATGTTTTTTAACAAATATCTCCTACAAGTCTTCATAAAGAGTAAAGCATAGACTTATGACTTTAAGTGCAATAAAATTACCTCTGTCACAAAGAACGACTCTGCATTTTGATTAGCCTCACAGGATAGGTCTGCACTCGCCATTTCTAAGTGCTCATCGCCTATGGCAATGTCATCCTCTTCTTCAATGCTTGTTTGAGACGAGAAGCCAAATACATGAGTTGATCCATACTCTGGGGGTCGAGGACTATCTTCTCGAGTATGTTTCTCTATGCAGAGCTGTTCAGAAGTTTGTCGATTCGCCATGATCAAAGGAACATTTGGTACTTCTGGAATTTTAGTTTTCACCTGAAAAATGCAAGTTGCAGAAAAATAAAATTATGCTTGAGATAGTAAATTGCTTCTTAAAAGACTTTCTATGAAAACGACCAAGAATTTGTGAGCTAAACTGTACTAACTATGATATATAAAACTAATATTCTAATAACATATTGCATTTGTGCCACCTTTCGTTCACGATGGAAAGGGAGTGTAATATGTGGCTTAACAAGATCAGTTGTCTTTTTGCGTTTTATCTTAATACCCAGTTTGTCTTGGAGAAAACAGGTCAATATGGGGGGATCACCTGTATTGAAAAATAACAGAGAGAGAGAGAGAATTTTATTTTGAATTTTCAAAAACATTTACAAATATTCTATAAACAATGGTTCACAATAAATAGGGTGATAAATTCAAAATAGTTAAAATATTACAAACAATGCACAAAGATAAGTTCATCATTCACAACAGAGCACAAAGCTCCTCTGTGACACCATATACTTTCAAAGATTACAAGATTGTTCATTGTTTTATAAAAACGAATGTCCACTAAAATTCTGGATTTGATCATAACAGTAAATACACTTACAACCTCATGATCACCTCTCTGTTCAATCTGGTTCTTTCTACTGATATATATGGACATTTTTGCTTTACCCAAGAGTTCAACAATTGACATTCACCACGTCTTCTTTGAACATATTTAAAACTCAAAATAAAAATCTGTACTGAAAATCTTAATTAAAACAATAAAAAAAGACTCAAACAAAGGCATTAACCTAAAACAGTGCATAAAACAATGGGAAACAGTCTCTCTTTCAAAACAAAAAGGACATTCTTGGCTTATACCAGGATTTAATACAGAAATTAAAGCATTTACAGCAATTATCCCATGTAAAACGCTCCACTGAATATCAGCCGATCTTTTGGTTAATGGTGGCTTATATAAGTGCTCTCCACTCTGGTCTGACATCCTCACTTAGTCCCAGTACAACACGCCATGGTGTATCAATTATATTGTGTAACCCTTTTTTGTTAAACGTTTTCACACAAGCCACGTACAACTGTTTACCACTGACATAATTAAAATCTAAACATATGTTTTTAGATTCCCAAAAAATTCCTGAATGATCATTTAGATTTGGAGATAGAAACAGTGTAGAAAAACGGTCCTTATCATTGGGAAAGACAGTTCCCTCACAGTAATCAGTGAGCTTACCAGTTTTCACAGTTGTGAGAGCAGATTGCAGTCTCTGTCATATTTGAGTGACAGTTTGTACAGATTTCATTCTTAAATGTATAGCCACTTCTTCAACATTTCTGAATCCAGACCTCGATAAATTAATCAACCTTTGTAAAGTTGTAATTCCAGATATTAGGAAGAATTCAGTCAGTGTTTTACTCGCACTCACTGTATCCAGGCGTGCACCATTTATCAGCTGTTCTTCCAAAAAACCAAAAATACAGAGTATTTGATCTCAGTCCTTTTTACATAAAAAACTCCATACATTAAAAAGGTTGTGGTAAAAAATAGGTAAGCAAGAAGTGTCAATCTTAAGGGGGTCCATCAAAACAAGGTTTTGTCCAAATCCACCCCTTGAAAATACTTCAATATAACACTGGTCACAGGTCTTCAGCTCAAATCCTCTGAACCTGTGAGAAATCTTTGTAGAAATTGCAAACGAAAGGCAGCAGTCCTGCTTTGCAAGTGTACAAGGCCCAACCCACCTTCTTCTTTTGGTAAGTACAAAATATTATGTACCACCCAATGAAATTTACCCCCCCCCCCCCAAAAAAAAATTGATTGTATTTTTGCCAATTAATAGGATGGTGTGTCAACACAAGTCAACTGATGCCACAGGAAAGATGCCACAAGGTTATTTATGACCTCTGTATTACATTGCTGGTACAAACCACTTCCATCTGTCTAAACGCCCTTTTATTTTCTTCCCAATTTTTCTGAACAATGGCTTCATCCCCCAAATACACTCCCAAATACTTTATCCCATCTCTTTTCCAGATTAAGCCACCAGAGAGATCTGGTGCTCTGTCCTTCCACTTTCCAACCAAAACTGCTTCACTTTTTCTCCAATTAATTTTTTGCAGAAGAGATATGTTCAAATTCTTTTGATACATTTATTAATGTCTGCACATCATCCTGCCCCTTAATCATTACAACTACATCATCAGCATAAGATGATCAATTAAAAGCATTTTCACATTTTGGTATTGTTAATCCTTGTAATTCTGTTCTCAACGTGTGTAGAAAGGGTTCTATTTCTAATGCATAAAGCATACCTGACAAAGAGCATCCTCGTCTAATTCCATGGCCAACTTTAAAAGGAGCACATAAGCAACCATTAATCTTCAACACACTCTCAATGTCACAATATAGAGTTTTAATTTTGTTACTAAAATCAGAGCTAAAACCAAAAACACTCAAAATTTCCAAAAATATTGACGTTCAATGCGATCAAAAGCTTTCTCTTGATCTATGGAGATCAAGCCAGGTTTCAGACTATGCACTTTGGATATTTCAAACAAATCTCTAACTGATAAAATGTTATCAAATATTGACCTGCCAGGCACACAATAGGACTGATCAGGATGGACTGACTTCTACCAAAACCCTTCCTAGTCTTGTGGCTAGCACTTTCGAGAGTAATTTATAATCACAGCAAAGCAAAGCAAAGACATGGGTCGCCAACTTTTTATATCAGTTTAGTCACCCTTTTTTGGCAAAGGAGTGAGTATCGCTCTTTGACAGCTCAATGGTAAACACCCTTCAAGTAAACTACTATGAAGGACTGCCAGCAGATCCTCTCCTATGATGGATCAATAAGACTTATCAAACTCAAATGGAAGTCCGTCAATTCCAGAGACTTTTCCACACTCCATGTTTTGAAAAGCTTTATGTAACTCTCCCAGAACTATAGGCTTATTAAGTGCTACATTATAATTTTCAGAAATTTTATAGTTAATTCTCCAAAAAAGTGTTGTTCAACAAAATGATCTTTTTTGGACTCACTCTTATATAGTTTTACAAAAACATATGCTGCTCTTTTGCATATTTCATTCGGGTCTGAAAGAAAAAAAAGATTTTAAAATATTAATTAAGTGCTGTTGACCATTTTTCTTTTCTAACCCAAAGAAAAATTTGGATGGGGCATCCATCTGATTTAAATTTTGAAAGTGTGATCTTATCAGTGCTCCCTGTGCCTTCAACCCCAGCAGGTCAGATAAAGCTGATTTTTTTGGACTTAAAAGTATCAACATGGTCTTAATTTCCATTGGACTGTGCCAAATCCTGGAGTCTCATAATTTCAGCCTCTAAAAATCGTGTAGATCTTGCCAAATCTTTGGTCACATTATGAGTGTATTGTTGACACAACTGTATTGTTTGTGTTTTCCCAAAGTCCCACCACTTTTGTAATGAAAGGAAATTATTCTTCTCTATTTTAAAATTCTCCCAAAAACCTTCCAAAATGTCTTTAAACTGTACATCATTTATCAAAGTTTGGTTTAAGAGAGTTAAGAGTAATTATACACCCTTCTAAGCTGTGATCTGAAAATCCAACAAGATAATTTTTTTATTTATTTTTTTTAAACCCAGTTGATGTTTAAAAACATAAAACCTGTCTAACCTTGCTAATGATAGTAAATTATCATGAGCATGTACCCATGTATATTGTTTTGAATCTTTATGAAAGTTTATCCATACATCACGTAACTCATTAACATGTGTTTCAATTAGTTGAATGAGTCATCTGCAAGAGGGCATATGTGGCTCGATGTGATTCCTGTCTATATTTTTTTTTCTGCACAGTTAAAATCTCTGCCAAGAAAAAGATAATCTTCACTATTACATCCTTCAAAAGTTGCATGAAGTGTATCTAAAAAACTCATTATTTGTGATGGAAAAGTTGAGGCATAACAACACATAAAAACAAAGATATAATTTTCAAACTCTACAACAACTTCCAGAAGTCTTCCTTTTAGGACCTCCTCCATTTTAACTGAACAAGGAACAACACTTTTAGCAAACAAAATAGCAACACCTCCACTAAGGTAAGTGTTATGGCTTAAGAATGATCAACCGTCCCATTCTTTAATCCACTCAGCATTTTTGTCATTGCTGTGTGTTTCTTGCACAAATAACACATCAATTAATTTCTGTCTCATTAACTCATATATACCCTCTCTTTTTTTCTCCACATCCCTGGCTCCATTCACATTTAGAGAAGCAATGCAAATTTAATCCATTTCATAGAAAGAAAGTAACCATAAAACACAGAAAAGGAGACAGCCAACAAAAGGCCAAGAGACTAAGCTGCTTCACTATCACTGTTACTCAGCTGGTTTTGTACCTTGGTGACAATCTTCTTCAAACGATACACCTCTTTGTCTGTGAAACGTCCTTCACTCATGGGAATATTAGTGACTTCAACATCTGGAAAATAATCAACAATTTGTACACCTTTTTTTTTTTCTTTGTCTCCCCAATTTGGAATGCCCAATTCCCAATGCGCTCGAAGTCCTTGTGGTGGCGTAGTGAGTCGCCTCAATCTGGGTGGCGGAGGATGAATCTCCGTTGCCTCCGTGTCTGAAAACATCAATCCATGCATCTTATCACGTGGCTTGTTGACTTTTCTACAGTGCTTAAGAACAAAACAATTGCACTGTTCATTCTTGAGGCAGCCAAAACACATTTATGGCCGACCACATCTCCAAGAGCTATTGAATTCTTCTACATTCCCCGCAGACACTACCGACGCGTGAGTGAATCCAAACCACCACCGTGGCTGTGAGCCAACATGCTCTCCAGTGAACACTGGTTATTAACACCCTAATCTCCGATAAACTTTGTTCAACCTAACTATAGTATCCAAAGTTATTAACAATACCATACAACATAGAAAAGAAAATTAGAAAAAAGAAACCACAGCAGGCACAATTCACTCACAGAGAGATAGAGAGTGAGAGAGAGAGAGAGAGAGAGAGAGAGCGCGAGAGAGAGAGAATTTTGTCATAGTTATTTGAAATGAAAATAAGATGAAGACCCTCACGTTATGTAAAGGCTTGTTATAAAATGTTTGGTATATATATAGGCCTAATTAAATTATAAAGAATAATGAATAATAAAACTATAATCAATTCATGTTTCTCTTTAAAATATTCTGTTGTAAGAAACGAACACCTTAGTAGGCCTGTCACGATAACTACTTTTGTTGGACAAAATATTGTCCCAGAAATAATTGCGATAAAGGATTTTATTGTCATTTTAAAACCATTTTATGCCACTGATATAATGATAACATAATAGCATAATAATGCAATTGCAGCCTTTCAAAGAGCAATGAACTTTTAATTCTTAAGAATACTCAGACATTGGAATTGGAATGTCAAACAAAATTTAAGTTGGGAAGGTCCCTCTCCATCTCCAACTGCAGTTTTTGTTCCCAGATCGGAAAACTGGATGGGATGGTTATATTTTAGATGAGTTTTTAGGTTAGTTGTATTGCCACTTTTCGTTGCCACTGTTTTTAAACAAAGTCGACATACTGGCTCATTCACATTAATGGGCTCTCATTCAGCTTAAAGCCAAAATGTTCCCACACCGGAGCTGTGGAATGCGGCTTTGAAACCAAGTCCATTTGGACATATTCTTCCAAACTTTCTGCCTGAAATTATGCAGTCGTCGGGAAAAACACCTATTAAAACACAGGGCTCGACATTAAGCATTGTGATGTGCTTGTCCTTTGGACAAGTAAATTGGTCATTCACTTGTCCGAATAAAAAAAGTTGCTTGTCCAGACAGAAAAATTAAATTTTTTGTTTTGTTTTGCTAAAAAACAAACAGCTAAAATTAGCAGTAAAAATGGCTGTTTAATCTTAACAAAATGCATTAAAATTCTAACGAATCCTGAAAAAGTACCCTGTTTATTTAATACGGTATGTGGGTAGTTGACAAATAACATTACTGTGAACTTTTATCAAGACTTAAGATTTATCATCATATGAAAATTAATCAACAGCCCCACACCTTTACACCTAACATGTCCTCTCTAGAAACATGTCTTACATCCCTGAAAAAACATAGAGACATTTGGCATGTCCCAGCAGGATATC
Organism: Myxocyprinus asiaticus; assembly: GCF_019703515.2. Classification (NCBI taxonomy): domain Eukaryota; kingdom Metazoa; phylum Chordata; class Actinopteri; order Cypriniformes; family Catostomidae; genus Myxocyprinus; species Myxocyprinus asiaticus. The sequence continues at coordinate 24,818,854 of NC_059383.1, read as the reverse complement.
AAATGTCAGATGGAACAACCCACCATAAAAATCATAATATTCATGACATAAAAATGTATAGTATTTTTTTTTATTACTTTTACCTAAAAAAAAATTCTATTTAAATAATAAAATATTTGTAAAAAATTGAATCAGGTGTAAGGAAAATAGGATACTACTTTTTACTTGATGGTTGTACAACCTGACATTTTAGTTATTGAATAACATATTCGGATGAAGTCAAAATGTTTGGTATGTTCAAAACCACGTGAAACCAATTTAGAGTATAGTATTACAGTTCTAAGACTTTTATTTTTTTTAGATTTCCATTTTCATTATGGAGAACCTTATTTTTGACTGACCCATTTATTTTAAAGACAGATAATATATTTTCATTTTATGTATATTGTTAATAATACTATAGTGTTTATATTACTATTTTATTTTTATGTTTGTATATTATTACATATTAAAATTGGCTGATTCACATGCAGAGAATGCCTGTATAGGTCAGAAAGAGCTCCAGAGAGATGGAGATGAGAGATGTAACTGGTGTTTAAAAGTTTTTCTTCATCCTGCAGCAGGTAGCATTACACAAAGCATTTTTGCTATTTCTGCAGTTCTTATCAAAGGTGTTGTATAATGACTTATGCCGGAGCACCACGATATGAAAGGCTGCAAACCTGGATCACTCCGACGTTATGCGCTTGCATCTTTGACAGCTTTGTTGTTTATAAATAGGCAGGATAGTTTTATCGCATCGCTCTCTTAACACAGGCGCAGTACAATGACATTCACATGTCGACAAAAATGTGTCCACTTCACGCACTCACACCAAATTCAACAAGCGCTGCTGCACGAGAGAGGGAGAGGGAGAAGGACGTACAAAAGCGGAGTTGAAAATGTTGGTGACATTCATTCTTATGTAAACAGACAAACATGTAAACACAATGGGCAATATCGAGGTCAGTAAAAATTATCGAGGTCATGTCCATATCGTACTATAAGTCGATAACGTAATTAACGTGACAGGCCTATCCCTTAGTCACAAATGCACTATGTTTCATCCACAAGAACGTGAAGTTCAATTAGGCCCTACCATTAAAGTAAATTACTGTATAGCAACATGGAGTAATATACGCATCAGATACTATTAAATATAAAACTATACTTTTTTTGTTTTTGTTTAATGTTTATTGAAGAAAAGTAGGTTTGTTTAGGAGCAGCTGAGAAAGTGCATGATAGTCTATCTATGGAAGCATTGTTTGATTACTTTTTATTCAATGTATCTGTAAATGTATTTGCAAAAAGGTTGTGTATACTGCACATTAACATTACACGATAGTTAACATGAACTAAGAACGAACAATACTTTTACAGCATTTTTAAATCTTGGCTTATGTTAATTTCGACATATACAAATAATTTTTTTATAATAAAATGAAGTAATGTAACATCATTTAGAACTGACATGAACTAACAATAAACAATAGTGTGATTATAAATTAACATTAAAGGGATAGTTTCCCCCAAAACATGAACATTATCTCATCAGTTACTCACCCTCATGCCATCCCAGAAGTGTATGACTTTCTTTCTTCTGCAGAACGCAAATGGAGATTTTAAGAATATCTCAGCTGTGTTGGTCCTTACAATGCAAGTTAATGGTGACCAGACCTTTAAAGTTCCAAAAATCACATGAAGACAGCATAAAAGTAATCCATACGAATCCAGTGGTTAAATCCTTTTTTTTTTTAATACTATAAATCTACACTTTCACTTTCACTTTGAGAATATAAAATAAAGTGAAAGTAAAAGTGGAGATTTATATATATATATATATATATATATATATATATATATATATATATATATATATATATATATATATATATATATATATATAAAAAGACTTAAATATTGATCTATTTCTCACCCACACCTATCATATCACTTCTGAATATATGGATTGAACCACTGGAGTCGTATGGATTACTTTTATGCTGCCTTTTTGTGCTTCAAAGTTTAGGCTACCATTCACTTGCATTGTAAGGACCAACAAAGCTGAGATATTCTTCTAAAAAATCTTTGTTTGTGTTCTGCAGATGAAAGAAAGTCATACACATTTAGGATGGGGAGGATTCATTTAAGTCAGTTTAATGTCCTAACAATGAGCATTTAAAATACTGTCTGTCTGAGAGTCAGCAAACTTACCACTTCTCTGTGTTGTCAAGGGGTTTGAGTGAATAACAAGCTCACTGAGCTTTGGAAACAATGCCACAGGCAACAATGCTTCTTCCTCAGCTATCTATGGAAAAAAAAGCAAAGAGTCCTGTTGTCAATGACTTCATTCTACTGTCTGTGTTCGTAGCAAATCAAACGCTTCTTTTCCAAAAGCAGAGAGCAGACAATAAACAAACCTCATTGTTGGCCAAATTCAGATGACGAAGTTCTGGGAAAGGTAGGCAGAAATCTTCAGAGCATCCATCCTCCTTTGTCTGATCAAAGTATTTTGAGGGATCTGAATGTGTCGTAAGACATACTTTGTTCTCCTATTCGAGACATGTTAATTAATATGAATACTGCAGTCTACATAGGAGAATAGAAACAAGAGACCAGATCTTACATCGTATGTTCTTTCGCTAGACTTTTGCTGGCTCATCAGAATTTCAGGGTCTACTTGGCAGGGACAGGAAATAAATGTACACATAAATAATTTGTTTTCCAAACCTAAAATTGTCCTTCCTTTTAAAATTAATTATACCAACACTTTATCCTCTTGCCATTCAATGTGACCTCCTGAACAGGGGAAGCGATGCTCTCAGACCTCTGTTTGATGCTGTGTGCTATCATGCTTGTCTGAGCATCTTGTAGTGTTGCCATCTGTTCTAAGAATGGGACCCCTGAGATGTAATTTCCTTGTAGGTTTAGATGGTGAAGCCTAAATGCAGAGTTACGAAAGAATAAATCATTATTCTTTTGCATTTTACCCATTTATTAAAGTTTAAACTTTTTAAAAAACAAGACATGGTTCCCTAATTACTAAACATTAACAGCAACAACTCTGGTATTTTCCTTTGGACTATAGTATTGTTTAATTACAATTTCAGAACAATTTAACAATGTTGTGTTTGTGCCACAAGGAGGCAGTCTCACAAAAGTAGAATGCAATACTCTACACTGAATTGAATGTCACAAGACAAGTTCTTGATAATACTAACCTTTTTAAATTAGCAAGGCTCAAAAACACTCCAGGGGAAGATAATTTGTTGTCATCAAGCATCAAAACCTCCAGAGTTTTAAATAGTAAGACACACTGGTGTGTGCTGTTAAAAAAGAAAATGTTATGTGAATGGGTAACTTCAAACATCAAAACCAATATAAAGTTTATGTAGTGCAACTGTAAAAGCTGGATTCTAATCGTCCAATAAGTTTTCATATATTTAGGGGAAAATACTTTTATATTAGTTAAAATAGGCAAGACTGGTTAACATTAAAACCACTCTGGTAATAGACTGTTTTCTTCTAAAATATAAGCACAGCATTTCTAAAGATATTTACGATTCAGATAAACTCATTAAAGAATGAAACTAAAGCAATACATATTTACGTTTCTTCAGGACAGGTACAAGGGCCAGCCATATTGAGTGGAAGCATCTGCAGTTGGTTTCCAGTTAGATGAAGATCCTTCAGACGTGGTAACAGGCCTAGATTCAATATACTTTCACCTGTTATTTTATTGAAGGACAAGTCCAACACCTGAAACAAATGAAACACTTAAAGAAATAGTTCACCCAAAAATTTCAACTCTCTCATCATTTACTCACCCTAGTTCCATCTCAGATGTGAATGACTTTCTTTCTTCTGCAGAACACAAACAAATATTTTTAGAAGAATAACTCCGCTCTATAGATCCATTCAGTGCAAGTGAATGGTGGCCAAAACTCTGAAGCTCCAAACTGCACAGAAAGGCAGCATAAAAGTAATCAAGAAGACTTCTGTGGTTAAAACCATGTCTTCTGAAGTGATCTAATTAGTTTTAGATGAGAACAGACCAAAATATAACTCTTTTTTTCACTAGAAATCTTTACATCAGCAGTCTCCTTGGGGATCCATTTAGCACTCTGTGCATAAGTCAAATACTAGGAAATGTAGTAGAGCTTGAATCCATAATCGTTCCTAGAGACTGCAATGGCAAGGTTGAAAAAAGGTGTTATAATTTGGTCTGTTCTCACCCAAAACCGATTAGATTGCTTCAGAAGACATGGATTAAACCACTAGAGTAGTATGGATTACTTGTATGCTGCCTTTATGCACTTCTTGGAGTTTCAGAGTTTTAGTAACCATTCACTTGCATTTTAAGGACCTACAAAGCTGAGAGTTTTTTCTAAAAATCTTAATTTGTGTTCTGCAGAAAAAAGTCAAACACATCTGGCATGGCATGAGGGTGAGTAAATGATGAGAAACTATTTTCATTTTTGGGTGAACTATTCCTTTAAAATGTATTTAATCATCTCAATATTTTCAATAACTTCTGCTTCAAGCCTTCAAGAGCAGAATATGATCACAGCCCAATATAAAAGCAGACTAACCTCCAGTTTTTGGAAATCTTCAGCATGAACCTCCAAAGTTTGAAGACCATTCAGTGACAGTTCCAATTCCCTCAATGCAGGAAACCTGCTAAAATTTTCTACAAAAATATAATAATAATTATAATAATAATAATAATAATATATATATATATAATATATATATATATATATACACATACACTGGCAGCCAAAAGTTTGGAATAATGTACAGATTTTGGTCCTATGGAAAGAAATTGGTACTTTTATTCACCAAAGTGGCATTCAGCTGGTCACAATATATAGTCAGGACATTAATAACATGAAAAATGACTATTACAATTTGAAAAAAAAATTCAGAACTTCTTAAACTACTTCAAAGAAAAATCCTCCACATGCAGCAATGACAGCTTTGCAGATCCTTGGCATTCTAGCTGTCAGTTTGTCCAGATACTCAGGTGACATTTCACCCCACGCTTCCTGTAGCACTTGCTATAGATGTCTTGTCAGGCACTTCTCACGCACCTTACAGTCTAGCTGATCCCACAAAAGCTCAATGGGGTTAAGATCCATAACACTCTTTTCCAATTATCTGTTGTCCAATGTCTGTGTTTCTTTGCCCACTCTAACATTTTCTTTTTGTTTTTCTGTTTCAAAAGTGGCTTTTTCTTTGCAATTCTTCCCATAAGGCCTGCACCCCTGAGTCTTCTCTTTACTTTTGTACATGAAACTGGTGTTGAGCGGGTAGAATTCAATGAAGCTGTCAGCTGAGGACATGTGAGGCATCTATTTCTCAAACTAGAGACACTGATGTACTTATCCTCTTGTTTTGTTGTACATGTGGCCTTCCACATCTCTTTCTGTCTTTGTTAGAGACAGTTGTCCTTTGTCTTTGAAGACTTTAGTGTACACCTTTGTATGAAATCTTCAGTTTTTTTGGCAATTTCAAGTATTATATAGCCTTCATTCCTCAAAACAATGATTGACTGACGAGTTTCTAGAGAAAGCGGTTTCTTTTTTGACATTTTTGACCTAATATTGACATTAAGACATGCCAGTCTATTGCATACTGTGGTAACTCAAAAACAAACACAAAGACAATGTTAAGCTTCATTTCACAAACCAAATAGCTTTCAGCAGTGTTTGATATAATGGCAAGTGATTGTCTAGTACCAAATTAGCAATTTAGCACAATTACTCAAGGATAAGGTGTTGTAGTGATGGCTGCTGGAAATGGGGCCTGTCTAGATTTGACCAAAAATAACTTTTTTTCAAATAGTGATGGTGCTGTTTTTCACATCAGTGATGTCCTGACTATACTTTGTGATCAACTGAATCCCAGTTTGGTGAATTAAAGTACCAATTTCCATATAGTATATATGTATTTACCTAAAGTTAAACTGTTATCAGAGGCATTTATGTAAGCAATATTATCAAAGTTTTCCAAACCCTCATGTTTGACCTATGAAAGAAAGAAAGAAAGAAAGAAAGTTAGTTTGTGATTAATGTAATTACATTAATAAAACTGACAAATGAGCTCTTTTTTGCACGAGGCTTACCGTTTGCAAACCCTGGTCACTGATGTGAACAGAACAGAGGTCAGAGGGCTTTTCTACACAATGAAGCTTAATCTGAGGTATAGTGGAAGAGATTTTCAATGTCATTGTCACATTTGAAATTATTAAATGAACTTGATTAAAATGAATGCTCCATTGTTTAGTAGCAAAGACTGACCTAGTTAATACTGATGCTTTCAAATGTTTAAGCATTCTTACCAGAAGTTGTGCATCTAAAGTATTGCTAGCACTTGCAGGCCTTCCCTGTTCATGTTTCTTAGAGTGCACTTCAAAACTCGACCCTGAAGCTTTTTTCCTTTTTGATATCCTCTCCTCCAGTGTTTTTCTGTGTGCTACAAGCCAGTACCCTGCCCCTTTAAGAATAAATAAAAAGGTCAAGGTGCAGTGTTAAATAAATTTGCCTTTATTAAAGGAATGTTCTGGATTCAATAAAAGTTACACTCAATCAGCAGTATTTGTAGCATAAAATTGATTACCTCAAATTAATTTAAACTCATCCCTCCTTTTCTTTAAAAATAAAAAGAGGAAAAAATCTAGTTTACAGTGAGGCACTTACAAAAGTGAATGCGTGCCACTTTTTTATGTTAAAATTCTGATTGTTTCAAAAGTTTAGCCACAAGACGTAAATAATCTAATATGTTAACATGATTTTAGTGTGATAAAATTGCTAACTAACCTTTTCTGTGTAAAGTTATAGCCAATTTTACATCTCCGTTGCCATGACAATGCAATGTCAACAAAACCTAAAACCCTACAATGACTGTAAAAATTACAATTTAAACAACTTAAAAGCTCTAATAATCCACAAGTTTTAACAGAAGAATTAGTGTAAGTGCTTTTATAAAATAAGCTTCACATTTCTACTTTTAAACTCTCCAAAAATGGGCCCCATTCACTTCCATTGTAAGTGCCTCACTGTAACTTCAGTTTTGCGTTTTTTAAATAAAAGGAGGGACGAGTCTAAATGAATTTTTAAGGTAATCAATATTATGCCACAAATGCTGTCGATTGATCTTAACTTGTATTGAACCCGGAATATTCCTTTAATGTTACATTCTAAGAATTCAGAAGCGTTTGTGCCACAATAGCTACCTTCGTTTCTTGGAAGAAAGAATGATCTTATTGGGAAACAATGTGAAGGGTAACTTTCTCCATCATCAAGTTTGTAAATCCCCAATCCTGCCATTTCTTTCAATGAGTGTTCACCTAGACTTCAATAAGATGTGGGCAATTAGGCTATAACAGAACAAAAGAAAGGCTAATGAAAACACTGTTAGTTTGAGAAGCTCTCTTTCTGCAGACAGACATAAAAGTTTTTATAGATTTAGATAGCTCTAGGCTAGGTTAAAGACAGATCAGACGTTAACAGGTGCAACACTTACTCTGCTAAACTTAAGTTACAGTAAACAAAACGTTAGGCACCTAAAAGAGATTGTGTAATTTAATAACTCTAAAAAGATTAAGTTACTCAAGAAAAGTAATTTACATTAACTGCAACCCAGCATATGCAGCCGAATATTTTCACAAACGTGACCTGTCGCCTGTTACATGTATCCTAGCAACAGTTGAGCAATTTGGGAAATGTAGTACTTTCAATATGTTTAACGAGTCTGTTGACATTCTAACTCAATGGATGCAATTAGAAAAGGGTGAATTAGAAAGAACGTATTATTCAAGACCCCGCTACTTTAATACAAGCGAAGTTTACAACTAGAACCGACCTTTTTAGGTCGGGACTACATATCCCACAATGCATTTGCACAATACGCAACGATTTCGTTTGCTCAGCCAGAGCTATTTTACTAAGTGAAACTACAATGTTAGCAACAAAATGCATAACACTGGAAGCTGTTGCACATGCCAGTGATTTTGTAGCCGCTGCATTTTGATACCGTCGATAATCCGCTTTGGAACGCGTTCGTCTAAGGCTGTGTCTGGTTTGGAAGGATGCGACCTCCGAAGGTCGCATTTGCCGGCCGCATACGTCATCGAGGCTGTCTCGTTTCAGAAAAGCGAGTAGGACACTTCGAATGCAGCACTCGAATGCGACCTTCTTTCACGGGAATTCGGAGGATGCTGAGGCGTATCCTTCGTGGGCACTCATAACCCACAATTCTTTGCTTCAACGGAAATGTCTAAAAAATAAAAAATAAAATAAAAAAAAATGACGCCAATTTGCCGGTAAATATGATGTTCAAACACAAGGAATGTTAATTCCCAAGTTGAAGTATCTCAGTAGATGGGTGCAGAGTATATAGTATGTATTATTATATTAATATATAATTAAAATAAAGTATTAGACTAAAAGTGCACCTGTAAAATCTATTTTCTTTTCTCTTTACATCATTATAACTCTCCTAAAATTTACCTCACACATTCCCGTCTAAAGGGACTTTGTTCTCTTCTCACTCAAAGCGCTCGCACTTGTTAAAGAGTGGCGTGCTGTCATAGCAACCATGATACGTTCCGTTTCCGTTTGTGCTACGAAGGCCATCTCGTTTATACGAGACTTATTTAAAGGAGGACACTCTGTATACTGCAGCCTTCAAAGGACGCGGCCTACCTAGCATGCAGCCTTCGAAACGAGACACAGCCTAACGCTTGAGAAGTCAGCAGCACAAACACAAAACTTTACTGTGCTGTAAATATAATTAACAAAATGAAAGGTAAGTGGCTTGTTTGAAGTTGCTACTGTCGGTGTTGTTTTAACTAATCGGATTAGCTATTAGCGAATGAAAGCAGTATCGCTGGACAATAGTGAACCCATGTGATTGATGCATCCAGAATTTATTTAAAATCATTCTTGACACCGTTTCAAAGCTTGTCATGCTCCCAGCATATTTTTTCCAGGTGGAGAAAACGGATCATTCAACAATATCTCCCCTTGAAACTTATTGTGTTTGATAGTGTATTGCTAAACATTTTTATGGTTGTATATTTAAAGTTACCTCTTTTATTGGAGTATTTCTTGGTAATACCTGATTTATACTTAAAATTACCTTAAACCAGAAGACACTATGGATTTTTTTCCTTGACATGTCAGTCAGCATGAGAGCCCTGAGCCTGGCTGGGGACCACTTCATTTTTTGGTAAGTGTAAAATAATGAGGTGCTACAAAAGGGTTTGATATGTATGCTGTATTGTCTGGCTTTTATTGCAAGTCTATTGCACATTCTATTGCATGTTCATGTAAAAGCAGGTCAATGTTAATTAACTTTAACTAATTATCTAATTCTATTGCATGTTCATGTAAAAGCAGGTCAATGTTAATTAACTTTAACTAATTATCTAATAATTTGTATTAGTACATGTAAGTTCATTCATTTTTAACAATTTACCTCATTTGACATGAAAAAACTGGAAAAAGGTATTAAAGTGCATCACTGGTGACTGGCATGCATGCTGTTTCTAGAAAGTGGGCCAAGAGCAGGCCTTCATTTTTAAATCACTCTGGGATTTTAAGGTAATTCACTTTTAACGTTGTTGTTGTGTTTATAAATATATTGTGCTCACATACACAAGGAATTTTTTGTTGATAGGAGAAACAAGCAAGTGCACACAGAACATTACAGTGAGACACAGAATATAAAACAAGGTAAGAGTAGAAATAGACAAAAAAAAAAAAAATACATATATATACTATATATACATATATATATATATATATATATATATATATATATATATATATATATATATATAGGACATATAACAGAATGGCGTATGTACAGTGCATCCGGAAAGTATTCACAGTGCTTCACTTTTTCCACATTTTGTTATGTTACAGCCTTAGTCCAGAATTTTACAAACAATACCCCATAATGACAACATGAAAGAAGTTTGTTTGAAATCTTTGCAAATTTATAAATAAAAAAAAAAAAAAAAACGGAAAAAAATAAAATAAAATGTACATAAGTATTCACAGCCTTTGCTCAATATTTTGTTGAAGCACCTTTGACACCAATTACAGCCTCAAGTCTTTTTGAGTATGATGCTACAAGCTTGGCACACCTATTTTTGGGCAGTTTTTCCCATTCTTCTTTGCAGGACCTCTCAAGCTCCATCAGGTTGGATAGGGAGCGTCGGTGCACAGCCATTTTCAGATCTCTCCAGAGATGTCCAATCGGGTTCAAGTCTGGGCTCTGGCTGGGCCACTCAAGGACATTCACAGAGTTGTTCCATGGCCACTCCTTTGTTATCTTGGCTGTGTGCTTAGGGTCGTTGTCCTGTTGGAAGATGAACCTTTGCCCCAGTCTGAGGTCCAGAGCGCTCTGGAGCAGGTTTTCATCGAGGATGTCTCTGTACATTGCTGCATTAATCTTTCTTTTGATCCTGACTAGTCTTCCAGTTCCTGCTGCTGAAAAACATCCCCACAGCATGATGCTGCCACCACCATGCTTCACTGTAGGGATGGTATTGGGCAGGTGATGAGCTGTGCCTGGTTTCCTCCAGACATGACACTTGCCATTCAGGCCAAAGAGTTCAATCTTTGTTTCTCATGGTCTGAGAGTCCTTCAGGTGCCTTTTGGCAAACTCCAGGCAGGCTGTCATGTGCCTTTTACGGAGGAGTGGCTTCCGTCTGGCCATTCTACCATACAGGCCTGATTGGTGGAGTGCTGCAGAGATGGTTGTTCTTCTGGAAGGTTCTCCTCTCTCCACATAGAAATGCTGGAGCTCTGTCAGAGTGACCATCGGGTTCTTGGTCACCTCCCTGACTAAGGCCCTTCTCCCCCGATCGCTCAGTTTGGCCGGGCGGCCAGCTCTAGGAAGAGGATGGTGGTTCCAAACTTCTTCTGTTTACGGATGATGGAGGCAACTGTGCTCATTGGGACCTTCAATGCTGCAGAAATTTTTCTGTACCCTTCCCCAGATCTGTGCCTCAATACAATCCTGTCTCGGAGGTCTACAGACAATTCCTTGGACTTCATGGAGTGGTTTGTGCTCTGACATGCACTGTTAACTGTGGGACCTTATATAAACAGGTGTGTGCCTTTCCAAATCATGTCCAATCAACTGAATTTACTACAAGTGGACTCCAATCAAGTTGTAGAAACATCTCAAGGATGATCAGTGGTAACAGGATGCACCTGAGCTCAATTTTGAGTGTCATGGCAAAGGCTGTGAATACTTATGTACATGTGATTTTTTTTTTTTTCATAAATTTGCAAAGATTTCAAACAAACTTCTTTCACGTTGTCATTATGGGGTATTGTTTGTAGAATTTTGAGGAAAATAATGAATTTAATCCATTTGGGAATAAGGCTGTAACATAACAAAATGTGGAAAAAGTGAAGCACTGTGAATACTTTCCGGATGCACTGTACATGTGCAAGTGGTAATATATTTGCAATGTAGGGGTATGTACAGTTATTGAATTAAATATGAGTGAATTTGCATATGTAAATGACATATTTATACATTATTGCACTATGGGAGTCCTGAAGGCAGTTTAATTGTTCATGTGGTAAATGGTCTGAGGGTAAAAACTGTTCTTGTGCCTAGTTGTCCTGGTGCTCAGTGCTCTGTAGCGCCGGCCAGAGGGCAACAGTTCAAAGAGGGAGTAGACAGAGTGTGGGGTTCAGAGTGATTCTACCTGCACATTTCCTCACTCTGGAGACATACAGGTCTTGGAGGGTGGGCAGGGGGACACCAATAATCCTCTCAGTAGTCCTGACTGTCCGTTATAGTTTCCTTCTGTCTGATTTGGTGGCTGAACCAAACCAGACAGGTATAGATGTACACAGAACAGGCTCAATGACAGCTGAGTAGAACTAAGTCAGCAGCTCCAGTGGCAGATTGAACTTCCTCAGCTGGTGAAGGAAGTACAACCTCTGCTGAGCCTTCTTCACAATGGAGTCTATGTGGGTGTCCCACTTCAGGTTCTGAGAGATGGTAGAGCCCAGGAACCTGAATGACTCCACTGCTGCCACAGTGCAGTTCAGGATGGTGAGGGGGGGTGCAGGGGAATTTCTCCTGAAGTCCACTATCATCTCCACTGTTTTGAGCGTTTTCAGCTCAAGGTTGTTGTGTCCACAGCAGACAGCCAGCTGTTCAACCTTCCGTCTGTATGCAGACTCGTCACCGTCACGGATGAGGCCAATGACCGTGGTGTTGTCTACAAACTTCAGGAGCTTGACAGAGGGGTCCTTTGCAGTGCAGTCATTCATGTACAGGGAGAAGAGCAATGGAGAGAGAATGCATCCCTGAGGAGAGTTAGAATAGTGAGGGTCCCGGATGTGATTTTCCCCGGTCTCACTAGCTGCTGCCTATCTGTCAGAAAGCTGTTGATCCACCAACAGATTGTGGTTGGCACAGAGTAGCATTGGCACATGCTGCTATATCTAGTAGCATCTACAGTGCCACATGCCACAAGATATAGCAGCAGGTGCCAATGGCACCAGAATGTAAAATGCCATAACGAAAAATGTGTGGCACGTCTGGTAGTGAAGATACATGCTGTGACGAGGAGGAGGGCAGGGCCGGGCCATGACTATGCATGCCCGGCCCCCAATCAGGCTAATCAGCAGAGGAGAGGGATAAGTGCATCGAGATGTGGCAGTTCGAGAGAGAGAGAGAGCTACAGGCAGCTGCCATGTATGCGTTTACGTTTGTGTGTCTTTGTGTTTAAGTTTATTAAAAACATTACTTTGATGCTTCGTCCGGTTCTCGCCTCCTCCTCTCCATTGAATCCTGTTACATTGCTGCCAAAGCCTGGGAAGGAGGAGGGATGCGCTGCTGTAGAGTCCATGCCACTACCATCCACCCCAAAGGAGCAGCCGTGACCATCCGCTGGGGGATGGAGGAGTTGCTACCGGCCGCCTGGACGCAGAGGAGTAATATTTTTTTCATCCTGTAATCACATTATGAAGGACAGCCTTTTGGTTTTAGATGGCATCTCTACAATCCTGTTTATACAGAATTGTGAGGTGCCAGTTCATATATGTCCAGGACACTTGTGATTTCAACTGATTTCAAATGTAATTCCAGACAAAGGACAAAAGGTGCCACTGTATAATGTTGTCATATTCCACAGTGCTAGTCTACAAATAATCTAAGCCAGACCTGAATAAATTCTTGATGGCAATTGTCCTTTTTCTGTATTTAAATTTGACAGTTGTAGCCACCACTCTACATAGACTCAGAAGAATAGAATCACAATATCACCTCTTAAAGGTGCACTCAGTAATTCTATTTCTATTCTGCAAATATCTCCTCACAGTCTGCTAGCTGTCCGTTCTATGGGTGGGCTGAAAAAAAAATCTAGTATTTGTACACAGCCCTGGCTCTGTAAATGGGACAAAAACAAACTGGATCAGACCGATCCACACAGCACTACTCCAGCCAATCAGCAACAGGGGGTGGTTCTTGCACATGCACAGGATTGGGGGTTGGGGCAGAGCGAGAGGGAAATTAATTACAAGAGCGACGGCAAATCTGGCTGATGCAAACTTTCTAAACTCCAAGGAAGACAAATGGCTGAGAAACAGACCAAAAGAAAAAGGTCAGATGAATATAAACTAAAAAAGGATTATAAGTCGAGGGATAGGAGCCGCGTCAACATCGGCGAGGCTTTTCAGCAGTGGAGAGACCTCAGAGAGGTAAAAGACTTGAAGATGGATGCAGAAGTTGCTCTTTTTCTTCTTGATAGGTGGATAACATAAATTTTGCTATGTTTCACAGAACCCATACATGCTGTTGTTGTGATGTTAGATTTAGTAGCAGGAGAGTTGTGAGTGTCTGGAGCTGGTGTGCGTAAAACCGTCTCACGTGCATGAATTTGGGGGGGCGAAGCTTCCAAAGGAGCACTGAAGGGAGGGGTGTGTTTGTTTTGGCAGTTGAGTTCGAATAACAACAGTGTTTCTCAGGAATCACTGAGTGCACCTTTTAACCACACAAATATAATGAAAATTTAAGCAGTTTAAATAGTTAAGCTGTCAGAGCACAGTGACCATTTTCAAAATAAAACACCTATGTTGTTTAAGCAAAGTAATAAAAAACCAAAATGGGTTATTAAATGACAGTGGCTTTATTACAAGAAAACAATACATTACATGCATAACGCGTATTACAGCGGAATACGAGACAGACTTAATCTGCAGTGTAAAACAATCCTTTTTGCTTATCTATTCAATTTAGGTGCGGGTAGCCTGCTAAAACCTAATGTCTGGGTGCAACGTGCTTATGTCTGTGCGATCACTACCGTTGACTAAACCAGCACGTATCATTGACAGTGTCTACAATATGCCTTAAAATACAGTGGCATGTATCAGTCGACAGGCACATGCCTCTATCGATTGGAAATGCCACCGGATGTGCCACAAAATCCAGTGGGATGTGCCACAAAATCCAGTGGCATGTGCCACAACTTTCAGCGGCCTGTGCAAGAGGCACCAAAACGTAATATGCCGTACCACTAAATGTTCACCACTTAATATTTTGACCGCCTGTCTGCTAATCTTCAACATGTTTTACACAAACAATCATTTTGGAATGAACTATGTGGAGTTTACTACGATAAAATTGCTAGGTATCAGTTTATGGCTCTCCCCATTCATTTGTAGGTATCCGCAAACGGTGACTTACTGTCGTAACACGCTTGTTGACCGTTTACGCTCTCTACCATGGTAAAACCCCGGAGGCTGTAATATAGGTATAAAAAAATCTCTGGCACTGCTATCTGCAGCAGAGGAAGCTGTTGAGCTGAATGGGGAGCTGCAAATCAGTAACATGAAATCTGCATACTTAAGGATTTTCCGTTGAGAGTAAAGGATGAATGGAAGGTAAGTGTAAAGACTGTATGTTCAGAGATTATATATAACAGTGACTCAAGATTTCGCTTTTGTATGTGCAACATTAGGCCTGTTAAATAGGCCAGTGCTATGTTGTACATTAGGACATCCTACTTTTGCATTATTTTAACTGTCTATATCTGTATCTGTGTAAACTCACCTAGACAGAACGTTTTAGCTTTTTTTAATGAATTTATAAGATTAACATATTTACGATAAAGGAAATCGGTTGAGACCATATTTTTTGTAGACATTTCAAAATCCATAGAGGATGTATTTAATGAGTGTATTCATGTATAGATATCTGTGCATAAATACACCACATGCATTTCGACACACAAATAGCGAGTCACATGTTAAAGGGCGAAATGAACTGAATTGCAACGTGTCATCAATATGTGTTATGTTTTTATTTTTATTTTATTTTATTGAGCATAATCAAAGTAACAATATAATAACAGGCAACAATAATGAGTAACTCTAAGATACAAATAAAATATTCATATTCATAGTGCTTAATAATGGACAAACATATTCCATTTTTCATTAGCCTAAGTGACTGCATTAAAGAGACCAGATCGTTAAAAGCCTTGTAAGATGGAAGAGATTTAGACATTCTACATTTGTGAATATTGAATTTGCCAAATTATAAGGTTTAATATATTGTAAATACATTTATCTTCATTTTTAACGTAATGTCTTTAACAGACAGCATTATATTAATATATATTTTTTAAATCTGTAAACTTAGAAAAATATTAGTGGGGTAGATTTTGTGTAAAATCTTTAAATACATTTCTCTCACTTATTTTGAAATACAAATTTGTAGGGCAACAGACAGACCTTTTTCAATTAACCTTACTCAGAATGGAGTTCCAATAATATTGACAATATTAACTTTCTTTTTGTGGTGAAACACTTGTCTGATATCTTTGTTAGTGCATCTTTGGTCAAATATATCCTTGCTTCTGACAAGGAAATGATAGTTTTTTTCTACGGTCAGTAAATGATAAAAAATGATGTTATTAGTATGACATAAAATGATAATTTGAGTACATTTTAGATGTTGGATCAAATCACTTAAGTAAATGATCCCATGTTCTAGCCAGTTCTCCCAAAAAATACATTTGTTCTTAATGGTTATCAAATCTTTATTACAAATGTTCATTCTGTGAGGAGAAAAATTGTGAACAAAGCCCAATTTCCAGGCAAGAAGACCTTGCTCATGAAATCTAGCTAATTTTATGGGTAATTTAGAGGGCATAAGGTTACAGGTTAAAAGAAATTGAAGACCACCAGCTTTCTTAAAAATATTCTAGGGCATAAAACAAGAAATTGTTTAATTTCTTTAATCTTCTGTAATTACCCTTCAAAGTATTCGTGTTCTCATAATCAGTCATATACAACCCTCCTTCACATTTTTTTCCAGCTTTAACAGCTTTTTTTAAGATGGTGATATTTATTTTTCCAACAAAAATTAGCGAACAGTTTGTTAAATTCTTTGCAAGTGGAGTCTGGAATGAATAACAAAACACCTGGGAAAATAAATCGAGATAAACCTTCTGCCTTAGACAAAAGGGCTCTCCCTAAAATTGACAAGTCTCTCCGTAACCATTTAGTTATGTTTCCTTATTTATCCAGGAACGATTGACAAAATGACGTCAGAGGGCTGCCCAGAACCTCACCGAGCTCATCCTGCATGAACAGCAATATTCAAACAGGAGAAAAATGGGAAAACCTACAGAATTCCAGCTCTTACCTACACCAGTGATGGTCAGACCTTCCTTGCCTTTGCAGAGGAGCGCAGCGCTTCACGTGACAGTGATACAAACTTGTTGGTCGTGAGGAGGGGATCACTCCAAAATGGATCCCTCCAAGTAATGCATGCCTTACTAGATAATAAAGCTGTTGTTTTTATATTTAATATTTAATTTAATAATTTCCATTCATTTTGTCCAGTTAAAGGCATACTTTAACAAGTATAGTGGCACATACCCAATTTAAAGGGATAGTTCACCCAAAAAAATGACAGTTCAGTATTATGCCGTCTCAGACTAGTATGACTTTATTTTTTCTGTGGAACACAAACAAAGATATTTTGAAGGATGTATGATGTGTGTTTGTCCATACAAAGTAAGTAAAAACTTTGAAGCTCCAAAAAGGACTTAAAAGATGCATACGATCAAACCAGTGCAATCTGCATTTGCTCTGCTGTCTAGCAGCGGAGAGGCACTGAAGCATTTGTCATAATGAATCAGCTGATCAAATAGTCTTTTCAACATCACAATATCTTTATTTTTTATGTTACCGACATTTAAATAATCACCAAATAAAAGTATAAAGCCGTTACCATCGGCGCTGACTGTTTTGATGCAGCGCTGCAGCGATGTTTTCTGATGTCAAACAAAGAATATATAAACTAGTCAGTCCACTTGGGCGTTCTCCCATTCCTTTTGTCGCTCATTCTCACCACTTCCTGTACTAGGAAAGTGGAAGGGCTTTGTTTTTAGAATCTTCTATGACGAACTCAGAATCCCATGCTGCATTGCAATTTAAACAGTATGGCGGCACACATACCCGCCAATAGCTTTCACGATTGCATTGTATCAGTCATTATCAGTCATTATAAATATCTTAAAAACCACATTGTATGTTTGATAATATAAAATCTGAACTCCAGTGCATCTGCTGTGAAGTGTACGGTGACATTATTTTAAATAAAGCATGCATTAAAGAACTCACGCTAGGCGATCCGTCAGTATAGGAGAAACTCATGTGCGAAAGGGTTGGGTGAGAAACAGATTACATGGATTAAAACAAGTCATATGGATTACTTTTATGCTGCCTTTATGTCCTTTTTGTAGCTTAAAAGTTTTGAACCCCATTGACTTGCGTTGTATGGACAAAAACATATACTTCCTTCAAAATAGCTTTGTGTCCCGAAAGTCTTATGAATTGAGACAGCATAAAGTATATGATGACAGACTTTTCATTTTGGGGTGAACTATCCCTTTAAAAAATTATAGTATCATTGTTTTCAGTGGTCTCCTGCTCAAATGCTCTCTTCTGCCTGCTTGCCGGACCATTGCTGTATGAATCCTTGTCCAGTCTATGAGAAGAAATCCAAAACTGTCTTTCTTGTCTTCATCTGCATATTGGGTAATACCACAGAGTGTAGCCAGATTTGTACAGGTAGGAACCAAGCTTGGCTGTGCTACATCACTAGTACAGACTATGGCAAGAGCTGGAGCATGGTAGCAGATTTAACTAAAAATGTTATAGGAGATGAGATAGGCAAATGGGCTACTTTTGCAGTTGGACCAGGACATGGCATTCAGATGAAAAATGGAAGACTAATCATTCCAGCTTATGTTTATTACATACATTATAGGTGTTAGCCATTCCATTTTCCATTCAGAGTTTGGCCTCAGGCTTTATCATTCTTTAGTGGGGGGGGAGTCCATATTAAATCTTGTGAGTGTCAGATGGCTGAGATCATAGACCATGCTGATCAGAGTCATTTGTACTGCAATGCCCATAGTTCAAGTGGCTTCAGAGTAGAGGCTTTAAGTAGAAGCAACGGAGCAGCTTTTGACAGCATCATTTTGCTTGGAAATTTGTGGAGGGCTGTCAAGATAGCGTGCTGAGCTTGCCTGTACCGAAGCCATCAGAGGAAGATGACAAGAAACAAAATTATCGCTCAACACAGTCAGACTCAAAGACTTGGTTACTCTATTGCCATCCAAAAATAAAAAATAAAAAAAACACTAAGAGAGAGGATCTAGGAGTTTACTTGAATAAATCCCCCATGAATGCTTCTTGTTGGGACCAGCCATGTATCATCCATAAGGATCCCAGTGGATACTCTGACTTGACGCAGTGTGAGGAGCACTTTGCTTGCCTTGGAGCATGGTGAGAAAAGTGAGATTGAGGCGATAGCATTCGTGCAATTTAAACTCAGTGATGTCATGGATGCTAGTGATAAAAGAGTAAATTAACTTTATTAAGTTCACATTGTTTGTTAAATTTGCTTCTAGATTAGGATTTTGATCTTAAAACGGGTGAAAAAAATACAGTTGCATTTTAAATAAGGATAAATTGCAATTATTTGAAATAGAAACATGACTTTAAAGCATGAACCTATTATAAAAAACCTATATTATAAAATTAAGCAGTTATCGTGGTTTGATTATGCCTGTATTGCTACAGGTTTGGTAAGGTTAAGACCCTATGCATTGCCATGAAGTTATTTATTGAAAAAAAGAAGCATTTTCAGAATTATTGCCCATAGTTGTAGCATGGTGGTCACTCCTTATTTTTACATAGTTATGTCTTTTAGCAGTTTGTGAGCATTCACTGGAATATTAAACTCAAGGCCCAAATTGTGAATTCTGAAATTAACAGTTAACATACAGATTATACTGTACTTCCTTCAACTTTCATACCTGGGTTTATTTATATACATATGTGCATTATATATTTGTTTTGGTAAAAAACATTGCCTGACCACTCCATATCAATGTATGCACCATATTATTGAAACAAAAACAAACCATTTTCTCCATACTTTTACCGATCACTTGAATGTAATGTTGGTCTGTGCAGTAAGGGTTTGCATTATCAGTGGATGGCCAGGACAATATTTTCATTTTGATTAATGTAATTTGGTTCAATTACAAAAAGGGAAAAAAATTACTAAGTAAATATCTAAATAGACAATAGATATTTCTTTATACCACCTGCTACTGTCTTAGGGAGTACCCAAAAGTTGTTTTAATGTGGCATTTGCATACCACTTTGGTGTATAATTTTATTGTAAATAGCTGTGTTGCATCTGTAATTACCACTGTTGTAATTAATTTAAACATGGTTTAGTCCAGATGAATGCTGTTTTCATGTAGTATATGCCGTGTGCCAAAAGAGCCTCATAACTTGTGGCTGCCTTTCACAATTATAGTGCCATTTTAACTGCACTGTTAACTGTTTCTATTAAATTTCTGCAATTATTGATTCAGTGTCTTTTTTTCCCCTGTTATTAAAGAAACTGTTACATTTTGACTCTAGAAAACACATGTAACCTTTGTGTGCTATGTTGTCTCAATACAAATGGCTGTGTTATATAGGGAGTCCAGACGTCACGGTTTGAAGAGGTGTGTCCTGGTGTCAGTTATCTAAAATATATAATTATGTCCTGGTTTCAGCGAGTAGGCTCACTGTTTTTTTTTTATTTTTTATTTTTTATTTTTTTTAATTAAACCTCCTCATTGTCCTTCTAGCTATTATCTCAGATATCGTTTGCAGAGAGAAGCAATTTCATTGCGTCTTTCAGTAAATCAGCTGAAATGTATCTGGTTGCCATGACAATGACGTCATGCGCTTGGTTGTCCTGTCAGTCAGCATAAGTTAGAAATGGCCAAATAAAAATGCGCTTTCAACAACGAGCTGAAAGAAGCCGATCCATTTCTTTCCGTGACACGTGTATGGCAAGCCGTTTTAGCTTTTATTCATTCGCAGTATTTTCACTAGTTAGAATTCTAATTCTTGATATCAAGAATGTATTTTTCACTAGTGGAAATGCCAATTGTTGATATCAATAATTACATTTCCACTAGTAAAAATGTGAATTATTGATATCAAATATGACGTTGTCACTCGCAGAAATCACATTCTTGATATCAAAAATGGGATTTCAACTAGTAAAAACCATATTTTTTTATATCTATAATTGAATTTTCACTAGTAAAGTTTCACACCGATATGTCATTCACTCTTATTCAAAACGCAATTATTGATATCAAAAATTTGTTTCTTACTAGTTGAAAGTCTAATTTCACATATCAACAATTATTTTCTTACTAGTAAAAATGTAATTTTTGATATCAAGAATGTAATTTCTACTAGTGGAAATGCCAATTTTTGATATCAACAACTGAATTCCAACTAGTAAAAATGTTCATTTTTGATATCAGTAATTCGGTTTTCACTAATGACACTTTTAATTTCTGATATCTGTAATGTAATTGTTACTAGTAAGAAAGTCTTGTTAGATATCATTAATTAACTCCAAATTATTGATATCTGAAATCCACTTCCAGATATCAGAAATACCAAATGTAACATGTTGAAATTCAGTTACTGATATCAAAACTTACATTTTCATTAGCTGTAATTCAATTGTAGATATCAAGTATGAACATTTTACTAGTAACAATGTAATTATTGATATCAGTAAAGGGAGCTCTACTTGTAACAATTATTGCCTTGATATCTAAAATAGCCTTTGCAACTATTGAAAATAGAATTACTGATATCTTAAATGTAATTTTAACAAGTAAAAACACTATTATCGATATCTAGAAATACAATTTTAACAGGTAAGAATAGCTATGGTAATAGCTTTATGAATATTAATGAGACCTGGTTTTTCATGTATCCACTTTTGGAGCCAATAGTAGCAGGTAAAAAAATGGAGGGAGACATTCCATGTGGGTAAAAACAGCTTTTTTATTTTTATTTTTATGCTTCAGAAACGGAAAATGAGAATTCATTTAAATTTTACTTTTTTTGTCCATTGTTAAAAAAATAAAATAAAAACAATATTAGATTTGCATATGTGGGCAGCACTGCAACTGATTTCATCTGATTGGCCAACCCGTGCCGTCTTCTACTGTCTTAATCCTTTTAGCCAGAATAACAGTTCGTACCGCTCTGCATATTTGGCTCAATTTTAATTAAATATTGTCCCGAACTACCACTCACTGTAAACTACACATGCCATTCGCAGAATATCTTGTTGCTGAGCACAAAGCTGGTGCTGTTGCAAGGTGTTGTCTCTAATGGATGACGCGTAAGAGATTGCAAGCCACATCATATGCTGACTGGGAGTTTAGTCTCTATGATATATTATTTTTATATTGAATAAATTGTTTGATTTTGTAATACATTTGTTTTCATGGCGTTTTAATAAATGTAATGGCGAATGGGATTAAGGGAGTACAGAAGGAGCAGGTGTAAATTGTATTCATTCCAACTGCAATATAATGCTCATTCATAAATAAGGGTCGTTGTGTTGTCCTGCGTGCCGACGGAGTTACAGTCGGGATGCCTTTTGTCCGAATAATTAGTCTTAGCTATAGTTTGATGGTTTTAAATGAGCGTTTAAAATTGACATTGCATGCTTTTCCTGACATGAGAAACCAGTAACGAAAAAATCACTCCCTGCGCTAAACGCCTCCCACATCTGCTGCTGTCTGCCCATGGGAAAAGTCTTCTTACCTGCTAAGCCAAACTCGTGGAGCAATGGGTGTTACAATAGCGCATAATAACAAATGAATCTTCTAGAATGCTAATATTGTACGTCTGTGTGTGTTACTGTATGGTAATTGGGTGCAAGAAGACAGCGCAAAACTTTTTTTTATAATAACGGGCGCACCCTTTCAACCAAACGTATTGCATTTAATCCAAGCACAAACATTACGGAATTCTCAGTTATTTTATGGAAAGTAATATATGTATTATAATTACACATTTTAATTTCATAACAAAATTTAATCAAATTATAGTTAGCAATCTTTAACAATATTAAATCAATCAAACTTGAATCAATTTAAGTTGTATTAATATTAGCTAAAGATCACAGTTATTATGTAATGAAATTTAAATGTGTAAATCTTAAATATAAGCAGTGTATATAAATATATGAGGTCTATCATTTTTAGTTAGATAGCCAAGGTAATTGTTAGTGCTGTCAACAGGGCTATAGACTAAATTATAATTTTTAGCTTAACCTGTTGATGTGCATGCACCCCCCCCCTCCCCCCACATAATTCGAATTAAATTAGTATTTTCAAGTCACCAAAATTTAAATTGACGTTGTTTCCTAAGTCCACAAGATGGCGCAACTAATAATAATAATAATAATAATAATAATAATAATAATAATAATAAAGATTTAGCCATATTATTTTCTCAAAGGTTAAGTAAAAAGTAAAACGTGAAAACCATTATTTTTACGGCTTCTTTACACACACAGGCACGCAAGTTTGTTAGATTTGTATATCTACTCGTCCTTGTTCCTTTTAATACCCAAACATTAATTTAGCCTACGATTTTATGCAAAGTGATGGAACACGTTTTCATACATTTATCAACAGCACACAGATACATTAGACACAATAGTATCCTGCTGAGCCACAGAGCCGTAGGTTTGACACAGAAGTATAAATCGGTCTTAAGTCACAGCAGTTTCAGGCCCGCAGTCTCCGGACTGATGTTACGGGCGGAGCTAATGACTGAACAATCATGACGGAGAGCACGGTAAGTAGTTGTCTATGTAAAGTTGTATTAAATCTAGCATTTTTGGTAAACAATTACTTTATTAAGCTAAGTATTTAGATCTGGATCTGTATAGATGTATTTCATAATGAATATTATTCTGGAAACAGTTCGATTGTCGATCGGGTTGTATTTTTCTTTTTTCTTTTTTTTTTTTTTTTTTTTTAAAGATTTGGTTTTGAATCACTCAAGCTTTTGTTGTTTAAATAATTATTTTAGTTTAATTTATTATTATTTAAATTTCTTATCAATTATGTAATTTTTTTATTTTTTTATTTTGCAATGTACATGTTTTGTTAGGCTTTGTAATTGAGTGTTTATTTTGAATTTGATTTGATTAAATACATATGACATTAAATGCCCATTCTTTGTGTCTTTTTTAAGTACTCTTTGTAACCTTAAAGAAATCTTTGAACAGGAAAGAAATCACATGATCACATATAGGCCTAATATAGTCAAATGGGTAACACCGTACAATGAAGTTTCATTTGTTAACATTTGTTAACTTGAAAAACAATGAGCAATACATTAACAGCATTTGTTAATCTTGGTTAATGTTAATTTCAACATTTACTAATACATTTTTAAAACTAGAAGTTGTAAATGTTAACATTAGTTCATAAAATATAAATTAACAAAGAACAATGTTTTATACATTAACATTAACAGATATTAATAAATGCTGTTAAAAAAATTATTTGCTTATTCATGAAACCTACTGTAACTAATGTTAACACATGGAACCTTATTGAAAAGTGCTGAAAAGCTACCATTAAATGTTTTAGTAAATCAAAATCGATGTAAAAACAGCACATTTGAAATCTAAAAAAACCAAACAAACGTAAGAAATTATGCTCCAAACTATAGATGGCGCTAACACTGTATTGATCCTGAGACTGCTGTGGATCTGCGGCTCTGCAGATGGACGTATCTCGATACACATTACAAAATCATACAATGTTATTAAATATAAAAATAATACACACCTTGTGGTGTTGCTATGAAAAATTAAAGTGTGGTTTATAAACGACAGAGGAAACGGATCGTGGGGATGAAGAAAGTTCTCTTTTCCGCTTGCGTATCCCCTGCGAGGTTCCATTCCTTTCTTTTTAAATATTCATAAGGTACGTAAGGAACTCGTAAGCACTCCTCATTAATATGCACATATCCAAAAAGGAATTTATGATATCTGAAATTACCATTTTAACTAGTAAAAATTACATTTCAGCATGTAACATTCCTTTTTTACATGTAAGAATTCAGTTACAGATATCAAGAATTATAGTTTTTACTAGTTGAAATTCCATTTTTGATATGAAGATTGTAATTCTTACTAGTAACAATATCATTTTTGAAATCAACTATTACATTGTTACTAGTAAAAATATAAATTCCTGATATCAAGAAATTAATTTTCACTAGTTAAAATGTTAATTCTTGATATCTATAAATGCATTTCAACATGTTACAATTGGGATTTCTGATATCTAGAAATGGATTTCAGATATCAATAATTTGGAGTGTAATTAATGATATCTAAAAATAATTTCTTACTAGTAACAATTACATTACAGATATCAGAAATTAAAAGTGTCACTAGTGAAAACTGAATATCTGATATCAAAAATGAGCATTTTTACTAGTTGGAATTCAATTGCTGATATCAAAAATTTCCACTAGTAGAAATTACATTCTTGATATCAAAAATTCTATTTGTACAAGTAAGAAAAGAATTGTTGATATGTGAAATTGGACTTTCATCTGGTAAGAAACTGATTTTTGATATCAATAATTGCGTTTTGAATAAGAGTGAATGACATATCGGTGTGAAACTTTACTAGTTGAAATCCCATTTTTGATATCAAGAATGTGATTTCTGCGAGTGATGACGTCATTTTTTATATAAAGAATTCACATTTTTACTAGTGAAAATTACATTCTTGATATCAAGAATTAGAATTCTAAATAGTGAAAATTGAATTGTTGATATCAACAATTCATATCCTGCGAATGAATAAAAGTGAATTCGGCTTGCCATACACGTGAAAATATAAGCGATGTATTTTTCTGTCACTGTTTATGTTTATTTCCACACGAACACGGAGGTAAATCAGACAATGTCACATTCAGACAGCTACACTGCACTTTTTACATAGTACAATCACTTAAATGTAAGATGTGGGAATTGTATTATGAATTTTATGTTCCAATGTTGTGAATTGTGTTAAAATGTGTAACTGACATGACAAGCCATTTCATAATTACACATGCAATATGAAATTATATGGATAGAATAGGAATTTGTAAAAATTTGATTTTTGTAATAGTTGTGTATGAGTCCATCAATTGTCCTAAGTGTCAAAAGCTAGATGTCAGTACCATAAAGCCACACTTCTGTAATGTAAACTTTTGAACGGGATAATTTGTGTAAATTCAGTTTCTGTTTTGTATTGTGGCATATACAGAATGTGAGTATCTGTTATGTTATATATAGCTTCTTCAGGACAGTACTAAATAAAAACTAAATGAACTTTATTTTTATTAATTAAAAAAAATAAAATAAATAAAAACGATAATGCATTCTCGGTTTGAGGCTTTAAAAATCTGGTCACCCTAGTGTTCTATTGTGGTATGACTGGAAAATTGTTGGCAATAATCTTTAAAACAGGATTCATACAGCACTTGGTATAAATAAAATGGGCGAATTTATCTTTCAAGACTATTCAGAATCAATCAATCTTCAAATCGTATTACAAAAAAAAAAAAAAAAAAAAAAAAAAAAAAAAAAAAACATTTAATTGGCATTTCATCTACATCGGTTACGCTTCATGGGGGGCTTAACATTAAGTGAGACGTGTCAGAAGAACTTGGTGAAAGCTTTTGAATAGGCAAACTGCATTCAGACTTTTAAAGAAAGACACTAATACGTTTGGACGTTGAGACTTTGGGAGACATGCTGTATATTACAATTTCCCGTCCATATATGTAAGTAAAAAAAAAAAAAAAAAAAAGGACTATTGCTTTGTTGTTTTACGTCATGTCTCTGTAACTGACCACGTTCAACACTTTGCGAACGAGCCACTTGATCTGCTTTCTAAATCCCTGGTGAAGCACTGGAAGCGTGCTTTCACTTTGCAGCAGAACATTTCTGGATTTCTGTGAGTATGCCCTTAATTCTCGTAGTCTACCTGTGAATTATCATTATATGAATGATATAGTTACATACATGTATGTGAATTATTCTCTGACGATCATATTAACTCGTGTCGTTCACATTTAGTTGAGGCTGTTAGCATGTGGTCGTACAGAGTCTACCATGCTATGTAGCATATATAACGTAACTATTGAAATTAAAAGGCAGGTAACAAAACGAAAGCAGTAAAATCTACTTCCTGTTAACCGTTAACTTGGTGTCTTGGGAAGCAAAGCTAAGGTAAAACATAAAATAAGTTTTGTTCAAAGCAATTGACAATATATTCGAAAGGAACAACTTTAAAAATAGCACAAACAATTCACTTTCGCTCTTTCTCATTACTTGAATTGTTTGTTAGTATGTGTAATGACTCATGGCCATTAAATCGATAGAAGCAACACAAAATGTGCATCCAGACATTTCGCAACCCTGAAGGACGGGAAACAGAAAAAATAACAGGAAAGGAATGTGCAAAACATGCCAGCGTAGACTGGGAGACATTAAGCAGTAGGGCCTACTGTACGCATCAAGAAAAAGCAATCCCTCAACAGAAAAGACTGGTTTTGTACAATCAGCATCATCAACAAATAGACTATGTACTGTACATTTATGCTCCCTAAAGAGAACTATAAAGAATTGCCCTAAAATTAGACAGAAATATGTTTTTCAACACAATAACTATGGACATTTTCTACTAATGTTAGACAACCAGAAATTGTTAGACAACCAGAAGTTGTTTAAATAATTTACCTTTATTTTGAACAGCATCCCTGCTAAAACAAATAAAAAATAGTGGTTTACTGGTCAGCTGGTCTAGCTGTTCTCTTGAGATATTACAGAGTAATTAGAACAGGCCCTCACCAGTTGCATTTATACCTTTCTCTTACAAAAAAAAAGTTCCATGTTATTCGTATTGCCATGTTTATTTATTTATTTTGCACTTGTGTGGACATGCATCATGTCCATTGTGTATTTGTATCTTATTGTATAATATTTTGTCAACATCAAACTGCTTATTCTATTTCTAGGACAAAAAAATTAACAATGGACATTAAAACTAATTCAGGAAGCACATCAAGACCCTTTCAAGTAAAAACATTATTCAGTCAGGAAGAGAAATCTGGAAAAAAGCAGGTGACGTATAGAATTCCAGCTCTCATCTATATCAGTGATGATAAAACCTTCCTTGCCTTTGCTGAAAAGCGGAGAACAGCAGATGACACGGATGCAGATGTCCTTGTGATGAGAAAAGGATCGTGGAAGGATGGAGCAGTTGAGGTGAGGCTTGCAACACATTTATTCAAGAGTTTAGAATATTCCTATTTAGGCATGCATTGAATCTGTGCATGCAGAAAGCTAAAAAAAACACACAAAAAAAAACAAACAAAAAATTCTACACACCTGCCCCTTTATTGATTTTTATGACTGATTTCATCATATTTAGCATTATTCGAGGTGCATTGGACAAACCCTTTTGAACAGCATGATCACTGTCATAATGCTTTTTATTTCAGTGGGACAGTGGTCATCAGATGCTCACTTTAGCTTGTCTACCAAACTACCGTAGCATGAATCCATGTCCAGTCTATGAGAGAACCTCCAAGACCCTGTTTCTGTTTTTTATCTGTGTTCCCTATGGAGTCTCTGAAATTAAACAAATAAATGAAAGAAAGAATCAGGCACGACTTTGTTATATTACCAGTAGTGACACTGGCAAAACCTGGAGCCATATTATAGACTTGACAACAGATGTGATTGGTGACCAGGTGAAGGACTGGGCCACCTTTGCTGTTGGGCCAGGACATGGCATTCAGATGCGGAGTGGAAGACTGATAATCCCAGCCTATGTGTATCATTGCCATGCGAATAATAAGCCCGCCACTCATGCGTTCACATTCTACAGCGATGACCATGGCAGCACTTGGCATGTGGGAAAACATGTGGAGGGTGAGTCTTGTGAGTGTGAGATGGCTGAGATCATAGACCATGAAGGGAAGAGTCATTTGTACTGCAATGCACGCAGTAAGTCTGGCCACAGAGTTGAGATTCTGAGCAAGAGTGCTGAAGAAGCTTTCCAGAAACCTTCATCTGTACATAAGCTGACAGAGACCGGAGGTGGTTGCCAAGGTAGTGTGTTGAGTTTTGCTCCTGATCAGGGATCTGAAAACACATGGTTACTCTACTGCCATCCAACCAATCCAAAACAGAGAAAGAGCCTTGGCGTCTACTTGAATAAATCTCCGTGGGATGCTTCGGGTTGGGAAGACCATAAATTGATAATCCATCATGGTCCCAGTGGATACTCAGACCTGGCTCAGTGTGGTGATGGAGAACACTTTGCTTGTCTCATGGAGTGCGGAGTAAAAAGTGAGGTTGAAGAGATAGCCTTTGTCGTTTTTAAACTCAGCGATATCATTCAGGACAAGGACACTGAATGAGACAGAAAAACAAGGCATTCCTAAAAGTTAAAAATTTCTATCAGTCAACAAACAACTAAATAACTGCTAATTAACAAAATAATGGACAAGTGCTTGAAACTCACTAAAATCTGACATTATTAGGGAATCAGTGAAATAGTGTGGGGTGGGAGTGCTTTAAAATTGGGGTTTGTATTAGGATTTATGTTAACGGTGCACTAAGTAACTTTTGTCTTTGTGTCATCTTGGACTAACACTGACACCTAACGGCTTGGATGCAGCATCATTTAAAACCAATAGTTTTCAGTCATTGTAGAAATTTAGTATTCACAGTCAGACATGATTACTTTAATCAATGAGTGAAAGTGTCAAATAACAGGATGGTTATTGATTCTAACATGGCAGCCCCCATGTGCGGACCCTCTCCATGTAGAATAAAACAACTTTTATAAGGGTACTGATATGACATTTTAATGTGATTGGTCATGATTTCCTACATACGTATTTTGCAAAATTATAATTCATGTCTTTAGGAGTTAAACTTTTTAATTAGGAGAACATTACTGAGTGCACCTTTAAGTTTGGATCTTTCTTCAGCAGTAAAAGGCAACATAGTCTCATGACAGCTCTAAATAATTTGTACGAGATGGCAAAATTGTAAGATGTCGTACAACTTGGCTTGTATGAAAAGGTATGACTCTTATTCCCATAGAGACCAACCAATCAACAAACAGAATTCCAAATAGACACAATTCAGGTATCAAATTCTAGCTAGCCTCCTATTCAACACTTCATTTTAAGACAGGAAATATCTGTGAACATATTTGGTTACAAATTCATATTTATTAATGCAATACATGACTGATGTCAATAATCTGTAGTACGCTTTTTTCGTCTCGTTCCAAACACTGATATTTTCTTTCTTCCGTGGTATACAAAAGTTATTTTCCTTTTAAAATTTTGGGTAAGGGGTAAGACTTTATAATTATGTTTACAGTAGGTTTACACTACCATTCAAAAGTTTAGGGTCACTTACTCATTCTTTATTTAGTTTTTTTTTTTTTTTTCACATTTTAGAATAATAGTAAAGTCATCACAACTATGGAATAATAGAAATGGAAATATGGGAATTATGTTGTGACAAACAAAATCCCAAATAAATCAAAACTATGTTATATTTTAGCATCTTCAAAGTGGCCACACTTTGCCTAGATTTTGCAGAAATTTACTCTTGGCATTTTCTCAACCAATTTCTTGAGGTATCACCCTGGGATGCTTTTTAAACAGTATTGAAGGAGTTCCCATCTATTTTGGGCATTTAGTGGCTGCTTTTCTTTATTATTTGGTGCAAGTCATCCATTTCAAAAACAATTCTTTTTTTTTTTTTAAATAAAATGTTAGTTTTGTAATTAAATTAATATGTTGGCACAATTACATTTTTGTCTACAAAACTAATTTCAAACATTTAAGCGTACACCTTCAGATCAAAAGGTTTTTAAGATCATGAGAAACATTTCAGACAAGTGACCCCAAACTTTTGAATGGAAGTGTAGGTTTGGGGTTAAACTTGCGTAAAAACTCTTGTTTAAAACCCTGATATTTCTCTTTCTTCTGTGCTACACAACAGTGATTTTACTATTACAATTATGGTTTGGTTTAGGTTTGGGGTTGTGGTTAAATTTAGAAAAAATCGTAACAGCATCGTTCGTTGGTTTGTTTATTTATCTCAGTGGGAGTAAAAGTAATATGTTTTTGTATGAACCATCTAGAATGATTTCTCACAACTTTGCCTTCTCATACTTTTATTAAAATTTGTCATGAGACCAGGTTGGTAAAACTGGTCACACACCTTTTGAAATTAAGAAATGGCTCTGAGCAGAGCAAATTTTGCTTGTGAGCCACTTCTAATTAAAACTCTTTTTTTTTCTGGCCTAACAGGTTTCTATTTAACATTGACATATGCTGGTTTAAGGTTTATAAAATTTTATACAGTATAAATTGTCACCTTTCATTCCTTCTGTTCTAGGATGCTTAATATTTATCCATTTCTACAGATGGAGTGCTGAATTTTTAAAAAACAACCTGTGTTTGTTGTGTGTGTAGCTTCAAGAGAGCAAACATACATGTGTTGTTCTTCATTTATGATGTTTATATTATATTATCTTCTAATATTTACTAATTTATCCATTCATCTTTACTTGTGATTATACTGCTCTTGCTATGTTTTGCTTTTGCTGTTTAATCATATGTTGTGAGTTGTATTATTAGAGATAAGGGGTTGTCTCCATTTCAAGGTCGTCAACATCACAAGACAATGTTGAGAAGCAGTCATTCCCCATTTGCATTTGCTTGGTATAATAACACTTGTTGAATATGGGTTGGTCAAATGAAGTCAGACTGAGTATTGAGAAAGATGCTACTAAGATAATTCAATAAACTCTGCTTATTTTTTCCCCATCAATTCGTCTCCTGGCTCTTGGCTGTTAGAATAGTTAACAAGATGTTGAGTGCCTTTAAGTATCAGAGAAAAATCTGATATTTTATTTTCTACTGATGGAGAGAGATCTAGTAAAGAGACTGGATCTAACAAGTTTTCATTGACTAGGTTTCTTTAAGCTGGCATCACACTATCTGATTTTTCCAGTGATTTTCAGATGTGTGCTTCATTTACATAATCGCCGGCCAGGCCAAGTAGGTATAGCTGCAGGCGGGAGATCTTCAAATGGGGGCGGAATCTCTAAATTAGGGCGTGGTTTCTCCAAAAGGTGGTGGGGATAATTCAAAAGGGGTTGCATCAACTCCAAAAGGGGGCGACACCTCCATAGACTTTGAGGGTTAGGGAAAGGGGTAAGTAAGGGGCTCCCTATATCTTTGCTGGCAATTTGGAGTTCCCTCCCCTTTTTGGAGCTCTGTCTGCAGCTATACCCTTCTCGGCCAGGCAGAGGGAGACAAGTGCGCATTAGCGTCTGCCAGCGGGAGGTCATTAATCACTTGACAGTTAGGACTCCCTGCTACTCCCTGAGTTAATGGTTACAGCAACAGAAACATTCTGAAGAACTGACAAGACGTCAAGCTGATCTGAACGTTTTCATCGAACTCGGCTGCATATAATCACAAATGCTGATTGTAATCCATAGTGATTCTGTCACCAAGCATTTTTCCTGCATTTTTCTCCTACATTAAAATGACAAATGAAATCAGAAAGTGGAGGCACAACAAACTGTTTTTATTGAACGTAATTACTTTATGTTCTCCGTTCTCCACGGTACTCCTATTGTTATTTCTGTGAGCTCCATGCGACAGGGAATCAGAGGGAGAAAGTTGCGGTGAGTCGGTATGCCCGTCACCATTCCACCATTCTTAATCAGCAAGTGTGTCATACTTCCGACTGAAGAGAGTGAGATCTCAGCAAAACAGTCTGAAAGTCTGACACCCATGGCCAAAATGGAGTTGTTTTGAGTCTGTTAGAGTGGCACCGTGATGTCCACCTAGTGGTAACTACGCATAATGACACTTGAGACTCAATCACCAACCTCTTTGATTATATTCATGTCATGCAAATCAGTATTAGGTGTCATCACTCTCAAAGCCACCAGTTGTCCTCATCATTAGCTCTTTACACAGGTTAAGTAGAGCTTAGTAAAACAGAAGAGGAATATCCAGGTCGGATTGGCCATCGGAAGAGGCGGGAGTTTTTCTGTTGGGCTGGGGGCTGCTAGCATTATGATAAATGAATAAAGAAAGTATCCAATTAAACAAAAGAAATCCCCTTTAAAATACGTTGTTATTGAACGAGATTGACGAACTGAAGGAATGACTTACCTCCTCTCGTTCAGCCAGTCAGCAGATCCTTGTTCATAAAAGAGATGACTGATCGCATTTTGTTTGTGAACAAGTTTATAAGTAAAAATCAGTTCTTTCATGGATGAGAAGACCAACTGGTTTAATGAAGGGTGTATACGTTCTGTGGGTCAAGCCAATGATATGCACGTTCACAGCTTTAGTCAGTCTTTCAAAGCAGAACAAAGCTACACATGTGAAATTAGCATGTCTACAAATGTACAAAGACACTTTAAAAATAGAGTTTAAGCACCACAACCATTTTCACCACAAATGGCAGGTCATATTTTTCCTACATTTTGTCAAATGCTGGGCTTCATTTTTACAAAAAAATAGAAAAAGTTAAAGAAAAGCCTAAATATCTTGCACTGTGCACCAAAGCACAACATTAACATTAATAATTCATGTCATTTTGACTGTGTTGTCTTCAGTCATTTTTATATATAGACCATTTCAAGGATGTAAACATTAAACAAAGGTATTAGACTATGAGCATTTCATGCCCTGAAGCATTTCCGGTAACTGCATTTTTATTACCCAGAACTGACAAAATTAAATGAATAGTACATACTTTTAGTCTAACTAAAAAAGAACCAACAAGATATGTGCAAAAACTAAAAATAAACAATGAGGTGTCATTCCTGGATCCTTTAAATAAGACTGAATCAACCATTTTTTTTTTTTTTTTTTTTTTTCAAAGAACATCAAGCGTTTACCTGAAGTGACTTATCCAGACATGTTGTTGATACTGAGATTCTAAGCGAGAGAGGCAATGAAAGTGCATTGTAGTTTAGATGCTCATAATTATTTCCTCAGCGGCAATTTCAGGAATATTGGATCGCTCCTATTATAACCAATAAAGCTGATAACGCTGTAAGCGCATGACTTGCAGACAAGGTAAGTTATTATTATTATTATTATTATTATTAAAAAACTTTCATTGTGTAGCTTTTATACTAATCCAGCTACTCTGAGAACTTGGCAGTGCAATACTGCAAAAATCTGGGTTACAGCGAGACTCTTACAATGGAAGTGAATGGAGCCAATTTTTGGAAGTTTTAAAGGCAGAAATGTGAAGCTTATAATTTTATTAAAGCACTTACATTAATACTTCTGTTAAAACTTGTGGATTATTTGAGATGTAAATAGTTGTTTTTACAGTCGTTTTAGGGTTTATGGCATTCCGTCATAATGGCAACAAGTTGTAAAATTGGATATAACTTAACACAGAAAAGGTTAGTAAGTTACGCTAAGATCATGTTGACACAAATGTTATTTACATCTTGTAGCTATAATTGAAACAGTGAGTATTTTAACATTTACATATTGGCCACTTTCACATGCCTCACTACCCAGATTTGTGCTTTAAAAAAAAAAAAAAAAAAGGATGGAGAAGCTAAAATAAATTTTTGTGGTAATCAACATTATGGCACACAAATACTGTTGATTGAGCTTAACTTGTATTGAACGTGGAATATTCTGGTAATACTTTACAATAAGTTTCCATTTGTTAACATTAGTTAAAAACATTAGTTAACACGAACTTACAATTACCAATATATTTTTGACAGCATTTATTAATCTTTGTTAATGTTATTTAATACAAATACAATTGTTCATTGTTAGTTCATAGTACATTAACTAATGTTTACAAATGTATTAGTATATGTTTTTATTAACATGAACTAAGATTAATAAATGCTGTATAAGTATAGTTCATTGTTAATTCATGTTAACTAATATTGTTAACTAATGTTAACAAATGGAACCTTATTGTAATGTGTTACCAATATTCCTTTAAGTGAGCATTTTGTTGTTGCTGCAGGAAAGAATGTTTCTGTATTACTTTTAATATTCTACTAAAGAATTATCAACTGCAGTGCAGGTTTCCTAATAAACAGCAAATAACCTTAAAGATCATCTTTTATCTGCACAACTTGCATTGAACATTATACATTTTGACATGTTAAACTGTACATAATTTAACAAGGTAAAACATTATGCCTTCTACACATTTATAGTCATTATTTGTGTTTAAAAAGTTGAAAATATTCAGTATATTCTGTAGTTACCTTGTTATTACATATATAGATATGCCTACACATTTATATATACTGTATATATATAAAATAATATATTTTATGATAATGTTTAAATGTAGTTAATTTTAACAGTCATTGTCAATTGTTTTATTTATTACTACGTTATGAAATCATGAATAAAATATGAAGCTTCTTTTCAAACTGAAGAAAATGCATTCACCATTACATACAATAGTTTGATCCTGTCTAATGAACCTCCACATATTCTATGTCAGTGTTTTTGTCTACCCAGTCCCATACATGTGTAGATCCATCTGTAGCTGCTGAGGGAAGAGTATTTGGTCGCAATTGATGCCAAGCATGGGTAGTAACCACAGGCTGGGAACCACTGCACCTTGCTTCATATGACATTTCATGCCCTTTGTGTTAAAAAGTTTGCTGAGGGTCCTGTGCTTCTGTGCTCCAGTTTGTTGTATTATAGAGCTGTACTGTGCCATCAAACCCTTTCAAAGAAAAGTTTGTCATGTCATTAAGGTGTAACCAATATACAATGAAAGTGAATGGTGACTGAGGCTGTCGTTCTGCTTAGCATCTCCTTTTGTGTTCCACGGAAGAAAGTCAGTAATATTGGTTTGAAACAACAATGTAAACGATGACCATATTTTTATTTTGGTGTGAATTATTTTTAAATGGCTGAGAACAGGAAATGAGCTCAACTTACCAGACACAGACAGACTGTTGTAGAGAACAGGAGCCCAAGAAACATTCAGACAGTCATTGTTTGGTGCACTATGTTGGACATTTAGTCGTGTTTTACAAAATTGACTCTCTAAATCTCTTAGATCAGACAGCACCATGTGACAGGAGAAAGAGAGTCTTGCTATAGTACAAGAGTAAGGTTGACTGAGAGCTGCCCCTCCTCAATCCAAAACACCAGTACAAAGCACTTGTCTCTTTTTCTTTCAAAGTCTCTTTCAGAGGATAATGACTGGTCAAGGGATCTCTTGTGTCACCCATAAGCAGAGTGCCATTGCTTGCACAAATGAGATTTCAGTCAGGATTTAGGCCCTATCATAGTACAGAGACTGCACTTATCAGAGTTACAAATGACTTGCTCTTATCATCTGACCGTGGCTGCATTTTCCATAGATCACAACATTCTCTTGGTTAGACTTGAGAATTATGTTGGCATTTGTGGACAGGCATTTGCATGGTTTAGGTCCTATTGATCAGACCGTTACCACTTTGTCTGTGTAAATGAGGAATTGTCAGGTCAAACTAAATTTAAGTATGGAGTACCCCAGGGATCAGTTTTAGGGCCTCTGCTTCTATCCTTATATACTATATGCTTCCCCTGGGAGAGATTATCATGAACTGTGGAATAGTTTTCACTGTTATGCAGACGATACCCAACTTTATATTTCTTCGAAACCCGACAAACTTTCACAATTCTCCAAGTTATCAGAGTGTATCAATGACATCAAAGATTAGATGGCTAAAAAAATTTCCTTCTACTCAATGCCGACAAACAGAGTACTAATTATTGGACCAAAAACCTCTAAAAATAATCAGCTAAAACATAATTTGACTCTCAATGGATGTACTGTTATGTTGTCTTCTACAGTGAAGAACTTAAGTGTTATATTTGATAGCAATCTGTCCATTGAAAATCACATTTCCAGTGTTTGTAGAACAGCATTCTTCCACCTCAGAAATATTGCTAAGTTACGTCACATGCTCTCTGTTTCTGATGCCGAAAAACTAATTCATGCATTCATGACATCAAGACAAGTTTATTGTAATGCATTACTGGGAGAATGTCCTGCAGGTTCAATAAATAAACTTCAATTGGTTCAAAATGCAGCAGCCAGAGTGCTGACTTGAACCAAGAAATATAATCATATTAGTTCCATTTTATCTTCGTTACATTGGCTACCTGTTCAATTTCATATTAATTTTAAAATTCTGTTAAATTCGTAATAAGCTTTAAATGGTCTAGCTCCACAGTACTTAAGTGACCTTCTATTATGCTACATTCCATCACATTCAATTCTGACCTGGTTATAGTACCTTGAATATCAAAATCCACAAAAGGAGTTAGATCATTTTCCTGTTTGGCTCTTAAACTATGGAATAGTCTTCCTAACACTGTTCTGGACTCAGACACACTCTCTCAGTTTAATCTAGACTAAAGACTCATCTATTCATCCAGGCATACACCTAATTTATGCCTCAACTCATAGTTATGCTGCTTTAGTTAGGTCTGCTGGAAACACTTCTCATGTTCTATAGCTCTGCTATAATGTGAATGACATCTACGCTAATATTATTCTATTTGTTTCCCTGTCTCAACTTCTGGTCCTGCCTGAAGTCCGACTCACACTGCCACGTGTCGCTGAGTTATGACGACTAACTGCAGCCTGTGCAAACCAGGTATCACTTCAGTTTACTGTGGTGGACTTCACAGACAATGAACTGAAGCCAACTCCAATAGTAAGACATGGGATACTTCATGTGCCACTGCTGAACTTTAGATTTAGGATGGACTTCACCTAAATGACCTGCCAGTCAAACTGTGATTCACCTCACTGATCTCTGCCTGCATCACCTTGGTTTAAGGATGGACTACACTCTTAAAATGGAATACATAGACTATCAATGAATTGCCAACAAAAGCCTTCATCAGCCAATTAACAAAGGACAATGCATCTATGTTAATCTAGGATGGACTTCAAAGACATTAGTCATTCATTTTACAGTGCATACTAAATCTTTTTGTTTAAATATTTGCCCTTAACATTTACTTAGTTTACTCATTTTAAACCATGACTTGCACTACATATAAATAACTAATATTGGCATTATATCCATGCTGTTCAACCAGAGGGGAACTGGCCCCCACAGTGAGCCTTGATTCTCCCAAGGTTATTTTTCTACATTAACCAACATCTTATGGAGTTTTGTGTTCCTTGACACAGTCGCCTTTAGCTGGTTCACTGGGGGTCTAAATACAATTATTATTTACTTATTTATTTACAAATTTTTTTTAAGACACAATTTACAATCACATCTTTATCAAACTGCACAAAGATGTCTCTAAGACATTACAGTTCCCTATCTGTCACTCACTCGACGTTGTGTCGATGTAGTGACACTAGGGGTCACTCTTGGGAGCCCGAAACACCTCTGGTCTTTGATAAAAGGCCAATGAAAACTGGCGAGTGGTATTTGCATGCCACTCCCCCGGACATACGGGTATAAAAAGAGCTGGTATGCAACCACTCTTTTCTCTTCTGAGCCAAACGGTCATGCTCATTGAGCTGAATACCACTGTTCATTCAGTCTGCTAGATCTGACGGCGCATTTCAGCGGCTTCTCCCTCTTCTGCACTGGTGCACTGCAGAGAAAGCCCCTGGGCACTTCGGCAGAAAAACTAGAGAGTATATTTTCTGAAAGAGCTTTTTCCCTCTAAAAGAGTATATATTTCTCTAAAAGAGCGCACACACGGAACGTCTTTTTAAAGACGCGTCTTTTTAAAGATGCCTTTCCGATCGTGTGTTATTCCTGGTTGTGGTCGTTATCTCTCAACTTCGGATAGTCATGATCGCTGTCTTTCATGTCTGGGCATGACCCACACAGAGGCAGCGTTTGTGGATGGTTCATGTTCTCACTGCGAGAACATGACCATGGCAACGTTGCGGTCGTGGCTTGCTTTCGTAAGAAAGCAAGCCACCCCAGCAGCTCCCCGCCTCGGTCCTTCTACCTACGGGTATGAGGCCAGCGCCCCCAATGGAATCGTCTCCGCTGGGTATCCCCCCGTGGACCTCCCATTCCCCAGCACGCTCATCTGCCCCAATCGGGCTTCCGGATGAGTTCGCCGGCTCGTCTCACGGCAAGTCTGGCTTCTTGTTCGGAGCCCGCGAAGCTGATGAGCTCTCGAGCGCAGCATCGGAGAGCGGGCTTGTCCAGTCGGACGCAGAAGCCTTAGCTGGGCTTCCCCCTTCGGGGACAATTGCCCAGTCACAGGCTGATGCTGAAATGACAGACATGTTTCCCGGGCGGCCGCGAGTGTCGGATTAGAGTGGAACCCTCTGCTCTCCCCTGAACCCTCGCGGCTTGATGATTGGTTTCTGGCCTCGCGGCGCTGCTCAAAGCAGCCACACCCCGCTCCAGTGCCATTCTTCCCGGAAGTGCATGAGGAGCTGACGAAGTCGTGGGAGGCACCTTTTACTGCCCGGCCCCGATTCCGCAGTTCTCCCTCTCACTACCCTCGATGGAGGCGCAGCCAGGGGCTATACGGCGATTACCCCGGTGGATAAGGCGCTCACGGTGCACCTATGCCCGCAGAGCGCCGCCACCTGGTGCGGACGCCCTAAGCTCCCGTCCAAGCCCTGTAGGCTCACGTCGTCCCTGATGGCTAAAGCCTACAGCGCTGCTGGACAAGCCGCCTCTGCCCTGCATGCCATGGCTCTCCTGTAGGTCCACCAAGCCAAGGCACTGAAAGAACTGCACAAGGGTAGTTCTGCCCCAGATTTGATGCAGGAAATGCGCTCGGCGATCGTGTGGCCATCACGCCGGTCTGTCACCGTCTTTTCAGCCCTTGGACCAACCTCTCATTTCGACGAGCAGGTGTTCCTTTAGAACTGGTCTCCAGGCATGTCGTGGTCACGACAGCTGCCTCCAAAATGGGCTGGGGCACTGTTTGCAATGGGCATGCAGCCTCCAGCCTCTGGACAGGCCCACGACTGCATTGGCACATCAACTGCCTCGAGTTGTTGACAATTCTGCTCGCCCTGCGGAGGTTCCGGCCATTGATCCAGGGCAAGCATGTGTTAGTTCGGACAGACAGCATGGCAATGGTAGCATATGTCAACCGCCAAGGCGGTCTGTGCTCTCGTTGTATGTCACAACTGGCCCGCCATCTCCTCCTCTGGAGTCAGCAGCACTTCAAGTCGCTGCGAGCCACTCACATCCGGGGCAACCTCAACACTACAGCAGACGCGCTGTCACAGCAGGTTACCCTCAGGGGAGAGTTGAGACTCCACCCTCAGGTGGTCCAGCTGATTTGGAGTCGATTCGGACGGGCACAGGTGGACCTGTTCGCCTCATAAGAATCCTCCCATTGCCCACTCTGGTACGCCCTCACCGAGGCTCCCCTCGGCATAGACGCGCTGGCACACAGCTGGACCCCTGGCCTATGCAAATATGCATTTCCCACAGTGAACCTGCTTGCACAGACCCTGTGCAAGGTCAGGGAGGATGAGGAGCAGGTCGTCCTGGTAGCACCCTACTGGCCCACCCAGACGTGGTTCTCGGACCTCACGCTCCTCATGACAGCTCCCCCCTGGCGAATTCCCCTGAGGAAGTACCTTCACTCTCAGGGACGGGGCACCATCTGGCACCTGCACCGAGACCTCTGGAATCTCCATGTCTGGCCCCTGGACGGGATGCGGAAGACCTAAGTGCCTACCACCTGCAGTGGTAGACACAATCACTCAGGCCAGGGCTCCCTCTATGAGACGCCTGTATGCCTTTAAGTGGCGTCTGTTCGCTAAGTGGTGTTCTTCCTGACGCGAAGACCCCCAGAGATGCGCAGTCGGATCAGTGCTTTCCTTCCTGCAGGAGAGGCTGGAAGGAAGGCTGTCCCCTTCCACCTTGAAGGTGTACGTTGCCGCCATAGCAGCACACCACGATGCAGTCGACGGTAAGTCCTTAGGGAAGCATGACCTGATCATCAGGTTCCTAAGAGGCACCAGGAGGCTGAATCCCTCCAGGCTGAATCCCTCGTTCCCTCATGGGACCTCTCTGTAGTTCTTCAGGGTCTACAGAGAGCCCCCTTTGAGCCTTTGCAGTCAGCCGAGCTTAAGGCACTCTCCTTGAAGACTGCCCTCC
Source organism: Myxocyprinus asiaticus (assembly GCF_019703515.2). NCBI lineage: Eukaryota > Metazoa > Chordata > Actinopteri > Cypriniformes > Catostomidae > Myxocyprinus > Myxocyprinus asiaticus. The sequence continues at coordinate 24,778,223 of NC_059383.1, read as the reverse complement.
TGACTGCGCTCACTTCCATCAAGAGGGTAGGTGACCTGCAAGCATTCTCTGTCAGCGAAACGTGCCTGGAGTTCAGTCGGGGATACTCTCACATGATCCTGAGACCCCGACCGGGCTATGTGCCCAAGGTTCCCACCACCGCTTTTAGGGACCAGGTGGTGAACCTGCAAGCACTGCCCCAGGAGGAGGCAGCGCCAGCCCTGTCGTTGCTGTGTCCAGTGCGCGCTTTACGCATCTATTTGGATCGCACGCAGAGCTTTAGAATCTCTGAGCAGCTCTTTGTCTGCTTTGGTGTACAGTGGAAAGGAAGTGCTGTCTCCAAGCAGAGGATCACCCTCTGGCTCATTGACGCCATAGCTATGGCATATCTCGCCCAGGACATGCCACTCCCGGTAGGGCTATGAGCCCATTCTACCAGAGGTGTAGCGGCTTCCTGGGCCCTGGCCAGAGGTGCCTCTCTAACAGACATTTGCAGAGCAGTGGGCTGGGCAACACCCAACACCTTTGCAAGGTTCTACAAGCTCCGAGTGGAACCGGTTTCGTCCCAGGTAGTGGCATGCAACACAAGTGGATAAGCCTGGGATAGCTGGCCGGGTGTATCACTGGTACATAGCGCCTTCCACCTCCCTTGGAGCTGAAGATGTGTGCCATTAATTCCCAGTAGTGTTCACAAACATTTTTCCCTGGTTGACTTCCTCCGAGCCCTGTGGCAGTCGAGTTTTCGGAGAGACTCGCTGCCGGCCCTGTACACGTGCTAACTAAGAGTCCTGTTCTGGGGTAGGTGCTCCGCATGTGGCAGTTCCCTGTAAGGCTAACCCCATGTGATATATATCTTCCGCTAGTTCATTTCCCTGTTGGCAAACTGCGTCTTCCTAAGGCAGAGCCCATGTTTGTAGTAGCTCCTCCCCCGCTGGGTAGGATCTACCTTGAAGACTCTACACATGGTCGGAAAGACCATGTGACGTATTCTTCCACTTAAATATCCCCCCCCCCCTCTTTGGGCGAGGTGTGGTCTCTGCGGTGTCTTCCCCTTGGGAGGGACACCCCCCGACTAGACCTGGCGGCCCAGTCAGATAATCCCCCTTCTTTTTTAGGGAGTGGAAAAAGAGAAGGGGAAAAGAGGCCACGACTGGGTTAAGGCTGTCTCTATCTTTTGGGTAGTCGACTTGTCCCTAAAGGGCCGTTCGACACTCATAACTATGTTGGGGGAGGTTATGTGTCGACCTGGTGTGCTGGCTATGAGGCACACAGTAGTCTGCCCACCACACACCGCCAGTTCACGTAACACAGTTCAGCCAATTGTGGTGTTTCGTATAGGGACCCCTATTGTCACTACATCGACACAACGTCGAGTGACTGACAGATAGGGAACGTCATGGTTACTTGTGTAACCTCCGTTCCCTGATGGAGGGAACGAGATGTTGTGTCCCTCCTGCCACAATGTTGAACTACCCGCTGAAATGGCCGGACCTTATATCGGCTTCTCAGCATAAAACCTGAATGAGTGATTGCATACCAGCTCCTTTTATACCCGTATGTCCGGGGGAGTGGCATGCAAATACCACTCGCCAATTTTCATTGGCCTTTGATCAAAGACCAGAGGTGTCTCGGGCTCCCAAGAGTGACCCCTAGTGTCACTACATTGACACAACGTCTCGTTCCCTCCATTATTGAACGGAGGTTACACAAGTAACCATGACGATATTACAGCTTAATTTTCTGTTAAAGCATGATTTTCTGTAAAGCTGCTTTGAAACGATGTGTGTTGTGAAAAACATATACAAATAAAAATGACTTGACTTTGAAGAGATTTTAAGTCTATCCCTCACAGCCTCATTTTCATTCCCATCAAAAATTAAATGCGCTGCTAATCTAAACAAGGTCCATAAAAAACTTAATAAAAATACAAATGATTTGTGAGCTGTTGTATAGGGTAACCCTGTAAAAGAGTTTTTAGAGAACCAAAACAGAAAGGCTCTGAGTAATGATTAAATAAACAGAAGAAAAAACTGTTGGCTAACATTTCATTCACAAAAGCAACATCCCACAACAGCTATTTGAGTTCACTGGATGTATTATTGTCCAGTGGTACAATGCAGGCCAAGGCCCACTTCACTTAATCCATCCTTTGACTTTCATAAACACACTGAATAGAGTTAAATGTTGGAAATGTGAGGCATGCCTCACTTAAAAAAAGAACCATGTTTTAATTATAATACAGGATTTGGTGACTGCTGTCCCATCAGCTTTACTCAGTTTGTGTTTCTAAAATCTGAGCCACCTCTGCAGTTGCCACACTTTGTTATTTATTGTGTTTTTTATTTTACGATTCTCAAACTCTGTTTTTCATTTATTCAGTACTTCACTCCTGAAGGATGATGCTTAACATTTTCATGTCTTTTCACACAGGAACCATTTTCTACAAGAAAACCTCTAGAAAATCACTCATTAAACTTACTAGGGGCTATCAAAAGCTGATTTATTTATTTATTTTTTTTATTTTTTATTTTTTCCCATGTAAGTATAGGTAGATCTACAAAAAGATGTGTCCTTGGTGATGATGTCTTTGCTAAAACCGCACAGCACAGCACCTGAAAATAATGGACAAATCACTGTCAGAAATGATGACCATCAAATAGTTCCTAAAGCATTTGACTCTGGCATTTTATATTAACATACAGTACCTGTATTTGCGTGGGTAACTACTGTGACCAAATGTATTCCTGGTCAAAACAGAACCGACGGCAGAGTCCTCATAGCCAACAGTCCAATTCTGCACTTCAGCATTATCTGCTGGGACAAAATCATACTGACCAAAATGATAAGTAGGCTACTGTTTTGCATGTGTTATATTCTCAAAAAAATATTAGCGTAATCACTGCACACAAGTTTTAATGCTATTGGTTAAAGCAAATATATACAGATGTGCATGATAATCAAACCCATTTAAAGAATATTATTAAATCCTTAATACATTATTATATAATTGTGTAAATTAAACTGGTACTTGAAAGAAATTCTTTCTGCTTTCTTTTCCCAAGTCTATTTCACCACAAAACATCCTTTACTCTTTACTCCACAAAGCATACAAACACACAGCCAAATTCTCCTTAAAGTTCCCTGCAAAAAATGGCAAGCAATAACGAACAGAACCATGTCAAGTTTCTTCATAGTTTTACAGTCTCAGCATTTTAGGCTGTGTTGTTGGCAGTGCTGATGATTCATTTATACAACATTCAAAGGGGAGGAGTCCGGATGGAGCTGGCTAAATTTCAGCTATGCTCACACTTTCTAAGAAATGTCTTAAAATTAAAAAGAAGGATTCTATCGTGGAAAGTAGCTGACCTGAAGATAAGCTTTTACTCTGCCACAGCTTCTGAAAATGCATTTTATATAAGGCTCATTTAGACATATTCAGAACTGCATCATGGCTTGAACTGTATTAGTGCTGTCAACAACAACAGAGATATACAGTATAAATGATTGTATCATTGTGTCATTGGCATCACAGCGGGTATTTGCATTAGCAACATGATCCTGAAAAGTCAGCTGCTTCGTCAGAATATCCATACTTTCCTACTGTAGTATGCCAAAAACAGCATGCCAATGGAGAAGTATGTCCGAATCCTTAGTATTCATGAAGCAGTAAGCGAGAAATACCTGGATGACCTACTATTTCCGGCGAGATTCTGAAGTGTGGGTGGATTAGACTGGACCCTTTACGATCCCATGATCTCTTGGGAGCTGTTCTAAATCCTATTTTAAAAATTCACCATTTTAAAATCCTAATGTATGAAACAATTACATTAAAATCAATTTATGTGTAGGGTCTAAAAATGCCCTTAATGCCGACATGTATAAATGCCCTTAATGCCCATAAACATGTTCAAAACAATGCAAGGAAAGCAAAAAACAAACACTAAAAAAGCAGGATCTCTTGGCACGTCATGTCCCGCACAACAGAGGAGGTAGAGCAGGAGTGGGAAAAGTTGTTTGGTACAGGTGCCACATCGGGCTTTAAAGGAATAATTCACCTTAAAAGGAAAATTCTCTCATCATTTAATCACTCATATGCCATCCCGGATGTGTATGACTTTCTTTCTTCAGCAGAACACAAATTAAGATTTTAAGAAGAATTTCTCAGCTCTTTTGGTCCTTACAATGCAAGTGAATGGGTGCCAAAATTTTGAAGCTCCAAATATCACATATTTCATCATAAAAGTAGCCTAATCCATATGATTCCAGTGGTTAAATCCATGTCTTCAGCGATATGATAGCGATATGATAAGTTGGGTGTGAATCAGATCAATATTTAAGTCCATTTTTACTATACATTCTCCTCCCTGCTAGGTCAATTTCAACTTTAACTTTCACTTTCACATTCTTCTTCTTGTGTTTTTGGTGATTCACATTTTTCATGCATAATGCCATCTACTGGGCATGCAGAAGAATTTCTAGCAAAAATGGGCTTAAATATTGATCTGTTTCTCACCCACACATCATATATCACCTCTGAAGTCATGGATTTAAACACTGGAGTCATATGGATTACTTTTATACTCCCTTTATGTGCTTTTTGGAGCATCAAAACTTTGGCAACCATTCACTTGCACTGTAAGGACCAACAGAGCTAAAATATTCACCTAAAAATCTTAATTTGTGTTCTGCTGAAGTAAGAAAGTCATACACATCTGGGATGGCATGAGGGTGAGTAAATGATAAGGGAATTTTTATTTTGGGTGAACTATTCCTGTAAGTAGCGCATGGGGGGCCACATTGTACTCCTTTTGAGATACAATGTTCCGCATTGATTTAGTTCTTGTAAGCCCGGAAAAAGTTTTGTTCTCATTCTAATGTATGATGCACAATTTTCTGAAGTGTATTTGTGACTGGTGGAATATTCTGCCTGTAGTATTGCTCTACAAAGTTAGATACATTTCTATCAGGCATTAGAAAAAACTTGAAGGCTAAGCATAATTATAACTCATTTTATCATCTCTACTTTCCTGGTAATTTATTATACAAATTAACACACTCTCTACATCAGGGGTCGGTATTATTAAAAAACTAACAAAATTATTAAAACATATTATCATAAAAAATTTAACTGTTTTATTATATTATATTAATACATTTAAAGCTACTCAATTTATTGTTTGATTAATAGCCTCTTTATGACATATTAGACAGTGGTCTGTTCGAATACGAGTATACTTCAAGTACGACATTTTGATACAAATACGCTTTTTGTCCCACTGTTTCAGTTCACTTTAGACATAACCGACACATTCAAGCAATTGGCCTTTTTTTTTATTGTGAAAAGCTCTTTCAGGTGTGGCCATGGATGTTCAGGTGTTGAACTGCGCTTGGGGCATTCAATTTACAGCTGCCCTTCAAGTTTTTTATATGTGTGATTTGATTTATCGGGAATCACAAAACTCTCATAGCCAATCACGTTGATGGATAAAAATAAAATCAGGGCACAGACGGAGGGAAAATAGCGCAGTAAAACTACAGATCCAGCACTTAAAATGTACTTAAATAAAAGTAAAAGTATACCATTTTAAACTACTTAAAAAAGTAAAATTCCTGGGAAAACTACTTAATTACAGTAACATGAGTATTTTTCATTACTTTACACCACTGGATGAATGTTGAAAATGTCTCAGTGGAAAGCCCTTAATATAGCCTACCTAAAATGCAGAGTCATCTGCTTTAAGAGTATTGTTGTATGCTTTCATTAAAAAATATAAATAAAACCAAATCCAACAACTTATGCAACAGCTCTGTATTTGTAAAATAAAAAGAAAATAAAAAAAAGGGACAATTCACCACTGAAGTGTATATGATGATTATCTAAATACATACATTTGATATTTTATTATTATTATTAGTTTATCATATCTTAACAAGTAAGAGATTATGTACTGACTGCAGTGTACTCATGGCCTTATATAGACTGGCTATCAGGAATCATGATATTAATACAACATCTCTGTAAATTAGTGGTGGATGTTACATGTAAACAAACTAATAATGAAAAGACCTTCCTTGTACACTATATGGCCAAAAGTCTAATTAACGAATTTGGTTACTCCATTAAATCCAGTAAAGAAAAATCTTAATGTTTCTTTATGTAATGGCTTGGGCTTTGTGTGCTTCCAAATTTGTGGCAACTGTTTGGGGATAGCCCTTTTCTGTTCCAGCATGACAATGCCCCTGTGAACAAAGTGAGGTCCATAAAGAAATGGTTTACTATGTCTGGCATTGAAGAAATTGACTGGCCTGCACAAAGCCCAGACCTGAACCCCACTGATCACTTTTGGGGTGAACTGGAACAGCAACTGTAGGTCAGGCCCCATCGACCAACATCAGTTCCTGACCTCACTGATAGCCTTGTGTCTGAATGAGAGCAAATCCCTGCAGCCATGTTACTACATACAGTATAGTGGAAAGCCTTCCCAAAAGAGTGGAAGCTGTTATTACAACAAAGGGGGAAATTGATGCCTACGGTTTTGAAATCAAGTGTTCTTCAAGCACATATGGTGTCCACAAACTTTTGGCCATATAGTGTATGTTTGTCCAACCACTGCTGTAAACATCATTGCCTTGACATAATTTGGAGTGAATGGATTTTAGGAAAAAATCAATCAGATTGAAAATCATAGCCGCAAACTAAATTTACAGGTGTATGGATTACCTGAAGGTGTGGAGAACAAGAACCCAATGACATTTGCGTACCAGCTGTTGGGTGATCTCTTTACCTTGGATAAATTGGGTCCTCTCCCATTAGTGAACATTGCATACAATATGGGAAATTCCTTGAAAAACATACCGTGATGCATGATTATGAGATTGTACAGTTTTGAGACGAGGAGACAAATTCTACGACTTGCGGCACGTTCTGAATAATTGTCCTTCAAGCAAGGCCGTAACCATGTCTTGAACATTGGGGGGGAACAAACCATTTTGGGGTGGGGGGTCATGGGTGTTGAGGTCACAAATATAATGGTCCTCTGTCCTTTAAAATAGTAAAGGGGATAAATGCAGCAATTTTCTGAATAAAGGCTTTAAATGCGATAGTTTTTTAAATGTGACCCAAATTTGATAATTTTTGGTTTTAAAAGATACATGTATTTTTAAAATTCACACTGTATAAGACAAACACTGTGTCTGCTTTGCTAGCAATATGCCTGTTTCAGTCATCTTTTCTTTCTTTTTTGTGCTGTATCAAAGACGAATATAATTTAAATTTCCTTTCATCAATGATGTATCTGTAAAATGACATGACATCAGCTGGCTAGCAAAAAGAAAATACACAAGATTATTTGCTGCCCTCAAGTTGTCCCTAATTGTGTTTTTCCCCCCAGTAGAATCTTAATATAATCTTTTCTTCAAGAATCCTAATGCTGCTCTTTTACATACAAAAACACTCCCTGCTGTCAAGGTCCAAAGAATAAAAACAATCATCAATAAAATACCATATAAATGTAGTCCATACAACACCAAGCTTTTCTATGTCCCCAAGTCATTTGGACTACTGTTATGATGTCTTTATACTGAACCTTTAATAGTTATTTAAAGTATTTGCCCTTTTTAAAGCTTGACAGCTCTTGCTCACTATAAACTGTTATTCTATGGAATAGAGCTATAACTGCATATGGGTTTTGAACAACACAAGGGTGAATAAACGAGTGAGTAAAAGTACATTTTCCATTTTTAGGTGAACTACTCCTTTAACTGGTGGATCATTTTTTGAGCACAGACCTGACAAGGACATACTCAAAATAAAGTATCTTTTAAAATAAGACTCTTAGAAGATACTGTACAAAATTCAGAATTAATTAAAGACATAAATAAATTATTTAAAAAATATTTGTAATTCATTGTTAATTATTACCTAATAATATTTGCACAAAAAATATATGACACTGTCCTTGTCACAACCTAAAAACTCAATGGAACTCACAAGTCACAGGTCTTACCATGTTCTTGTTCTAATCTAAAGGGTGATAAGGCTCTACTTTGTGTTTTATGGAAAATTTTATGGCTGAAATAACAGTATATTCAAGGAATGTAAAAGGCTTATCAATCCTATTAAAATTGCAAGCTGTTTAGATATAATTTTGAGACATCATGTGGATGTGGCAATGTTCCAGGAAACAAATTAGTTAAAAAAAAATATGTTAATAGAATTGAAAATTCCCATTATAAAGTTGTTTCTGCTTCTTGTAGTTCTTGTAGAACAAGACAAACAGTGTTATTATTTTGTTACTGTCCTGGATGTTGGACAGGATAATGATGGTAGAGTGTTTGTTTAATCTAAAGTTTTCTAATAAAAATAGCTTTCTTGAACATATACTCTCCAAATATTTATAATTGGATTAAAAAAAAAAAGAAAAATCTTATCTGACTGAAGTTATGATATATTTAATTGATTTTCAAATAATTATTGGGACAGATATGAATATTGGTTTGGACAGCACTTTGGTTGAATCATAATTGTTTTGGAATTGTGATATAGTCAATTAAAAGTTAAAACATCTGTCTGAAAACAATTTTTAAACAAAAATCACTCGTGTCATGCACAAAGTAGATGTCCTAAAGGACTTGCCAAAACTATAGTTTGCTAATTTTAAATCTGTGGAGTGGTTAAAAAAATGAGTTTTAATGACTTCAAACTAAGTGTAAGCTTCTGACTGTATGTGTAAACCAGCAGATGTCACTGCACGATTGAAAGCTGAACATCAGAAGGCTGTTCATCTGGGAGATCTGATGGCTCATTTAAAATGTATACATTAAATGCATATAGTGGATAGGTTTATTGAAGAAAGCACACACAGTAGAGCATTTTGTTCTCTGATAATATATATTACAATGAAAGAAAGATTTGATCAACAAGATATTGACATTATAAGTGAATTAATACATTGTGTACACGAAAGCAATCAATCAGTCTTATCTTTTCTTCTTCTTTTTTTTTTTAAGCAGCTTATTCTCTGTTCCCTGTCTGTCACTCACTCGACGTTGTGTCGATGTAGTGACACTAGGGGTTTGATCTTGAAAGCCCCAATCACCTTTGCTTAAAATAGAAAAGGCCAATGAGAATTGGCGAGTGGAATTTGCATGCCACTCTCTGCCCCGGACATACGGGTATAAAAGTAGACTCATTCAGAGTTTTTTTTTTCTTCGTAAAATGCATGTATTGTGTTCATCCCATCAACTATGCTTATGCTGCTGGATTTACGGCGCATATCAGTAGTCACCCTCGCACGGTCGAGTGTTGTGCTTTCCCTGGGCGCTTCGGCAGCCGAGTCTACAGGTGCTAAAAGAGTATATTCTAAAAGAGTATATTTTCTACTAAAAGAGCTGCACAAACGATTGCCATCTTTTTAACGACGGCCTTTCGCCTTTGTGCTACTGTATGTGGCTACTGAATGCGGATAACCATGAAATCTGTCTCAATTACTTGGGGCGACAGCACGCCGGGGCATCTTTCATGGAGGGGTTATGTTCTCATTGCAAGAACATGCCCATGAGAACGTTGCGGTCATGGCTCACTTCCTTCATGAAGCAAGGAGCCACCGCGGCTGCTTCCCAACCCGCTCCGTCCAGGGCTGAAACTCAGGCGTCCAGGTCGGCAAGTGCCATGGGCGATCTGGATGTGGACATGGGAGTGTTTCTGCTGGCTCAGCCCTTGTGGACCTCCCATCCTCCAGCACGCTCGTTCTACCTGGAAGAGCTGTCGAGCGATGCAGGCAGTCCATCTCAGAGCGGCTTTAATGTCTCGTTTGTGGCTCGTGACGAGGGTGAGTTATCGGTCGCAGCATCGGAGGGTGGGCTTCTGCTGTCAGAAGCAGACGAATCTTCTGAGCTCCCGCCCACGGGCAGTAGAGCTCAGGATGAGGCGAATGCTGAGATGGCAGCCGAGCTTGCCTGGGCAGCTGCGAACATCGGGCTAAAGTGGAACCATATACCTTGCCTGAGAGTTCGCGGCTGGATGATTGGTTTCTGGGATTCAATTGGCCCCGGTGTCTTTCTTCCTGGAAGTGCATGAGGAGCTAACGAAGTCATGGAAGGCACCTTTTTCTACTCGTACACATTTCGCGGCTCGTCCATTCTAACTACCCTCGACAGCGGTGCGGCTAAGGGATACGTCCAGCTTCCCCAGGTAGAGCACGCCGTAGCGGTGCATTTATGCCCGCAGGGCGCAGCCACCTGGAGGGACTGACCAAGGCTCCCTTCCAAGGCCTGTTCTCTTCCTCGTTGGTGACGAAGGCTTACAAGGCCGTGGGTCAGGCCGCCTCCGCCCTGCACGCCATGGCCATCCTGCAGGTCCATCAGGCCAAGGCGTTGAAAGATTTGCATGAGGATAGAACCGACCCAGGGCTTAAGCAGGAACTGCGTACCACGACCGACCTCGCCCTACAGGTGACGAAGGTCACGGTGCGTGCCCTGGGCCGAACGATGTCCACTCTGGTGGTCCAAGAGCGGCACCTGTGGCTCAACCTTGCGGAGATGCGTGGCGCTGAGAAGGTTCACCTTCTCGATGCGTCCATCTCCCAAGGGGGGCTTTCTGCCGACACTGTCGAGGATTTCGCCCATCAGTTCTCGACGGTGAGGAAGCAGACTGAGGCGATCAGACACATCCTGCCATGGCGTGACTCGGCTGACTTCAGGCCTCCGAAGTCCCACGCCCCGCCTGCTTCTTGCCAGCGCTGTTCTCCTGTGATGCCGGCCCTGGCTCCTGCACCATCGGAGCCCGTATGCCAGCCTCTGAGAAGGAGATTCTCCCAAAGGAAGGTGGCTCCACCTGCCCGTCAGTCAGGCCCCAAGGATCCCGGAAGGGCATCGAGGTGGCCCTGACACGGGCGACCAATGGATGAGATGTCTGACTCCGACTGGTCTGCGTGTGGTATGAAATTGCTGGGTGCCCTCTGGGCCTCGGCACCCACATGGTCAATAAAAGATCAGTTCCCTCATGCCCTGGGTCAGCGCGCTCGCGATAGCAGGCCCTGGAAGTCTTTCCGGTCAACCAGTCGGAAGCGAGTACCTCACGTGCCCTTGTTCTCCGTCAAGAGACGGCCGGCCAACAGGTAAGTATGCTGGTCTCTGGGGCCGCTTGCCAACCCCAGCCACCGGCCACCGTTGCGGACTTGCGGAGCAGTATGTCCCCCCCTGAGTTGTCTTCCGACGGGGCACCTGCTCTGCCTTGCGTGAAACACCCTCCCCGGGCATGGTAAATCCAGTCATACCCTTGGTGCCGCTGGCGCAGAGCCTGGAGGCCTGGTTAGCACTCTCCAGCCCCTCACGGTGGCTCATCAGGACGATTCGTCTCAGCTATGTGATCCAGTTCGCCAGATGCCTGCCCAGGTTCAGTGGCATCCTCTCCACTTCGGTGTGGGGTGAGGGTGCCTCCGTCCTTTGGGCGAAGGGAGAAATAGGACCTGTACCAGTAGATGAGCCCTTATTTTATCGTGCCCAAGAGAGGGGGAGGGTTGTGCCCAATCCTGAACCTGCATGCCTTGAACAGAGGCCTTACACAGGCTTCTGTTCAGGATGTTAACGCAGAGGCGCATCCCAGCGTCAGTACGACATCAGGATTAGTTCGCGGCCATTGACTTGAAGGACACGTACTTCCACGTGTCGATCCTTCCTTGACACAGACCCTTTCTTCGGTTTGCCTTCGAAGGATGGGGATACAAGTACAAGGTCCTCCCCTTAGGTCTGTCCCTGTCCCCTTGCATCATTACCAAGGTCACAGAGGCTGCCCCAGCCCCGCTAAGTGAGAAGGGCATACACATTCTCTATCTCGATGACTGGCTAATCCTAGCTCACTTGCAAGATCTATTGTGTGCACACAGGGACCTTGTGCTTCTGCACCTCGACCGACTCGGGCTTCAGGTCAACTGGGGGAAGAGCAAGCTCTCCCCTGTGAAGAGCATCTCTTTTTTTCAGTATGGAGTTAGACTCGGTCACTCTCATGGCACGTCTTATGACCGAGCATGCTCAGTCAGTGCTGACCTGCCTGAAAAGCTTCGGGCAGAAAGTGGTGGTGCCAGTGAAACAATTTCAGAGTCTCCTGGGGCATATGACATCCTCGGCGGCGGTTCTCCCCCTCGGGTTGATGCATATGAGACTGCTTCAGCACTGGCAACAGACTCGAGTCCCGAGGTGGGCATGGAGCCACGGCACCCAGCATGTGACTATCACGCCACGGTGCCGTCAGACTTTCAGCCCTTGGTCGGACCTGGCATTTCTACAGGTGGGCGTTCCTTTAGAGCAGGTCTCAAGGCATGTCGTGGTCAAGACACATGCTTTGAACTCGGGCTGGGGCTCCATGTGCAACGGGCAAGCAGTATCGGGGCTCTGGACAGGGCCCCAACTTCAATGGCACATCAACTGCTTAGAGTTGGTCTGGACCGACAACACAGCAACCGTGGCGTACATAAACCACCAAGGTGGCGTGCGCTCACGTCGCATGCTGCAACTCGCACGCTGCCTCCTCCTTTGGAGTCAGCAGACGTTGAAGTCTCTGCGAGCCACTCACCTTCTGGGCGTCCTAAACCATGCAGCGGACGCGCTCTCATGGCAGGTAACACTCTGCAGGGAGTGGGGACTCCACCCCCATGTAGTCCAGTTGATTTGGGAGAGATTCGGGGAGGTGCAGCTGGACCTGTTCACCCCCCCGAGAGTCCTCTCACTGCCCCTTTTGGTACTCCCTGCCCGAGGCTCCCCTCGGCATGGATGCCTTGTTGCACTGCTGGCCTCGAGGGCTATGCAAGTATGTGTTTCCTCCAGTGAGCCTCATTGTACAGACTCTGTGCAAAGTCAGGTAGGAAGGGCAGCAAGTCCTGTTCATTGCACCATACTGGACCAACCGGACTTGGTTCTCAGATCTGATGCCCCTGGCATTAGCCCCTCCCTGGCACATTCCCCTGAGGCAGGACCTTCTCACTCAGGGGAGGGCACACTCCGGCACCCACGGCCAGACCTCTGGAACCTCCACGTCTGGCTCCTGGACGGGACACGGAAGACCTAACGGATCTTCTGCCAATGGTGGTAAATACGATCACCCAGGCCAGAGCCCCCGAGGTGGCTGTATACCTTGAAGTGGCGTCTCTTTGTGAACTGGTGTTCTTCCTGTGGCAAGACCCACTGAGTTGCGCGGTCGGGTCTGTGCTGTCTTTCCTACAGGAAGGGCTGGAGATACGGCTGTCTCCCTCTACCCTGAAGGTGTATGTGGCTGCTATAGCAGCGTATCACGATACACTGGATAGGAGACCCTCACGACAGCACGACCTGATCACCAGGTTCCTCAAAGGCACGAGGAGGTTGAATCCTCCTAGACCGTGCCTGATTCCCTCTTGGGATCTCTCTGTGGTCCTACCTGCCCTACAGAGAGCCCGCTTTGAGCCCCTGGAGCAGGCCGAGCTCAGCACTTTGTCACTGAAGTCGGCCCTCCTGGTGGTGCTCACTTCCATCAAGAGGGTGGGGGACCTACATGCGCTCTCTGTCACCAGTGAATGCCTGGAGTCTGGGCTGGCATGCCCTCATGTGATCTTGAAACCCCGGCATGGTTACATGTCCAAAGTTCACACCACTCCCTTTCAGGACCAGGTGGTGAACCTGCAAGTGCTCCCTTCAGAGGAGGAAGACCCGGCCTTGTCATTGCTATGCCCAGTTCACGCCCTGCGCATCTATCTGGATCACACGCAGAGCTTCAAATGCTCGGAGCAGGTCTTTGTCTGCTTTGGAGGGCAGCAGAAGGGGAAAGCTGTCTCCATTGGATTGTGGATGCCATTTCCTTGGCATACCAGTCACAAGACCTGCCGTGCCCCTTGGGAGTCTGGGCGTACTCCACTAGAGGTGTTGCATCCTCCTGGGCACTGGCAAGGGGGGCCTCTCTAGCAGACATATGCAGTGCTGCGGGTTGGGCTACACCCAAACCAAAGGTTTTACAACCTACGCATAGAACCGGTTTCGTCCCGAGTGTTACGGGGTAACAGCAGGTAGGCCGGGCAGCTGGTTGGGTGTACCACTTGCATTTACCTTTATCAAGGTGATAATGTGCATTATTTTGTCCATAACAGTTCCCCATAACTGGTGAACCCTGGACGCCTCTTTAAGTCTTCAACACTGTTTGGTGACGAACTCGGTGGAGGAGTGATGCCACCAGGCCCAGTAATCGTGGTATGCCCCTTTTCAGGTGAGCCCATGTACTCGGGCTCAGTGCTCCATACGTGGTGATTCCCCTCTTGGTAATCCCGTGTGACACGTTTCCACTGTTCGGTTTCCCCTCAGGTGAACCCTGTGTTTCCCCACATCAGAGCTTTGCTCTGCTTCGGCCACTGTTACTGTGTACTCTCTCCGTAGATAGGGTCCTCCTGGTGTTATCATTCCATATGTGAACTTCCCCATTGGTAAGTTCATGTGAGGTATTCTCCACATGTTAACCTCTCTTCGGTAGGTTGTGGTCTCCGTAGTGCCCTCCCTCCTAGAGAGGGAAGAGCACTTCCCAGCGTTATTCCAGAAGGTGCTCGGTGGAAAATTGCTTAACAGCAAATATCAGGAAAGGCCACCGCCTGTAGCCTCCTTGGGTAAGTGCCTCCTCCTCCCTTAATGTGACTAGGGAGACGGCTTACCTAACTCACTGGAAGGTCATTACGTGGTCGAGCGCTTGCTGCGAGGCACGCAGCAGCTTGCCTGTGTCCACTCTTCCGTACCTCGTGACTTGGTTCAGCGCCTGCGGCGTTTCTTATAGGGAACCCCTAGTGTCACTACATCGACACAACATTGAGTGAGTGACAGACAGGGAACGTCTAGGTTACTAGTGTAACCTCTGTTCCCTGATGGAGGGAACAAGACATTGTGTCCCTCCTGCCATGGCGCTGAACCAGCCGTTGACATGGCCGGGACTCTCTATTGCCTCCTCTGCATAAATCTGGTGAGTGGTGCACGCCATCTCCTTTTATACCCGTATGTCCGTGGCGGAGAGTGGCATGCAAATTCCACTTGCCAGTTCTCATTGGCTTTTTCTATTTTAAGCAAAGGTGATCGGGGCTCTAAAGATCGAACCCCTAGTGTCACTACATCAGCACAATGTCTCGTTCCCTCCATCAGGGAACAGAGGTTACACTAATAACATAGACGTTCTCACCTCACATTGTTTAATGAAATCTGGGTCCAGCCACATCATTTAGATAACAGTTCAGCTTATGGGGAATTTTACAAAGTGAGTTAAGTTGGTATAAAGAGTAAAAAATGGGTCATGGCTTTACTAGCCTTTTTTTTAATAATGTGCGTCATCTAATGCATCACAAGGCCATTATAGATGGACCAAATACAAAACATTCCCCTGGGCATCGGGAGAAGAACATTAGAAAGATTGTAAATTAATATCACTGTATCAACTGTAGTGTTTGGGTCTACAGGCTGAAACCCAGATTCCTGCTAGAAATGTCGCACTCTGGATTAAAACATCTCCAGGGTGCTCACTGCAGATACCTAATTTCTGACTTTGCAACACCGCTGCTGAAAATGACACATAATGTAGACAAATTATGCTATGTGACAGGCTTTTAAGCTGTCTATGACTGTAAATGGACACATTTCCATGTGTTTTAGTCTACTTTTATTTCAGAAGGGTGAAACCATGGTGACTGGATCACCCACATACTGCCCAACATTAAAGAAACAAAATGGAGCTATGACTCACTGATATACCATTGTGAAGTTTGAAGTGCCTCGTGACAATGACAGTACATGAACTAACCATGCTTTCAAACTTGAAATTCCATTAAATCTGTGGGTCGATACTGAGGACTGTCTGATGTAAATGAGGACATTTAAATGGTACTGTACATGGTTATTCATAAAAACCCAAATTATGAAATGATAGAGAGCTTTTCTGTGAATGTCATGAGGATCCCATATAGTGAATATAAATTTTGTGTGTACATTAGCTGTAGTTTAGGGACAAAACTGTCCCTAAATACTGTAAGTGAGGTACATTAGATCTAACAAACCTATTCAAGGACGTCCTCATTTGGAAAAACGATTCATAAATAAAGTAAAACATTTTTGTTTTTCATGGTTAGGGTGTGGGTCAGGGTTAGTCTACACTGCTGTGCAAAGAAAAAACAAACAAACAAACAAACAAACAAACAACAACAAAATGCATTGTCAAAATTGAGATATGACCAAATTTGGTTCTGTGACAGATGAGTTAGGTCCAAATTTGTTCAGATTCAGAGAGAGAGAGAGAGAGAGAGAGAGAGAGAGAGGGAGAGAGAGAGAGAGAGAGAGAGAGAGAAAGAAACTAAGAAAAAGTAAAGTAACAACAAAATTCATACTAAAACCAAGTAACTTTAAAGCCATTTTTCTCAGTTGCATTGTTGCAATAGTTAGGAGTTCTGGGTCTATTTATAATTAGCTTTATATAACATCAGTTTTTAACATAAGGATGGATTTAAGAAGGATCATCTTTACTGTTTGCATTGACAGGATGCTGGCTGACGAACCCGTGGGGAGGCTGTGAGGATACTGTTTGTTCATACGCACGCACGCGCACACACACACACACACACACACACACACACACACACACACATACTTTATACGTTTTGCTATACTTGTGAGGACCCTCCATAGACATAATGATTTTTATACTGTACAAACTATAGATTCTATCCCCTAACCCTAACCCTACCCCAAAACCTAACCCTCACAGAAACCTTTTTGTATTTTTACATTTTCAAAAAAACATAATTTAATATGCCATTTCCCTTGTGAGGACCACCCAAAAGGTCCTCACAACCAGAAATGTCCTCACAGAACAGGTTGATTCTCAATACTTGGTATAGCAAAACCTGCACACACACACACATGCAAAGACATCACTGTCAGTCATGCTGTAATAATGACTGTTTGAAATGACAAAAGCAACAGAATTGTAGTTTTGGCTCTAGGTTTTATTTTTTTTTTTTTTTTTTTTTTTTGCAGCAGTTAAAGGTGCACCCAGTAGTTTTTTCCTCATTAAAAAAAAGTTTAACTCCTAAAGACATGGATTGTCATTTTACAATATATGTAGAAAATCATGACCACTCATATTAAAATGAAGACTCCAGGTACATCAGTAACCTTATAAAAGTTGTTTTATTCTACATGGAGAGGGTCCGCACATGGGGGCTGCCATGTTAAAATCACATGATCAGCCAAATACTACTTGCTTGTTCTCAGTTACCGTCCTGTTGTTTGACACTTTCACTCATTGATTAAAGTAATCATTGGACCTGCAATGTAGAAAATTTCACATTTAAATATTGCATGGAGTGAAGTCAGTTGCTAATGCGAGCATTTTAAAATGCAATTTCAATATCATTTTTTGCTTCATAACAGAGTGAAATTACACTTTTGTGATCAGGCACATATGGGGTGCCGTATGCAGGGCCGTAGCAAGGAATTCTGGGCCCCCTGACTGTATATTGCTCTGAGCCCCTTACCTATTAATGAAATACAGTTTTGAATTTGTTTCGGGCCCCCCTGTACCTTTGGGCCCCTGGAATTGTTACCAGATTTCACCCCACTAGCTACGGCCCTGGCTGTATGCTGTCCTTGCTATAAAACTAATTTAGAGGAGCTAGAACTCAAGGGTCAAACCTAGTATCACCATTGGGGTTACAGACAAAGAACAGCATACAGTACTTGAAACTTAAAACCTTGTTCAGGAACAATCAAATGCTTTCCAAAAGGCCTTCCAGCAATTATAATTCTTTGAATTTTAGTAGGAGGGTTTATATAAAATGTTCCTAAGCTTAAGAATCCCAACCTCTTCCAGAACTGTTTTATGATCAACTATCAAAAACTAAGATCAATTGAATTGAATTAAATTGAATCATTATATAAAAGTATGTTTTTATTAGGGCTGTCAATCCATTAGAACAATGAATTTCAATTACTCTCATATTTTTCAGCTGACAAAATAAATAAACGAGTTAACATATTCAATTCCTTTTTAAAGGAATAATTCACCCAATAATTAAAATTCTCAGCACAGTACAGGCATACTGTGCATTCGTACAGGCTTTCGGTCAAAAGAGTAGACTTTGAAATGCTAGAGTGCTCAACCGTGAGCAAGACATGACTGCATGTAGAAATATTAAGTATACCACAGCCTTAAAGGAATAGCTCACCCAAAAATGAAAATTCTCCCATCATTTACTCACCCTCTGGCCATCCATGATATGTATGAATTTCTTTCTTCTGCAGAACTGAAAAAAATGATTTTAGAAGAAAATCTCAGCTCTGTAGGTCCATACAATGCAAGTAAATGGTGAACAAAACTTTGAAGCTCCAAAAAGCACATAAATGCTGCATAAAAATAATCCATACAATTCCAGTGGTAATAATACAAGATGATGTATTCAGAAGTGATATGATAGGTGTGGGTAAGAAATAGATCATGTAAACCACTATGAGTACATTTACATGGGCACTTACAATCGAACTACTGCAGGTTTTTGTGTTGTTAAACTACTATGTGCAATTGAATAGCTGAAGAAAGGACTTCAGCTGTGGAAGTGATGTAGACGTTTTTTGGTAGACCTTTTGCATCATAGTAGAGCATTGAAGAAGTCAGATAAATAGCTTGTCAATAGCGAGATGCACACAACATTCACCACAGCATGGACACTTTTACAGCCTTTTCTTACAGTCTTTACATGTTGATTTTTGTGCAGATAGATGTACCTTTTCTGTTGTGTTTATGGTGATGGCCGAAGGCAGAAGACGACATAATTTGCTCTTGGATTGTTCGGCTTTGCTTCACTTTCATCCTTATAATCTCTGTATAAAGCTTCTTTATAACATTTAGACTGAGGAGACACCATTAAGAAAATATATGTTCTTTGTCTATATTTTCCTAGCTATCACTGGTATTTAATAGATTTATTGTCTGAATACTTGAAACAGTTCAGAATATCTGTAGCTGTCATTTGATTCAGGCTGCATATTCAATAAATATCATGATTCTGCCTCATTCTATGAATGGAATACTTATTAGATCAGTAAAGGAAGCTGTTGTAGATGTGCAGTAGATAGTGTGTAATTTTGTTATGTTTAAATATAGCATTCATGGTGCAAATGGTAACGCTAGCATGCTAACCTTAGCCATTGTATGCATTTGTTATGCAGCCTTTTCCTTTAACTGGGCCATGCTAACCAACAAAACCTTGACCCCTTGGGTCTAGGCCTACTAGTTGCCTTTGTTGTGGAAATGTATAGAAGAGAGTGGAAAAATCAGTTTGGATCTCCAGTCCTTTACAAAAGTGAAATTTTGAAACAAACACCATGGGGCCAGACGTCCCCCATAAATTATAGCCTATAAAATAAAAAATGTCCGGATTCGTCAGCAGCAATGTAAATGGCAACATGCATGGCCAAGTAGTGCTCGACTAAAACTGTATTGCCAGTATGCAAACTCATTGAAAGGGAAGGTCTCTGTAAGAAATTAATATTGCCCCACTTTGATGTCTCTCTCTCTCTCTTCTCTCTCTCTCTCTCTCTCTCTCTCTCTCTCTCTCTCTCTCTCTCTCTCTCTCTCTCTCTCTTCCATTAAAAATGCGGGTATATTAACAAAGCGAAACTTCCATTCCTTCATCTGCTGAGATTAGCCAGCAAACTAATTCCCTCTCTAACCCTGCTACTTTGAAGTCTTCAAGGGAGCCAGGAGCTTTTGTGCATGATTTACATAATCTGACAACTACATCCCATCATAGAGATGACTATTAGCAGAAAACTATTCTAATTTTCTTCCAAGATAGCATCATCACCACCAAAATCATATTTTCTTGTTTTGTTTCCTGGGATATGAAAATTAATAGTCTTATCTCAACTACAAACACTATCTGTCTTATTATTACTGTCTATCTATCTATCTATCTATCTATCTATCTATCTATCTATCTATCTATCTATTTATCTATCTATCTATGTTTTTTTTATTTTTGTCTTTAAATCAGAAATCCATATATCCATTCATTCATTCCTTCCAATGTTATGTATTTACTGTCAAGCCATTTAGACTCTTTTAATCAGCAGTATGCCCTTGTGGCAGGTCAACTTCAACTGACATGCAGTACAAATGAAAGCACTTTCACTTTTGCAATCTACTGCTCTGTCTTGGCCAGTCCTGTTGAATCTCTGGAATGTTCAACAAAATCGAGCGCAAGCGTTAGTTCAGTCAGGCCAGGAGAGGCAAGCTCAGCATCAGCTGACACCCAGCTGACCTACTTCCTCCAATCACAGTAGTCTATCTATCAAGGACGGCCTATAAATATATATATATATATATATATATATATATATATATATATATATATATATATATATATATATACAACACAGCATTCTTGCCAGCTTAGCCAAGCGCCTGACAACAAACAAAGCTAGCAACACAGCTCGACACAGCATGCTCTCATTCAACATATTTAGCTGGTATTACCTTACTCCTTCATGATGGATAGCTCAGAGATAATCGTGGAGCCTTCGATCTTTAAGGATTTCCACACAATTCTTAATGCAGAGAAGTGTTATATATCCCAAATCCAGATACAGCTCCACTGGCAGCCAGACATGCACCGTACAGCCTCAACATCCAGGCCACTTGCAACCCCAACCATGATCAGACATTCCTGTTTTCCTGGAACTCAGGATTGCGATAGTCATTCATCCGCCAACGATTCTTCACTTCCATGGGCCGCAGTGGACACAGTGGTAGCCACAGCCAAAGGTAGCACATCACCAGCAAACACTCATTCTCCGTCTCCGGAAAGACCTAACTGCTATATTCCATGCAACCTCAGCTCTTCACGAGGATATTGCTCATAATTTAACTGTAATATCATGCTTGCAGTGTTGCGGGATGAATCACCAAGTTTACATGCCCCTCACACGCACGTTTTACGAGAAGTTCACCAGTCAACGTCAAAGACCTCTCCAAGCTCTATTCAGTTCAAGCACACAATCACTGTATTATGTCTGTTGGCCATGAGTTTCGTTATTGTTTATGATTTAAGGTCTAGCAAGAGTCAATAAGGATGGATTCCCCAGAGCCCCTTTTTCCTTAAACGCGACCGTCCATAACGCATCTTTTATCAGTCAGCGGCAGAGGCGTGTGGCGAGGCAACAATGGTATTGTATATTCTGCTGCAATTGTATTATGCTATCCGCCTTATTTTCAGCTAACCAGGGCGCCGCCATTATCAACTTGAATGTGGACCTCTCCGAGATTAGCCATTCCAGCTTTAGCTATAAAAGATATTCATCATGCTACTTTATAGTACAATCTGGCAATAATTATCGACATATTATTTAGTGGATCAGGGAATTGGATGAAACACTTACAATTGCTTGGATTGTTGTCTTTTTTAAGAATCAGACTGATCCAGGCTTGTGTCATGGTTGGCGGAAGCTTTCCATTCTTTAATGATTCTGTATAAACTTCTAACAAAAGTGGAACCAGTTCTGTAGCATATATCTAAACAATTCAGCGGCAAAGCCATCTGGCCCCGGAGCCTTGCCTGTAGGCAAGGCCTTTATTACCTCAACCAGCTCCTCCAAGTTTATCTCAGAATCAAGAGAAGTCAGTTTAGGAAGTTCTAATGGTTCCACAAACTTTCTAATATCCTTATCAGTAGACAAAGATGTGGAACTATAGAAATCAAGATAGATTTCTTTAAAAGCATAATTAATATCAATGGACAAGGTAAAAATGTCACCACCAGCAGATTTCACTGAGGGAATGGTAGAAAAAGACTCTCTCTGCTTTATATATCTAGCCAAAAGCTTCCATGCTTTGTCCCCCAACTCAAAGTATGACTGTCTTACCCTGAATAACCAAAACTCCACCTTCCATGACAAAATAGTATTATATCTGTATTTCAATTGGGTCAATTCTCTGAGGCCATCAGACGATATTCGGTGCTTCAGCTCTGCCTTGGCACTTTTAATATTCCCTTCCAACTCCACAAGTTCTTGTGTTTTGGATTTTTTGGTGAATAAGGCATACTGTATGATCCGACCCCTAAGAAGTGTGTAAAGTGCCTCCCAAGACACGCCCACAGAGGATACTGAGGACCAGTTGGTCTCCATATAAACAGTGATTTCAGCCTTTAACATTTGTTGGAAATCAGGATTTTGCAAAAGGGATACATTAAAGCACCAACTATATGATTTCTTTTTCTCCATATGTGGTAACACTCTAAACTCAACAGGGCGTGATCTGAAACTAAGATGTTTCCAATTGAGCAATCAACAACAGATGAAATGAGGGGACTTAGATCCAAAACAAAAAATCTATTCTAGAATAAATCTTATGGACTGATGAAAAAAAAATTATAGTCCCAACCAGATGGGTTCAAAAGTCTCCAAATATCTGTAAGACCAAGATTTTTACACATCCTGTCAATGTTGCTCTGGGGGGCTTACACACTTTTGCTTCACTATGATCAAGGACTGATCAATAGATTAAAGTCTCCTCCCAATATTATATCATGAGGGGTGCCAGTGGCTTGCAACATCCCTTCAAGGTCTATAAAAAATCCCTGATCATCAGTGTTAGGTGCGTAAATATTTGCCAAAATCAATAAATTTCTGCTAAAACAATAATGACTCTTCCTAATTTATCTTTACTCTGTTTGAGGCATTTGAATTGTAGATGTTTACTTCTCAGTGTAATGACTCCCCTGCTCTTACTTGAGCCAGCACTAAAGAAAACATGTCCACCCCATATCTTCTCAAATTTTTCAGCTTCCTGCGGGGAAAGATGCGTTTCTTGAAGAAACACTATATCATATTTCTTACGTTTAATAAAAGAAGTAACCTTCCATCTTTTTATGGGGTGCCCCAACCCATTCACATTCCATGTGGAGAGAGACAATCAACTCATATTAACATCTGACATTTTGACAAAAAAAAGTTCAGTTTCCTGTCAAGTCAAACGAATGTTCAGTGAGCCGGCTGTTCATGAATGCAGCAGATAACATAATCCTTCCAATGTCCTGCGAAAAATACTCCACAAAACAAACTCCATCCAATAGGAGGCCTAAACACAAGGCACATGCAGATTTATTCACAACACTGTCCCAAAGGAGTGTTATTCCACAAAACAAACTCCAGTCACTAGGCAGAACCAGCACAAAAAGAAACAAACAAATAAAAAGGCACCCAGCTTCCTCGGATGGTCAAGCGTGTGATCAGCGAGACAAGCTCACTTGGAAGCAACATGAGAAACACACCATGACTTCCTCAGTCCATTGATTTTATGAAAGACATTGCTTGTTGTGGGCATGTAAATATTTTGCAGGCATCCTTAGTATCTATTCTCAATTTGGCCGGAAACATCAGTGCAAAAGCGGTCTTCCGTCGATGCAAGAGTTTCTTGAAGGAGTGTTACTACACAAAACAATCTCCAGCCGCTAGGCGGAACCAACACAAAAAGAAACAAAATGGAGCCCAGTTTCCTCAGACATTCAAGTGTATGTTTAGTGAGTCAAGTTCACTTGGGGCAGAATAAACATAAAGAACGTGTAGATTCATTCACAAAACTGTATCGAAGGTTTGTCCACAAAACAAACTCCAGCCTCTGGCAGAACCAGCGCACACAGACAAAAAAAGTTCAGTTTCCTCGGACAGTCAATCGAATGTTCAGTGAGCCGGCTGTTCATGAATGCAGCAGATAACATAATCCTTCCAATGTCCTGCAAAAAATACTCCACAAAACAAACTCCATCCAACAGGAGGCATAAACACAAGGAATGTGCAGATTCATTCACAACACTGTCCCAAAGGAGTGTTATTCCACAAAACAAACTCCAGCCGCTAGGCGGAACCAACACAAAAAGAAACAAAATGGCGCCCAGCTTCCTCTGACAGTCAAGTGTATGTTCAGTGAGTCAAGTTCACTCGGAGGCCACATGAGAAACACCAAATGGATTATTCACCCCATTGTCTCTATGAAAGATATGGAATATTTTTATTTAATCATTCAGTTAATCTGTTTTTGATAACTGAATTAATATGTATGCAATATGCAATGATCTAAAAATGACAATGTGCAATCAATGTATTATGATAAGCTGCATTATCTTAGATTAACATTTTTTATTGATTCATATATTAACAAATAAAAGCAAGAACATTTACAAACAGAATCAATACTTAACCCCCTCTATTTCTACCACACTCCTTCCTCCAATACTAAATTCTAATATTTCCCCCATAATCTCTTGATAGAAGTTAAAGCTCCATCCCCCATATCCTGAACTATCAAGGAGTAATACACTGATGCCTCATGACCTTTTCCAAAAGCAGTAATCACCTCTCCCAAAGCATCTACCTCCTTAGTGCTACTCCCAAAAACTGTACAGAGCATGTGGTGCAGCTGTAAATACCTATAAAACTGAGATCTGGGAATCCCAAAATGATGACCCAAATTCTCAAAAGATCTCAACACTCCACTCTCATAGAGGTCGCCGAGTGTAGCAACCCCCCTCACAATCCACTCTGACCAACAGAAAGGGGACTTATTGATACATAATTTGGGGTTCAGCCATATGCTTGAGGCAACATTTAAATAAATGTCCAAATTAAATACTCTGGCCACTCTTGTCCAAATCATGTGCAAATGTGCAATAACGGGGTGTGACTTAACTTCTCCGGTTAGTTTGATAGAAAGGCTTTGCAATGGTGAAATAGGGGCAAGGACTTCCTGTTCAATAGAAAACCAGGGAGGGGCTCTTTCAGGTGGAAGCAACCAATGAGCCAAATGCCTGAGATCGAACGAATAATAATAATAAAAAAAATGTTGGGTAGGCCTAGCCCACCTTTGTCAATCGGCCTATGTAATTTGTTGAAATGTAGTCTGGGACATTTACCATTCCAAATTAAGGACTTTGCTATGCTATCAAATTGCTTAAAACAAGAGAGGGGGACATCTATAGGGAGTGACTGTAGCAGGTAGTTGAATTTTGGAATACAGTTTGTTATAATAACATTAATCTTCCCAATCATTGATAAATGTAATGAAGCCCACCTGTCCACATCGCTTGAAAACCTTTTAATTAAAGGGTCAAAATTAACTAAAACTAAATCAGACAAATTTGCTGGGAATAAAATACCCAAATACTTAATGCCCTGTTTGGGCCACTGGAAGGCGCATGGCTGGAAGGCCATTACTGGACAGCACGCTGTCAGAGCCAAAGCTTCGGATTTAGACCAATTGACTTTGTATCCTGAGAACTTGGAAAAGGAATGAATAATTCTGTGGAGGCAAGGCATAGATCTAATAGGGTCAGAGACAAATAATAAAATATCATCTGCATAAAGCAGAAGCTTATGCGCCACACCTCCCACCATCACCCCTGGAAAATCCTCCTCCTTTCTTATCGCGGCTGCTAATGGTTCCAGGGCAAGACAGAACAATAATGGGGAAAGAGGGTTATTCAGAGTAAAATAATCTGAAATTAATCCATTTGTTTGTACCGCTGCTACAGGGTGTCTATAAAGTAACTTAATCCAACCAATGAATGAACTCCCGAACCCATAAATTTCCAAAATCTTAAAAAGATAATCCAATTCTACCATATCACATGCCTTTTCACGCATCAAGTGAGATGGCAGCGACCGGAGACTGATCATTCGCTACTGACCACATGATATTGAATAAATGCCTAATGCTATCAGAAGAGCTCCCACTCCGAATAAACCCCACCTGATCTATATATATAAGAGATGTCATAACTTTACTTAATCGGTTAGCCAAAATTTTTGACAACATTTTTACATCTTGCTGGATCAGGGAAATTGGATGGTATTTTTGTCCTTTTTAAGAATCAGACTGATCCGGGCTTGTATTATGGTTGGAGGAAGCTTTCCAGTCTTTAATGCTTCAGTATAAACTTCTAACAAAAGTGGAGCCAGTTCTGTAGCATAAGATCTAAAAAATTCAGCAGCAAAACCATCTGGCCCTGAAGCCTTGCCTGTAGGTAAGGCCTTAATTACCTTGTCAAGCTCCTACAAGGTTATCTCAGAATCAAGAGAATTTTTTTACTCAGTCGTCAGTTTAGTGAGTTCTAATGGTTCCACAAAGTTTCTTATTATAAAGATCAAGATAGAGCTCTTTAAAGGCATTATTAATATCAATGGCCGAGGTAAAAATTTCACCACCAGCAGATTTCACTGAGGGAATGGTAGAAAAAGACTCTCTCTACTTTATATACAGTTGTGCTCAAAAGTTTGCATACCCTGGCAGAAATTGTGAAATTTTGGCATTAATTTTGAAAATATGACTGATCATGCAAAAAAAAAAAAAAAACCTACCTTTTATTTAAGGAGAGTGATCATATGAAGCCATTTATTATCACATAGTTGTTTGGCTCCTTTTTAAATCATAATGATAACAAAAATCACCCAAATGGCCCTGATCAAAAGTTTACATACCCTTGAATGTTTGGCCTTGTTACAGACACACAGGGTGACACACACAGGTTTAAATAGCAATTAAAGGTTAATTTCCCACACCTGTGGCTTTTTAAATTGCAGTTAGTGTCTGTGTATAAATAGTCAATAAGTTTGTTAGCTCTCACGTGGATGCACTGAGCAGGCTAGATACTGAGCCATGGGGAGCAGAAAAGAACTGTCAAAAGACCTGCGTAGCAAGGTAATGGAACTTTATAAAGATGGAAAAGGATATAAAAAGGTATCCAAAGCCTTGAAAATGCCAGTCAGTACTGTTCAATCACTTATTAAGAAGTGGAAAATTCAGGGATCTCTTGATACCAAGCCAAGGTCAGGTAGACCAAGAAAGATTTCAGCCACAACTGCCAGAAGAATTGTTCGGGATACAAAGAAAAACCCACAGGTAACCTCAGGAGAAATACAGACTGCTCTGGAAAAAGACGGTGTGGTTGTTTCAAGGAGCACAATACTTGTTGACCCCTCTCCAAACATAGCGCTTATGGTTGTGACCATAAAGCTCTATTTTGGTCTCGTCACTCCAAATTACAGTGTGCCAGAAGCTGTGAGGCGTGTCAAGGTGTTGTTGAGCATATTGTAACCGGGCGTTTTTGTGGCATTGGCTTCTTTTTTGTTCAAGTATCGTCGTATTGTGCTCCTTGAAACACACGTCTGCTCCTCACATGGCGTCACGTGACCTCCGATAAGCTGCATTATCAATGTTATTCAGTATGTTATATATTTAATCATTCTTTTATTAATTTAATACTCTGATTTACTCTGATTATTTAGATACAGTTTGAAAGTGCAGAAAACAGCTTAGCTTGCAGTCTCTCTCTGTGTAAGGCCTTTGTGTCAAAGGAAAATGAATTGATGTAATACAGAAAGTAGGAGACTATGGATACGGGATGCCTGTGTCAAGTGAATGAGTAAGGAGTTTTAGATAAGGAACACCACCTGAATCAGCTTGGCACCTCTGGAAAGAATTACAGCCTCTTTCTGTCGAACTTTGTAGGACCCAAAGGGAAGTGTGCATGTGGAAATTGAAAGGATAATTTAATGATCAGATCTGGTGCTGATAACGGCAAAGGGAGATGGCAAAGATGAAACTAGGGAGGCATAAGACGATTTCATTTGATGACGAGGCCATCCCTCAAAGACTTAAGGGGAGCAGAAACTGTATAAAAATGCATGATTCTGAAGTGTAATTTCAGATGCTCCATTGACCACCTCAGCTTTGTCCTCCAGGTCTGTTACGACTTTCGGCAGCATTATGGACATACTCACCAGTTGCCGGTGGATTTCTCCCGCTGCACCTTCTAAATTGAGTCCCTGGTCTGCGGGCCTGTCTGGGGTATTAGCTTGAGCACTTAAGAGTCTTTTAACATCTCCAGAGCCCGATGATTTTGAATTCTTTGACATGTTGGCTTGTTAGAACAGTTATGTAGCAGGGTGTATCGAATCTCACTGGTTTATAACATAAAAAGAATTAAAAACTAGCAAAGTGCGCAGAGCTCCTCGTTCAAACGTCCGACCCTCGCATGGCGCCACATGACTCAGACATATTATTTACAATTTCATAAACTCATTGTTTGAGCGCATATAGTTACCATTATAGCATTTGCTTCGTTCAAAGTTGCAGGCAGGATGCATTAAATCAGATGCTGTTAAGGACAGTCCTGGGCACCAACTGACATGCCCCCAACTTACTCAAATAGTAAAGATTAAAGCAGTGGTAAATTCTCTTCATCCTTCTTACACCAACTGCATTTTGTTCACCTAGGAGAGTGAGAAAAAAAAAACTTTTCTCTCCGGTGCATAGTAACAGTTACGCAGATATTGCATTCAACATGGCTTATGAATATCGCTTGGAAATAATTATTATAAGGCATCATCGGAATTATGCAGGTACACATGAATGAGTCACATGGAGACAGAAAGATCACATTGTCACAATCTCTGTAAAGAAGCAGATTTATTTCAGTCCATACAACACATAGCAGCAATGAACGATTCATTGCTACTGTACTTTTTTGCTGATGTTAGGAAATATTCTGGCTTTGGCACATAATTCTGCTGTGCATCCTTGGAGTGTGTGATAGTTTAAAAGCCATATCACTATATTCTGGTATTATAACTGGTAAGTATGACACTGTGGTCAGTGCTAGAGGAACTTATAATCACCGGATACAGCCACTGCTTATTCTGCATCGCAAATAAGGTGTATAAAGTAGTGCCTGACCGATTTATCGGTCGGCCAATATTATCGGCCAATATAAGCCTTTCACAGATATATCGGTATCGGCATATATATTCTCCGATATGTGCAGATATGCAAACTTTTTTTATTTCAGAACATATAATGCAGAAAACAATGTTTGGGGTGATTTATAATTGGTGTCATAACGTAGTTTGTCAGAGGGCGCAGAGGGCGCTCCGACTCCATTGTTTACAGAGCTGAGCTGATTCTGCAGACAGTGTGGAGTTAAGCGGTGTCTTCACAGTTAGTTGCTAACTAGTTTGAGAAATACATGCTGGAAAGTTAATAAACAATGACCCTATCATTTTCCCTTTTCAATATAACTAATATAACGTTAACCCTGTACCGACAACCATGTCACTCATGTTTATCACATCTGTTTGCTGTTAGCCAGCAATAGTTTGTCAGTGCAGTCAGTAACGTAGCAGATTGAAAGGTAAGCATCAGAGCATCTTTTTGCAGCTCAGCAGACAATGGTGCGGTGGTGGATTGTGTCTGTTTAGTGTTGATTTCATGCTACATTGTTACCTAGTTGGTGAGACACAAAGCTAGAAAGTAAATAAACAATGTCCATCTTTTACTCTCCGTGACAATGAGCTCATAGCTAACTAGCTAACCATGTAGCTACTTTCACACCTTGTCAGCTGAGTGGAAGCTAATGTGTAAACATGTATTCACCAAACTGTTTTGTTCAGGATTCTCAGTTTGGTACCCCCTTCAACTGAACAATTCCAGTCTTTGCATTTACAAAATGTCATATTTAAAAGTCTGATTTTCCACCATTGAATGTTTCCCCTGAACTTGTATAGCAGAATACGGTGTAACACCACTGCCATTGTTTATTTCTTGACTCAGTAGGTGTAAATGCTTCTTGTTTTACAACCTGCCCCTAATTGACTGGCAGTATTAAAATAGTCAGCATTTGACTGATACTAAACAGTACTACTTATGTTTATTTAGCTATTTCTTTATTTGAATTTATTATTTATTTAAATGATCAGCAACTAACTGACACTGAACATACAGAACTGATGTTTATTTAGCTATTTATTGTATTTTTATTTATTCTTTATTTTCTCAGTGTTCATCTCTAGAATTTGTTGACAATGTATAATAAAAATGTCAAATATTCTTTGCTAAAAATATTTGTTTAAGAAAGCAGCCTTCTGAGTACCTTTGCATAGTCATATCGGTGCAAAATCAGTGCACAATCCACATAGAAAAGATCTGTTTTCATTCCAGCTCAAAAATTAACTATATCGGCCACCATATCGGTAATCAGTGAATTTTCCCCTTCTAAAATCAGTATCGGTCTCAAAAATCCCATATCAGTCGGGCTCTAGTATAAAGCCACAGTATATATAGCAAGTCAGTCCTCTGTCGGATATCTTTGGAACGCTCGAGAGGCTATTTCCACTCATGCCAGTACAGCTCCTATCTGCTTGAATGGAGAAAGCCTAAATATCAAATACGGTTGGTAAATAAACTAAGATTAAAGAATATACTTCAAATCAGCTATTAAATCTGTCAATAACAGTATCATAAATTGTGATTCTACCTATATTACGCAAAGCAATTTCCTGGAAGGTATTTATACCTTTTTCCTACGTCCTGTGATGCTTGGCGAGAAATATGGGCATTACTTCTGTTGTCAAGTAAACAGCTGTTTTTGTGGTGTACGTCCATTCATCCTTTTGTTGCAATGTTGGGATTTTGAGGAGAGCGTGTATGATTTCATGAGGACATACTTCGTGTCATCCTGCATGTTCTAATCACACAGGCACACTGAGGAGGAGATGTGAAGTTCTCATCCTGGGTATGTAATCGCTTTTTCAAGTTTTTTCGATCGGTCGGTTATTTACTTTAAATCCGCATGTAATTTTAAACTTCGGCGGGTGATTGACTGGTGAGAGGTGGAGCTTTGCTGCCGTCCGGGACGAAACAGGACAGCATTTTAAACCTCAAATGCGAAGTGCTTTTGACTACCTTCGTATGTGTTTTTTGTGACCCAATAACATAACATTTTGGCACCCCGTTTACATATATATTTGGTGTTAGGGTTAGGGTTAGGTTAGGGTTAGGGTTAGGGTTACCCTACTCCAAACTCCAGACAGCGTGCGTGGTCAGGACAAGGCATGGAGAGAGATTGTTTTTTTATGAACTCAGATCATCACGACCACCAGGATGTCAGCCTTCCGTGACGTCTACCTCATCTAACTGTTTTAATCACTTAAAGAATTGATCGCCTTCAGCTAATCTTAACTGTTATCACAACCATGCTCGGGATTAATTAGCGTGGAGCATGCTGCTGTTGGAGAGTGAAACTGTAAAAACCGAGCGATCTCAACCTATCGGTGCATTCCATGTCTTGAGTTCTGAGAAATTATCAACGGACTCCGTGACTATACAGTATACAAGTTACAACTAAAACAGTGCATTGCAGACTTCACTAATGACAGGCAGGAGCCGCTGTGGAAGCCGTGAAGATGATTCAGAAATGAGCGGATAAACCTTCAACATATCAGTGTTGAACCACACTACAAGGAACTTACTCGTGGAGTACATCCGTCAATTTTGAGCTGCTCAACTTAGTTTTTAGTGTTTTATTTTGTGGGGTGGGGGGGTTCTTGTAGAGCTTCCCTCTACTTCCTTTAACTGAGGAAGGTGTCAAGGGGCATTAGAAATGCAGAGTCTTCGAAAGAGTGATTGAGGGAGAGAGATGTTCTTCAAATGTGAGACACTGAAGGACTAAGCTATCCTTAGGTTTAGAAACTCAGGCAATGGGGAATTTGCACTGATGTACTTACCGATGGCTTTAGGCACTGAGATGTGAAATCTGGGAAATCGGTTTAGAACTTGGGATCATTTAAGGGTTTGATTTGATATTACATTTAATTATGTTTTGTCATAGTGTCAATTAATACAGTCATTCTTTTAAAACATACGTAGGGTAGCACTGTACTTTGTATATTACATTTAAATCCTTTTTAAAAATGTATTTATTTCTTTGTCATTTGTCTACTGACAAAGCAAATTCTTAATCAATGAGATCCCCAACCTGTAATTTTCAGCTTTTCAACAGGTTCTGTAAGATGCTATTGACACTTCAATCAATATGTTGACTTTAAAAAAATGTTAAGGATCTTAACTGTGGCACAATAGGTAACCCCATTCCTTTCAATGAGAAAACTTTAGTGTCAATAAACAGTTTTATCATCATGAAATTCATTTCCCACAATAGAATGCAAAATTCTAGTTCCAGAAGTAAAAATCCCATTCAGTTTTCCATAGGCAATTGATTTTTAACAATAACTGCTATACCTTTAAAGACAGACCTACCGTGTGCTCTAAGGTTAATCAATATTATATGCTCCTGATAAAGCCATCAATCCACATTATTTCCAAACGGGATAAATCTGCCTCCGAAGGGCACTTTGAAGGGAGAACAATCATGGCCGGCATGTTGAAGTGTCGTTCCAAACCGAAGGGCTCATAAACAGCTGCTTCAAAGGGCCCTTCAAAGCTGGCGTTTCTGTAGGGTTCAACTGATTGACACTTTGCTGCCAAGCGGACTGGAACCAGACCATACGTCATACATTTGCAGGATTGTTGTAAATTAAAACAGCTGCACCTCTAAACACACTCTGGTTCTATAAACAAAAAGTCGTGGTTTAGAAAAGCTTTGAATTATTATAATAAACTTTTTAAAGCATATAAACCCCTGGCTTTCTGTTTGAAACTGGCTTATGCTGGTGTTAATTTTCCTGTAAATTTGCTTGATCCAATCAGCAGGGGACTGTAAGCTTAATCGTACAGACAACACTCAGCTGTACAGGCAGCAAAAACATTTTATCAGAGCAAACCTCCGAATGTACTCCGAATGTCTCAAGAACTGTTTTGTCTAAGTTTCAAATTATGTTGAACTTACCTCCTAATAATGCTTTGTTTAATATGCGACAGCCAAAGTGAGATGCTCCAAAAGCGTCGGTCTGATGCAGGTGCACATTGACACATCCTAAGAAAAGCCCTTAAAATAAGTCTTCCATGGAAAGATTGATGAATTCAGTTGCTAAATTGATTGATGTGGACTGTAGGCTAATGAATACATTGCCATCTAAAGGCACTTTGTCTAATCATTGCTTGGTTGCCACAATAATGTAATGTATTTTAATGATCTTAGTTATTAGACATATTTATAAGTGTTAACTATGTAATCATTAAATATTGAATTATTTTTATTTAGGGGACTTTTTGGCAAATACTGAAATGCATTTAATTAATCAGCAGATCATGTAATTAATTTGATTAAAAATGTCCATCGATCGACAGCCCTATAATTAAAATTTAGATATCCTTCACTTCAGTGTATTAAGGGCAAAGATTTTTCATTGAAAGCAATAAGGTTACTGGCCATGTCACTATGAAGAAAATAAGGATTACTTTTGTTGTCTTCTGTACATGAAAGTGCAAGTATATGCTATTTTAAGGGTGAGAAGGGGGTTTTCTTTCACATACTGCATACTGATCTTGAAACATTTCATCACACATATTCTGTAATATGGTGCATTACATTCAGGCTAGTCCCACATGCCTCTTACTTAACCTTCAAATATAAAATTGTGAACAATGCAACACTCCATTTTATAAACCACATCTTTGCTTGTCCTTTTGAGGGAATTCCATTCAAAACAACAAGCAAAATGAAAAGGTTTGTTTTCTCCCAGGCTCTAGTCAACTGCTCTGTTTGTAAAGGGAATGTAGTTTGTAGCATTTCCAATGCAGAGGGCACAGCTCGTTTCTGGCTTCTCCAATGGCTGTCTGGTATTTGATAACCCCTGGATTTGCAGGAAGACATGGTATGCATTTGTAATCGGGACTCCGCCACTATGTCCTGATTTCTAATTGCATCATTTGAGCCTTGCATGCAGGGGCGGTGCCAGGATTTTTTCACAGGGAGGGCCGGGCAGGGTACCGTGATCAGTCTGTGATCACGGTACCGCCACGGCTTGCATGCTTCCTGCATTGTTATAACTGTCCTTACCCCCTCCCTGCTTCTACCTCTCTCTTCCTTCTCTCACATGTTACTTTTCACTCTTCCAACCCCTGCTATGCTTTTATTCATGCAATTCTCTCCTATTTAACAAACCACCGTATGAGCTGCCAGTCACACTGGGCATTCCCCATACAGTAATCAGAGCGGTTCAGCTGCACACGAGTTTTCACTGATGCGTTGTAATGGTGTGCTCTCAGCAGGATGCAAGTCTTTTGGTAAGGCGCTAAAACCTCATCTGTCCCCTGGATGTCTCAGCAAAATAAAAGGCAGCAGATTATGTTTTAGAGTATGAAAAAACTGCAGTTCCAGTTCTTAGTAAGCATTTAAAAATGAGAGGCTTTTAATTTGGCTTAGGTGCTGCGACTGAGCACATACAGTAGTTTTTCAAAAGTCTTAGAAAATGCTTCTATTTTGCAATTTTCTAACTGAATAGAAATGTGTCATTAACAATCATATTATCAGCATAACAATGTGAATGAATGTCAGAATTTCTAAGTATTTGGTATGTCCCTCTGTCACTTTAAATGCCCTGTGAAATCACTTGACAAATCGCAGTTGTCTTTCCTTAGTTGACGTACAGTACATTCAGTTGAAACAAGAAGTTTGGGTAAGACATATCAAAGGGCTTGACATTTTTTTTATTTAATTAGTCAAAAGGCTTTATTTACCATACAGCCACAAATAAGATTTTTTTACTTGCTGGTCTGTTGCAGGGGGAGGGACATTCACATCCTAGAGAGCATCTTATTGGACAAATAAATGTGTAGTGCAACATGAGTCATCGAATGTTTTCTCAGTTTTGCCAGAAGAGAAAGACTGTACATTTGAATGTACACTGCATATCTGCTAAAAGTGAATTTTGTCAATGTTCATTAGAGTACATTAGAATATAGATGGCCTCAAAGCTAATAAACATGCAACAAAATCCACTAAACTCGATTCTGACAGCATGAACTCGAGCTGGCATGGACTTCACATGTTTGTTCAAAATTCATGTTATCTCAGCATGATTTTTAAGAAAGCAAGGAAATGTCACTTTTTGTACAAAGGAGTTAACATTCAATGTCACATATTCACTTATTTAAATAATTTTTTTTGAAAATGTACAGTAATTTCAAATCAGATGATTGCAACACGCTCCAAAAAAGTTGGGACAGTCAAGAGTTTACCACTGTGAAACATCACCATTTCTTCTAATAACACTTATTAAGCATTTGGGCACTGAAGACACAAGTTTGTCAAGTTTAGAAAGTGGAATATTCCCCCAGTCATCCATTATGTAGGTCTTTAGTATGGTGTGCTTCATAATGCACCACACATTCTCAGTTGGAGACAGGTTAGGACTGCAGGCAGGCCAATCTAGCACCCACACTCTCTGCTTAAACAGCAATGCACTTGAAATCCGGGTAGTATGTGGTTTGAAGTTGTCCTGCTGGAAAATGCAGGGACATCCCTGGAAAAGACGGTTCTGGATGGCAGTATATGTTGCTCCAAAATTTTTACATATCTGTTTGCATTCATGGTGTTCTCACAGATGTGCAAGTTACCCATGCCATGGGCACTGACAAACCCCTGGCCCATAGAGACACTGGCTTTTGGACCTGACGCTAATAACAGCTTGGATGGTCCTTTTCCTCTTTAGCCCGGAGAACATGATGTCTTTGTTTTTCAAAGACTTTTTGAAATGTGGACTCTTCAGACCAAAAAACACAGTTCCACTGTTCTACTTGACATATAAGATGAGACCAAGCCCAGAGGAGTCGGCAGCACTTCTGGACAGTGTTGATGTAGGGCTTCTGCTTTGCATAGTAAAGTCTTAACTTGCATCTGTGGATGCAGCTGTGAGTGGTGTTGACTTACAAAGGTTTACTAAAGCTATCCCTAGCCCATGTTCATGATATCCATTACAGTTGAATGCCGTTTTTAAAACAGTGATGTCTGAGGAATCAGAAATCACACGCATTCAGAAATGGTTTTCGTCTTGCCCTTTACTCACCGAGATTTGACCAGATTCTTTGAATCTTTTAACCATATTGTGCACTGTAGAGGGTGAAATGCCCAAAATCCTTCCAATTTGCCTTTGGGGAACATTGTTCTCAAAGTGTTGCATTATTTGCTAAAGCATCTGTTGGTGCATGTCTCGAATGATCCTTGCTCTTGAAGGACTTAGGTTTTTTGAGGCTCCCTATACTGTATACTATGACACGATTGCCTTACCTGTTTAACATCTCCTGTTTCACATTGCCTTGTTATTTCAACTCGTCAAATTTTTATTAGTCTTAAATTGCACCGGTTTCAACTTTTTTGGAGCATGTTGCAATCATCTGATTTGAAATTACTGAACATTTTCAAAAAACAATGAAATTCACAAGGAAAAACATAATATAATGTGTAGTCGTAGTGCTTTCAATATAGCAAAGGGTGAATATAACTTACAAATCACTCCTTTTTGTTTTTATTAGCATTTTTTATACTGTCCCAACTTTTTTTGAATTGGGGTTGTATATCTTTTACATTTTAATCATTTTAATTACTCTCTGTTCACTCCAACATTTAGATTTTATTTGAATTCCAAAATTTTCAATGTGGTCTCAGATATTTTGGACCCCACTGTAAACATAAAGCCATTCACTAATCACCATTACCTGTTATTGTAGCATATTCACCATAAATGATTTACAGCTCTTAATTTTAAAAGGAACTGAATGTGAGACTTAAGGGATCCCTCTAGGCGACTGCAGAAAACCGCTTATGGCTGTATGTGCTGATGCCCTGTCTTTTTTATTTACTCCCCTCCTTTAATCAGGAGAACATCCAGCAGTAGCATGACATGTTGGTGGAAACAACCCCAGACCCCTCAGGGACTGTGTCAGCATCTTCAAAAGGGCACACTGTGCATTTCCAATGGCTGTGCTGTGAAAACGTCGCTCAGGCCTACACCTTCAAAGCCTTACGTGACATTTCAGAAAGACACTGATGCTGTTTGATGGCCCATCAAATCTAACAGAAGCCTCTTTGTTCCTCACTTGAATATCACTGGTCGACATGTTTTCCACACCTCCCTTAAGAAAGCAAGGATAATTTAAATAGATGAGGAGAGAAGAAGAGAGGTTGCTTAAAGGTCGCAAAGAACTTTTGGGGTGATGACATTGTCACATGATAAGTCTCTTCTTGAAAGTGCACTATGTGGCCAAAAGTATATGGACACCCAAATACCAAATCCATTTGTGTTTGAGCATTTAATTTTAAGTATATATGTATATATATATAAATGCAGGAATTTTCATCCATTCAGACACAATAGCATCAGTTAGGTCAAGCATTGATGGCTGGCGATGGAACCATGGTTCACAGTTGGCATTCTAATTCATCCCAAAGGTGTTCACTGGGGTTCAGCTCTGGGCTTTGTGCAGGCTAGTCAAGGTTATTCCAAACCAGCCTCAGTAAACCATTTCTTTATGGATCTCACTTTATGCAAAGGAACATTGCCATGTTGGAAGAGAAAAGGTAAATCCCCAAACTGTTGCCAATTGCCACAAAGTTGGAAGCATACATTTCTTTAGAATGCCATTATTTGCTGTAACATTAAGATTTTTGTTCACTTTAATTAAGGGGACTAGCTATACTAATGTAACAGGTATTCACATTCTGTACTTTTGGCCATGTAGTTTAGTGTCACATAATAATAATAAGACAATGCAGACAAAGGGGAAAACCAACAGTTTAACGTCTTACTGAAGTGCACTGCCAAGTTCTTCTTTTCCAGCGTAATACATATACACACAATACTTCATACTAGTGTAATGTCCAATTTATTGACTACTGCAATATATCCTATTCAGTTTGAATAAGAACAGAAACATCTGTCATGTTCATTGCCTTGTTTTGGCAGGTTTTGGCACATGTTTGCGCCTCACAGTCTGCTGATTTTTTTTTTCTACCAGAGAAAAAAAGCATTTATTGTTATTTTTTTTTACAAGCTGAATCACAAACACATGAATACTAGACTCTTTTGCATACTGATTCTCCTTTTCTTCAAGTTCTGATTCTTTTTCACACTTTGCCTCATGGGGAATCATTATGAGAGGAGAGCTCAGAGGAGAGAGAAAAAAAATTACTAGGAGATAGAGTGGATATTGGTGTTTGTCCTCAGACAATTTTACAGTCCTGCAGCCAGCTTTGTGTAGTAATATAATTTTATATAAGATATATAATATAATATAAGATATTTGCTAGTGTACTACTTGAGAACAATTCAGAAAATGTTATTTATTACACATTTCATA
Organism: Myxocyprinus asiaticus; assembly: GCF_019703515.2. NCBI lineage: Eukaryota > Metazoa > Chordata > Actinopteri > Cypriniformes > Catostomidae > Myxocyprinus > Myxocyprinus asiaticus. The sequence goes on along the minus strand of NC_059383.1, from coordinate 24,740,110 downwards.
GCGTACAGTTTGAAGAAAATATATTTCCATTGGTAGCTGGAGTACTGTTCTCTAGGAATATTCAGGGTAATCTTATTCATATTTGAACTTTTTTGTACGTAAAGCATACAGATAAATTTTAGTATGTTTGAATAGACACTGAACATACAATATCAATGTATTGACATCATCTAAAATGTGAAGCCTTTTATGTATTTTATTTTTATTTTTTATATATTAACATACTAGCTTTAGAGATGGACAATCTTTCAGAATCCTTAGAAGTGAAATATATAATGTATACATAAAACTTTGCAAGAATTAAAGGGATAGTTCACCTCAAAATTTAAATTCTCTCATCATTTACTCACCCTCCTGGCATTCCAGATGTGTATGACTTTTTTCCATCTGCAGAACACAAATTGAGATTTTTAGAAGAATATTTCAGCTCTGTAGGTCCATACAATGCAAGTGAATGGGTGCCAAAATTTTGAAGCTCCAAAATCCACATTAAGGGAGCATAAAAGTAATCTGTATGACTCCATTGGTAAATCCATGTGTTCAGACATTATATGACAGGTGTGGGTGAGAAACAGATCAATATTGTCATTTTTTTATCCTAAATTCTCCTCCCTTCCCAGTAGGGGGTGATATGCAAAAAGAATGTGAATCACCAAAAACACAAGAAGAAGAATGAGTAAGCGAAAGTAAAGTGGAAATTGACTGAGCAGGGAAGATAATTTATTGTAAAAGAGGACTTAAATATTGATCTGCTTCTCACCCACACCTATCATTTCTCTTCAGAAGATATGGATTTAACCACCAGAGTCATCTGGAGTACTTTTATATTGCCCGTTCACTTGCATTGTATTGAGTTGAGATATTCTTCTAAAAATCTTTATTTTTGTTCAGAGGATGAAAGAAAGTCATCCACATCTGGGATGGCAAATGGGCGAGTATATGATGAGAGAGTTTAAATTTTTGGGTGAACTAACACTTTAAGGACTTATTCATCAGTTAATGATTTACATTTGACATGTTTATCCAAAGCAACTTACAGTGCATTCAATGTAAACATTTAATCAGTTTGTGTGTTCCCTGGGAATCAAACCCATGATCTTGATGTTGTTAACACTATGCTCTCTACTAGTTGAGCAACAAGAACCCCAATTCTACTGATGGAAAACCTTTATCCAAGAAAGACCTTTCTAAATGGCAAATTTCTTTATAAATAAAATCTAGAACGGACTAATAAAAGTAATTTACATTCTTTGTATGAATGAATAAATTATCATCAAAGATCAGCAAGAATGATATAAACAGTAAGTGAAACACTATTAAATTTATGTTTTAACATTGTGTTAATGTTACTCATTTACTTATTTGTATGTAAATATGCTGCTACACTAGTCTTTAATAAACAGAACATAATTAAACCATTATAATATGAAAATGTCATGCTCTTAAAAATATTTAATCCAATTTATTATCAATAAAATCAAACTGGTCTATGAAATCAGTATTCTATTAACCTAAAAGGACTCATAAACTTTGTTTCCTCTTAAAAGTTGCTCATATGCAAAATGATTTTCATTGTAGATGCTGTCAATACATTCCCAGTCTCATGAAATTCGTACGTATTTTATGAGTTTGCTATGCAAAATGGTTTTCATTGTAGATGCTGTCAATACATTTTCGTGAATGTCTCGTGAAATTCGTACGTATTTTATGAGTTTGATATTTCGTATGATTTCGTACGAGTTCGTTCGTATAAATTTGTTTGATTTCATCACGTGCAAATGCTCGGATGGCTAATGCGGAAGTAAGCGCGAGTTAGCCAAATTTAGAAAAGTCGTATGAATCCTTACGATTTTGCCATGAGAGTGTGTAGGTTTCAGTGTCTATTCAAACATGTAGTAGAACCACACTTTACTTACAAATACTTATGAATACAAATGTGATCACATTGTTCTATTTGATACCTAAAATATATCAGAAAAAAGAGAGATAAAGAGCAGTCAGTGATGTGAGATAAAAAAAAAAAAGCATTGACGCGGATATTTCTGTATCGCCTGACTACAGAAGAGGATTGTTTTCTACAAGTTTCGGTTCCCGTCTTTTCCTTAAGATGATTATTAAATCAGCTCCTGAATAATGGATCTTATCTCACGCAAATTAAGTGACAGACAGAATCCCCTCACTTTAGTCATGATGAATGTTTAAGCGAATCCACGAATGTACTAAGAGAGTGGGGAGAAAAGGAAGAGATAAAGAAGCAAGCCTGCAGCAAATTAGATATAGCCATGTTTAATTTAAAATGGGTGCTACCATGAAATCGGTTCAGTTGCGGTGGTGAACGAGCTTTGAAACCAAGCTAAATCGAGTCAGAATTGATATGCCCTGCCAGCCGTACTGTTCCATCATGGCTATTATGCAGCTAAACCCAGTGCAGGCAACTGATAAGGTCACAGAAAAGCTGATAATAACTTCAAGAGAATCACTGGGTAATCAGTGTTGTTGGCTAGAATGAAATTCCACATTGGGACACTGTAATTTCACAATTTAAAACATTTTAAAAGGCTACATATAATATTTGTCATGACTCTTGTTGGTCATATGATGTAGATTATTTGATGCTTTGGTCACACTTACAAAGGAAATAATATTTATTAAATTTGACATTTACATAGGAACCCATAAGGGTATTTTGACTAAATCCTTGAGGGAATGTGCATTGAAATCCATGTTGTTACAATAACTGATTTAAATAATCATACATCATATACAAGAATATATTCCCTCCAAATAATTTCCATGCTCTGTTATTACAATGAGGTAATCCTTCCACCCACTGACTTAATGAGGGGTCTGACTTGGCATTAAAACATCTGGCCATTACACCAAATGTCAATCCATTTCTGCTTGAAACAGTCAGTGATGCCGAAAGCACAGCACTTTTTCCCAATTAAAATGGTTAGGGGCTGTACTTTCATATGTTATTATCAACCTGGCCTCATAGAATGAACGTTACTCTATATCGATTTTTGCACACTGACTTTTACATGCCCTTTCTATGTTTCGCTGCATTTTCCTGGTGAAATGAATACTAGAGGCACTAAAACAACTGTGTGTTTTATTCATTGTTACACAAATCACGAGTACAATGGCTGATTATGACTGTATAACTTATTTTTCACTCTATTACATATTTTATGATATCAAAACACTTTTACTTTAACGCATGGTTTGAAAAACTATACATTTTAACACTTGTATTACAGACCCACCTACATATACACACTTATTCTATATTATAAGGTTGTTTGGTAGCTCACCTGATAAAGCATTAGACTTTGGACTCGATGACCATGGTGCGAGTCCAGCCAAAGCCAAAGTGACAAGAAAATGAAATGGTTGCTTCAGAAATTTTTTTTTTTCTATTAATTTTTTTTATTTGCATTTAAAAACATTATTGGTTAGGGTTAGGTGTTGATTAAGGGTAAGGATGTCTGTTTTGTTAAACTCTTATTTATCTTTTCGGACACTATTGGTCAGGTTTAGTGTAAAGTTTTAGGTTAGGAAGGTACGTTTTATTTGTTAAAACCTCCATCTAAAATTCACCTTAAAAAGATTGATAACATTTTGCTCAGTTTTGGTGCCCCCCGCTGGACATTTCACTTGGAAATTGCAGCCAAAAATGTAAAGCAGCATGTTATTATGCTCACTTAATTTTCATGAGACCAGACTGGTTATTTTTTTTTTTTTTGTGGCCCATGAAAAATACTTAAGTCTCTATTCTGAAATACTGTAGGTTGTATTTGGTTATTAAAAAGATCGGTTACACTATGTAATTGAGGACCTGTGGGTAAGAGGCCAGGTATTACAGTAATACAATATTTACCATGGTACTTGCAGATTAAATTCATGATAAAACACTTTATAGCCACTCAAACTAAATGTATTGATTTTATGTGATTTAGCAAAGCTTGAAACATCACTGACTGCATTTACACAAGAATATTCTAATATTAATCATAATTTGGTCATATTCCAATTATGTCAGCATAAACGCTTTGACCACATTGGCAAAACCAGCCAATATACCAGTTTCAGCTTGACAAAGTCAGTGATGCCAACAGCTTAATCCTTTTTTTATTAGAACTTTTAGAGGGTGTACTTTTTTTTCCTGTTATTTTTGTTTTAGAGAAAAAGATCAGTTACACTACATAATTGAGTATCTGTGGGTAAGAGGCTGTGTATTACAGTAATACCACATTAACTTTGGTATTTGCGGTTCAATTTTGTGTATTCTAAATACACATTGCTGGCATTTTACCTAAATATTTTGATTTTAAATACAATTTAGCAAGCTTGAAACATTACTGACTGCATTAACATACACAATAATATTCTGATATAAATCATAATTTAGACATATTCCGTTTTGATTGTTAAAACCAGACAAAGCATATTTCGGTTTCTAGAAATCTAAATAAAACAACTGTCTTCCTCAACCTACATGCCTGTATTAATTATGAATAACTTAACAATTATGTATTGCTGTACATGTCCAAACAAATGTAATTTTGGGTGATATTAGATATGGAAAGTTTTAAAATCAAAGTAAATATACTTATCTAAGTAAATCTACTTAAGAAACACTTTTTTAAAGAAAAGAGGAGATTTCATTTTATTACCAACATTTTACAAATGAAACATTATGGACTTGTTGTAACATTGCTGCTGGCACTGGCAATGACAAAGAGACGATGATGTAGGAGTGATGAACCCAAGTGCAGTTTTATTTACAGTTGTGGAATCCAAAAAACCATGACTACAAACGTGAAACTTAAACATGAACTTCAGTATAAACTTGACTAAACATAAACTTGACTTGACATAAATAACTAAACTTGGCTTGGTTAGAACAAAACAACAAAGTTACATTAACAATACCTGACATCAGACAATGGCAAACATGAGGGCTTAAATACAAGGACATGGTGAACAAGTAAACAAGTCAACCAATCACAAGACTAAACGTCATGGTTACTTGTGTAACCTCCATTCCCTGATGGAGGGAAGGAGACGTTGTGTCGATGTAATGACACTAGGGGTCACTCTTGGGAGCCCGAGACACCTCTGGTCTTGATAAAAGGCCAATGAAAATTGGCGAGTGGTAATTGCATGCCACTCCACTGGACATACGGGTATAAAAGGAGCTGGTATGCAACCACTCATTCAGGTTTTATGCTGAGGAGCCGATATAAGGTCCGGCCATTTCAGCGGGTAGTTCAGCGTTGTGGCAGGAGGGACACAATGTCTCATTCCCTCCATCAGGGAACGGAGGTTACACAAGTAACCATGACGTTCCCTATCTGTCACTCACTCGACGTTGTGTCGATGTAATGACACTAGGGGTCCCTATACGAAATGCCACAATTGGCTGAACTGTGTTACGTGAATTGGCGGTGTGTGGTGGGCAGACTACTGTGTGCCTCATAGCCAGCACACCAGGTCGACACGTAACCTCCCCCAACATATTTATGAGTGTCGAACGGCCCTTTTTGGTCCACTACCCAAAAGATAGAGACAGGCTTAACCCAGTCGTGGCCTCTTTTCCCTTTCTTTTTTTCCACTCCCTAAAAAAGAAGGGGGATTATCCGACTGGGCCGCCAGGTCTAGTCGGGGGGTGTCCCTCCCAAGGGGAAGACACCGCGGAGACCACACCTCACCCAAAGAGAGGGGGGGATATTTAAGTGGAAAAATACGTCACATGGTCTTTCCAACCATGTGGAGAGTCTTCAAGGTAGATCCTGCCCAATGGGGGAGGAGTTACTACAAACATGGAGACTGGGGCAGAGGGGCTCTGCCCAAGGAAGATGCAGTTTGCCAACAGGGAAACGAACTAGCGGAAGATATATATCGCATGAGGTTAGCCTTACAGGGAACCGCCACATGCGGAGCACCTACCCCAGAACAAGGCTCTTAGTTAGCGCGTGTACTGGGCCGGCAGCGAGTCTCTCCGAAAACTCGATCTGCCACAGGGCTCGGAGGAAGTCAACCAGGGAACAAAGTTTGTGAACACTACTGGGAATTAACAGCGCACGTCTTCAGCTCCAAGGGAGGTGGAAAGTGCTATGTGCAAGCGATACACCCGGCCAGCTATCCCAGGTTTATCCGCTTGTGTTGCGAGCTACTATCTGGGATGAAACCGGTTCCACCCGGAGGTTGTAGAACCTTGCACAGGTGTTGGGTGTTGCCCAGCCCACTGCTCTGCAAATGTCTGTTAGAGAGGCACCCCTGGCCAGGGCCTAGGGAGCCGCTACACCCCTGGTAGAATGGGCTTGTAGCCCTACCGGAGGTGGCATGTCCTAGGCGACATATGCCATAGTTATGGTGTCAGTGAACCAGTGGGTGATCCTCTGCTTGGAGCCAGCGCTTCCTTTCCACTGTGCACCAAAGCAGACAAAGAGGCTGCTCAGAGATTCTAAAGCTCTGCGTGTGATCCAAATAGATGCGTAAAGCGCGCACCGGACACAGTGACGACAGGGCTGGGTCTGCCTCCTCCTGGGGCAGCGCTTGCAGGTTCACCACCTGGTCCCTAAAGGGGTGGTGGGAACCTTGGGCACATAGTCAGGGTCAGAGTCAGGGTCTCAGGATCACGTGAGAGTAACCTGGACCAAACTCCAGGCACGTTTCGCTGACAGAGAACACTTGCAGGTCACCTACCCTCTTGATGGAAGTGAGCGCAGTCAGGAGGGCAGTCTTCAAGGAGAGTGCCTTAAGCTCGGCTGACTGCAAAGGCTCAAAGGGGGCTCTCTGTAGACCCTGAAGAACTACAGAGAGGTCCGATGAGGGAACAAGGTGTGGTCTGGAGGGATTCAGCCTCCTGGTGCCTCTTAGGAACCTGATGATCAGGTCATGCTTCCCTAAGGACTAAACATCGACTGCATCGTGGTGTGCTGTTATGGCGGCAACATACACCTTCAAGGTGGAAGGGGACAGCCTCCCTTCCAACCTTTCCTGCAGGAAGGAAAGCACTGATCCGATTGCGCATCTCTGGGGGTCTTCCTGATGGGAAGAACACCACTTAGTGAACAGACACCACTTAAATGCATACAGGCGCCTCGTAGAGGGGGCCCTAGCCTGAGTGATTGTGTCTACCACCGCAGGTGTAGGTCTTCCGTGTCCCGTTCAGGGGCCAGATATGGAGATTCCAGAGGTCTGGGCGCAGGTGCCAGATGGTGCCCCGTCCCTGAGAAAGAAGGTCCTTCCTCAGGGGAATTTGCCAGGGGGGAGCTGTCGCGAGGAGCGTGAGGTCCGAGCACCATGTCTGGGTGGGCCAGTAGGGTGCTACCAAGATGACCTGCTCCTCGTCCTCCCTGACCTTGCACAGGTTCTGTGCAAGCAGGCTCACTGGGGGAAATGCATATTTGCACATGCCAGGGGGCCAGCTGTGTGCCAGAGCATCTATGCCGAGGGTGGCCTCGGTCAGGGCGTACCAGAGTGGGCAGTGGAGAGGATTCTTGGGAGGCGAACAGGTGCACCTGTGCCTGTCGAATCGACTCCAAATCAGCTGGACCACCTGAGGGTGGAGTCTCCACTCTCCCCTGAGGGTAACCTGTCATGACAGCGCGTCTGCTGTAGTGTTGAGGTTGCCCGGGATGTGAGTAGCTTGCAGCGACTTGAAGTGCTGCTGACTCCAGAGGAGGAGACGGCGGGCGAGTTGTGACATACAGCGAGAGCCCAAACCACCTTGGCAGTTGACATATGCTACCGTTGTTGTGTTGTCTGTCTGAACTAACATGTATTTGCCCTGGATCAATGGCCGAAACCTCCACAGGGTGAGCAGAATTGCCAACAACTCGAGGCAGTTGATGTGCCAATGCAGTCGCGGACCCGTCCAGAGGCCGGCGGCTGCGTGCCCATTGCAAACAGCGCCCCAGCCCATTTTGGAGGTGTCTGTCATGACTACGACATGCCTGGAGACCAGTTCTAGAGGAACACCTGCCTGTAGAAACGAGAGGTCGGTCCAAGGGCTGAAAAGACGGTGATAGATCGGCATGATGACCACACGACATGTCCCGTGGGGCCATGCCCATCTCGGGACTCGAGTCTGGAGCCAGTGCTGAAGCGGCCTCATATGCATCAACCCGAGCGGGGTGGCCACCGCCGAGAATGCCATATGCCCCAGGAGCTTCTGAAAAAGTTTCAGTGGAACCGCTGTTTTCTGTTTGAATGCCTTCAAACAGGCCAGCACCAAATTGGCACGCTCGTTCGTAAGACGCGCCGTCAAGGACACTGAGTCCAACTCCAAACCGAGAAAAGAGATGCTCTGAACCGGGAGGAGCTTGCTCTTTTCCCAGTTGACCCGAAGCCCTAGTCGGCTGAGGTGTGAAAGCACCAGGTCCCTGTGTGCGTACAACATGTCTCGAGAATGAGCTAGGATTAGCCAGTCATCGAGATGCCCATCCCTTAACAGGGAAACGGCGACTGGGAGTAAAAAGCGCACATCTTCACCTCAAGGGAGGGGAAAGGCACTATGTGCAAGCGGTACACCCGGCCAGCTGTCCCGGAACTTACCTGCTCGTATCTGAAAATACACGGGACTCAACCGGCTCAACCCAGAGACTGTAGAACCTCTCAATGGTGTTGGGTGTTGCCCAGCTTGCTGCTCTGCAGATGTCTGCCAAAGAGGTGCCACTGGTCAGGGCCCAGGAGGCCGCTACACTCCTAGTAGAGTGGGCTCGTAACCCCACGGGGGGCGGCATGTCTTGAGCAAGAATGCACCGGACACAGCAATGCCAAGGCTGGGTCTGCCTCCCCCTGGGGCAGTGCTTGCAGGTTCACCACCTGATCCCTAAAAGGGGTCGTGAGAAACTTGGGCATATGGCCCAGTCGGGGTCTCAGGATCACGTGAGAGTAACCCGGACCGAACTCCAGGCACGATTCGCTGTCAGAGAACGTCTACAGGTCCCCTACCCTCTTGATGGAAGTGAGCGCAGTCAGGAGGGCAGTCTTCAAAGAGAGTGCCTTAAGCTCAACTGACTCCAGGGGCTCAAAGGGAGTTCCCTGTAGACCCCGAAGGACTACAGAGAGGTCCCACGAGGGGATGAGGTGCAGTCTGGAGGGATTCAACCTCCTAGCACCTCTCAGGAACCAGATGATCAAGTCGTGCTTCCCCAAATACTTACCATCCACTGCATCGTGATGTGCCGAAATGGCGGCCACATACACTTTCAAGGTGGAGGGGGACAGCTGCCCCTCCAGCCTCTCCTGCAGGAAGGAAAGCACCGATTCGACTGCACATCTCTGGGGGTCTTCATGTCAGGAAGAACACCACTTAGTGAACAGATGCCACTTCAAGACATACAGGCACCTCGTAGAGGGATCCCTAGCCTGAGTGATCGTGTCTACCACCATGGGTGGTCTGGTCACGGGTGCCAGATGGTGCCCCATCCGTGAGAAAGAAGGTCCTTCCTCATGGGAATTCGCCGGGGGGGAATTCCCCATCCTCCCTGACCTTGCACAGGGTCTGTGCAAGTAAGCTCACTGGGGGAAACGCATATTTGTGTAATCCCGGGGGCCAGCTGTGTGCCAGCGTGTCTATACCGAGGGGTGCCTCGGTCAGGGCATACCAAAGTGGGCAGTGGGAGGATTCCAGGGAAGCAAACAGGTCTACCTGTGCTCGACCGAATCGACTCCAAATCAGCTGGACCACCTGAGGGTGGAGTCTCCACTCTCCCCTGAGCGTAGCCTGTCGTGTTGTCGCCCTTCACTGAGGTGAAGCGGATGCCACTGAACCTGGGCGGGCGCCTGGTGAACTGAATCGTGTAGCCGAGTCGGACAGTCCGGGTCAGCCATCGCGATGGGTTGGAAAACGCGAGCCACGCATCCAAACTCCGGGAAAGGGGGACCAAGGGGACAATCACATCGGACGTACCGGCGGGTGGGGCATCGTAGCGGGGCGGAGCCTGAGGCGCCACATCAAGGGGGCTCGAACCCCGTGGCCATGCTGAGTCCAGAGACATCGACGCACTTACCTGGCTCCTGACACCCACCATAAGATTGGTCGAGGAGGGGGTAGGAGGAATATCATCTCCGCAGTCCATCGGAACCAACCCGGTGTGGGCATGTTTGTGCCACAGCTGGGTGCACAGGGGTGGGGGGTCCGCCGCTAGAGCGCCAAACCTGCCAAAATGGGACGGTGGACGGTGGTCGTGACGATGGCTGTGCGCACCTGACATGTGACCCAGGGAACAAGAAAACCACTCTTTTGTTGAGGTTTTGGGTACCGCAGCCTCTTGGGCATGCGGCGAAAAATGTAATAAAAGATTCTCCTCCCGGCCCTCCACCGGGGGATGGAGTGGTCTGTCCACCAGCTCCATAGAAGCAGGTCTCCTCGTCCCTGGGTCACCCATCTCAGGGATGCTTCGAAGCCTTCCTTGGGTTCTTGGCGGCCGGCCGTGAAACGAGTGGCATCTGCTTCCTGTGGTGGGCTCCACACCAGGGCCAGGCCGCTGGGGCAGGCTGCAGCAGTGCCGGTGCTGTTGCTGAAGGAGGATGCCCTTGGCAATGAGCAGATGGGGTGCGGGGTCTTGAGCTGCGCCGGGGCAGGATGTGCTGTATAGCCTCTGTCTGCTTCTTCACTGCAGAGAACTGCTGGGTGAAGTCCTTGATGGTGTCACCGAACAGGCTGACCTGGGAAATGGGGGCGTCAAGGAACCGTGCCTTGTTAGCCTCTCATCTCGACCAGGTTGAGCCATAGTTGGCGCTCCTGGACCACCAGGGTGGACATCATCTGCCTGAGAGACCACACCATGACCTTCATCGCCCAGAGAACGAGGTCGGTCACCGAGCGCAACTCCTGCATCAATCCTGGGTCAGAACTACCTTCGTGCATTTTCTCTTAGCACCTTGGCTTGGTGTACTTGCAGGAGAGCCATGGCATGCAGGGCGGAGGGGGCCTGTCCAGCAACACCACAGGCCTCAGTCGCCAGAGACAACATAACCCTACAGGTGCTGGACGAGGGTCTCAGGTGGCGGCGCTTTGCGGGCACAGGTGCACTGCAACCGCCTTATCCACCTGGGAAATTACCGAGTATCCCCTGGCAGCCCCACCATTGAGGGTAGTGAGAGCAGAGGAGCTCAGAGACCGTGTCCAGGCAGTGAAAGGTGCCCACCATGACCTCGTGAGCTCCACATGCACCTCCGGGAAGAAAGGGACCAGGGCAGGGCGTGGCTGTGAGCAGAGCTCCGGGCCCAGGAACCAATCGTCAGGCTGCGAGGGTTCAGGAGTGTGGAGGGTCCCACTCCAGCCTGACACACGCAGCCGCCCGGGCAAGCATGGCTGCCAGCTGCGCGTCAGGCTGCGACTGGGCGACCACACCCAAAGGTGGGAGCCCAGTCTAGTCCTCAGCGTCAGACTGGACAGCCTGCTCTCCGATGCTGCAATCGAGAGCTCATCCACATCACGAGCGCCGAAACGAGATAGTGAACTCGCCCTGAGACGAGCCGGCGGTCTCATCCCAGCAGGGCAAACAAGCGTACTGGGGAATGGGAGGTCCGTGGGGAGTTTCCCGGCAGAGTGGCTCCCATTGGGGTCCCCAAATCGCCCCCAGTGCTAACCGACATGGCCTCAAACCCGTAGGTAGAAGGACCGAGGCGGGGAGCCGCTGGGGTGGTTTTTCCCTCTAACGAAGGAAAAACCACGACCGCAACGCTGCCATGGTCACACTCTCGCAGTGAGAACATGACACGTCCACGAACACTGTCTCCTTGTGGGCAGCGCCCAAGCACGTAAGACCGCGATCATGGCCATCAGAAGCGGAGAGGTAACGACCGCAACCAAGCAATACACACAAACGGAGAGGCATCTATAAAAAAACGCTCTCCGTTAATGCCACTCTTTTAAGAAGGGAAAATATACTCTTTTAGTAAGAAGAATATACTCTTTTAGCTGCTGAAGTGCCCAGGGGCGTTCTCTGCACTTCACCAATGCAAGAGGGGGAGAAGCCGCTGTAATGCGCCGTAAGTCCAACAGCTTTTCGAGGTGAATGGATCGGCAGAGTAATTCAGCTCGCTGAACACAACCGCTCGGCTCTGAAGAGAAAATCTGAATGAGTGGTTGCATACCAGCTCCTTTTATACCCGTATGTCCGGGGGAGTGGCATGCAAATTCCACTCGCCAATTCCCATTGGCCTTTTTTCAAAAAGCAGAGGTGTTTGGGGCTCCTAAGAGTGACCCCTAGTGTCACTACATCGACACAACGTTGAGTGAGTGACAGATAAGGAGCAAGACACATGAACAAGGGAAACACATGACAAGATCACATGAGGGAACAGAAAATCAAATGACAAGGAACAAACATGGCATGGAAACAGGAAATACTTTTCAAAATAAAAGACATGAACACAAAACATGAATAAAAACACATCTAGACGTGACACTTGTGCATTTGTATTCGTGGCGTACATTTTACAATTCATTGCACTCTTTTGTGTTATTGTTAAGGACATGAATGAAAATGAATGAGGTGGAAAAAAAAAATCAAAAATGAAAAAAATTCAGCATAATAAATGGCCAGAGTTAGCATCTCCAATATTTCCTCAAGACAATAGCAGAAAAGAATGTGCATTCTGTATCTTAGGTTATTGAGATTACGCTGATTACATACTGTATATACAGGAATATTCCAATAACTGTCAAGCACGTAAATGTGTTTTTCAGAATACAAACAAATGGGCCTTAATAAAAATATTATGTAGGCTTGCATATAAACATTGTCATGTAAAGTTGTACAGATAACTAATGAAAAGAAAATACCCACTTTGTTCATCTGTGCATTAATCTACAGTACAAGGCAGCTTTTCTTAAAAAGGTTGTTCAAATTTGCTAATGAACTCATTTGCAGCTGTGTAGTGAGTTTAGCTCAACCTGTGTGTAGCTGCTGTGTGTCTACAGATCGTAGAAGTGCTGATTTCTCCAGGCTACATTTACTCAATCATTACCCATACTGCCACGGTTTTAACGAGGTTGGGATTGTCATTCTTTCAGAAGTGTACATCCCCTTGAGGCAGTGTAAACCTTTCCAACAGTTCTGTTGTCTCAGGAGATACAGAGGCACAGCTGTTTTATCTCAACTACATGAGCAAAGCAGCATCTGCAACTAAACTCTAAATAATCATGGCCTGGCTTGCATGGAGAGTCTGGTGCCTCCCCCAGCCAGAGAGACATTTTTAACTTTAACTGATCTTTCATTGGGACAGTTCACACGTTCCAGTAGATTTAATTCTGGGCTGTAAACTGTGATGGCTTACCTGATCTGTTGGTTCCCCCTTTGTGAGCACTGCCGGTGTGTAATTGGTCCATCTGCTCTGCATGTTTGAGGAATTGCCTCACCTGGCAGGAGGCTCAAAGTTATTTTTCCCCTACGCTCAGATAGGCCTGTTTGACTGACAGTAATGGGAACAGTTTGAGACAGTTTAGAACTGTAATCACGGCGTGTTAAAAAGTAACCTAAATTTAGAAATGGTAGAAATACGTATGTTTAACTGCTCCAAGTCTTTGCAATGTTTATGTAATGTGCTTGAATCTGAGTAACACAGAATGGGATATGGACATTACATTTATATTTACAGTGGCCCCAAAAGGTATTTGGACTCTTAGCCAACACTTAAAAAGCTGCTGCAGAGCAAATACGGAGACTTGCTACCGCTAGTAAATACACATACGTATATATGGAGTTAGCATGTGGACATGATGCAGCTGCACAATTAGACAAAACGCAAGACATGCTGCATTGAGCATGTATGACATGCTACTGCACAAATAGACATTACAAACAATCCTGATGTAGCAGATCTAGGCAGGTGAAAGCTGACGCCAAGACTTGTGTACTGCTGCTTCTCCAAAGAGCCATGTGCACTGAGTGTATGTGTGACAAGTCACAAACTCTCTTTGAAGGAGGAAGCGAGGGCCAGGTGAACAGACAATGTAAATCTTTTTATTTTTGACATAGGTTGGCTTTACAGCATAACACACATAAATAAATGCACACATTCACACTGCTGCGTGCAACTCTCTCTCTCTCTTTCTCTCTCCTCCGGCAGTCTGGATTGCCTCTTTTATCCCTCTCCAGCTCTCACTGCAACACAGAACAGCTGTTAGAGATAATTTCCCACCGGTGTCAATCCTTACCGTTCTTCCTGTCTCGGCCTCGCTCTCTACAGACGTCACTCGGCCACACCCCCATTACCACAGTATGCTAGCTAAGTATGCCTTAGCCAGAGGCCAAATGGCATAATGCTAATGAACAAAATTTCTAAGTCGGCCTCTGCCTGCTTAGCCTAATATCTTATCAGCTATTGACCTAACTCATAATGTGTACCTGGGCCAGGAAACCCACAGATTATTTAACTAGTGACTTAGACTAGCTATGTGTGGATTTATTAAACCTAAGATAGTGATGTGTGCCTTCCATTAAATATATATATATATATATATATATATATATATATATATATATATATATATATATATATATATATATATATATATACACTACCGGTCAAAAGTTTTGAAACACTTGCCTGAAATGTTTCTCATGATCTTAAAAACCTTTTGATCTGAAATAAGTTTTGTAGACAAAAATATAATTGTGCCACCATATTAATTTATTTCATTGCAAAACTAAAATGTAATAAATTTTTTTTTAATTTTTTTTGAAATTGATGACTTGGACCAAATAATAAAGAAAAGCAGCCAATAAGTGCCCAACATAGATGGGAACTTCTTCAGTACTGTTTAAAAAGCATCCCAGGGTGATACCTCAAGAAGTTGGTTGAGAAAATGTCAAGAGTACATGTCTGCAAATTCTAGGCAAAGGGTGACTACTTTGAAGATGCTAAAATATAACACAGTTTTGATTTATTTTGGATTTTGTTTAGTCACAACATAATTCCCATAGTTCCATTTATGTTATTCCATAGTTTTGATGACTTTACTATTATTCTTAAATGTGAAAAAAAAAGAAAAAAAAATATTGTAAAGAATGAGTAAGTGTTTCAATACTTTTGACTGGTAGTGTTTATAATTTTTTTAAACCAAAAGTTGTATTTGTTAATGTACTAACATGAACTCACAATGAACAATTGTATTTTCATTTACTAACATAAACAACGATTGATAAATTCTGTAAAATATATATTTTTCATTGTTTATGATACCTAATGCATTAACTAATGCATTAACAAATGGAACCTTATTGTAAATTGTTACCAAAATGTCTTTGCATTAATAACACAATATCAAACCAAATGACATTACTATAAATAAACATAACACAAACACATTTTTTCAAGCAACCATTTCACAAAAAAAAGTTATTATTTTTTTTATTTATTTTTTTTAGTTTTACATTATGAAACAATAGATTTATTTATGAATTATGAGGGGAACTTGAGGGGAACTGACATTTTACATCTAATAAAAAACACTTTGGAAAAAGTTGCTTAAAAGTAATGTTAAAAATGGTAAAGAAAAGTGAAATTAGTTCTGTGAAAATGTCTAGAATTATTTGTTTGCACTCAATATTCATTTCATTGCACTATAGCAATGAAGCTCATACATTTTTTTTTTTAAGTGTGACTTAAGTATCTAAATACTTGTAGGGGCCACGGTGGCACTGAGAGTTTTATAAAATACTTACAGTAGATAAGATAATATCAATGATCACTGACCAGAGAACAGAGAAGGAACTCTCAAGAGATCAATTGTGGCTTTGCTGCAATTCAGGTCTCTATTGTTGTAGCATCATAAAACGCTGATAGTTTTTGTCATGATTTCATTCAAAAAAGATTTTTGCTGTCAATGTTTTGTTTTCTTCCCAAGCATTGTGATGTGTCTGAAAGCAACATATAGTTTGAAAACTAAATGTCTCTGTCTTCATTTTGTACAACAATGTATTTTGCCTCCCTTGCTCCTCTCCTATCACCATTGCCTCTTTGTAGCATCCATCTGTTCACGGTGCTTCTTTTTCAGAGATGTGAGCCTGGGAGACCATCAAACCATTCACTGTTGATTACACAAACATAGGGCTCGACCCCCCCTACAAAGAGCTGTGTACAGTGCAACCAGGGGTGGAGCTAGGGGGTGGCCAGGGATACAAGCCTGGCCAACCCATTGGCCACCCCACTCACAATTGCTGTTTTGGTCATTTTTTGTCTTGAGCACAATTTAGTTAGTCTTTCTTTTCTGCTTGCTGTTGTCCCAATCATGCTGGGAATGATGAAGACTCAGTATGCTGAAAAGGAAAACAATTTCATTTTTGCTTAATTTAGTCTTTATATGGATGTTTTACAAAGCATTTTATGGGCATAATAAATCATGTCGGTCATTTAATTTCAGTCGGCTTGCTGTACTCTAATGCCATTCTTATTTTATAATAAATTTGCCTCAATAATTCTCAATAATTGCAAAACCAGGACTGCAATTTTAGCTGTTTTTGATTAAGTGATTTAAGTTGATCTCTTTGTACTCACACAGCAGTGTAGTGGATATAACATTTTAAAAGTGAGATTTACCTGAAGATGAAAGTTAAATAAACTTTTAGTAACGCTAGACTAATCAAATATGAGTTCTGAATCCAGAGAGTTTAATTACATAGAAAGTTTACACCACCTCCGTGATCTGATTCTTTTTGCTCAGGGGACATCAAATGAATCAGAATATATGTTCATGTACAGTGCATCCAGAAAGTATTCACAGCGCTTCACTTTTTCCACATTTTGTTATGTTATAGCCTTATTCCAAAATGGATGAAATTCATTATTTTCCTCAAAATTCTACAAACAATACTCCATAATGACAACGTGAAAGGAGTTTGTTTGAAATCTTGCAAATTTATAAAAAAAATAAATAAATAAAAAAAAAAAAAGGAAAAAAATAAAAATCACGTACATAAGTATTCACAGCCTTTGCTCAATACTTTGTTGAAGCACCTTTGGTAACAATTACAGCCTCAAGTCTTTTTGAGTATGATGCTACAAGCTTGGCACATCTATTTTTGGGCAGTTTCTCCCATTCTTCTTTGCAGGACCTCTCAAGCTCCATCAGGTTGGATGGGGAGCGTCGGTGCACAGCCATTTTCAGATCTCTCCAGAGATATTCAATTGGGTTCAAGTCTGGGCTCTGGCTGGGCCACTCAAGGACATTCACAGAGTTGTCCCAGAGCCACTCCTTTGTTATCTTGGCTGTGTGCTTAGGGTCGTTGTCCTGTTGGAAGATGAACCTTCGCCCCAGTCTGAGGTCCACAGCGCTCTGGAGCAGGTTTTCATCAAGGATGTCTCTGTACATTGCTGCATTCATCTTTCCCTCGATCCTGACTAGTCTCCCAGTTCCTGCCTCTGAAAAACATCCCCACAGCATGATGCTGCCAGCACCATGCTTCACTGTAGGGATGGTATTGGCCAGGTGATGAGCCAGGTGCCTGGTTTCCTCCAGACATGACACTTGCCATTCGGGCCAAAGAGTTCAATATTTGTTTCTCATGGTCTGAGAGTCCTTCAGGTGACTTTTGGCAAACTCCAGGCGGGCTGTCATATGCCCTTTACTGAGGAGTGGCTTCCGTCTGGCCACTCTACCATACAGGCCTGATTGGTGGAGTGCTGCAGAGATGGTTGTTCTTCTGGAAGGTTCTCCTCTCTCCACAGAGAAACGCTGGAGCTCTGTCAGAGTGACCATCGGGTTCTTGGTCACCTCCCTGACTAAGGCCCTTCTCCCCCAGTCGCTCAGTTTGGCCGGGCGGCCAGCTCTAGGAAGAGTCCTGGTGGTTCCAAACTTCTTCCATTTATGGATGATGGAGGCCACTGTGCTCATTGGGACCTTCAATGCTGCAGAAATGTTTCTGTACCCTTCCCCAGATCTGTGCCTTGATACAATCCTGTCTTGGAGGACTACAGACAATTCCTTGGACTTTATGGCTTGGTTTGTGCTCTGACATGCACTGTTAACTGTGGGACCTTATATAGACAGATGTGTGCCTTTCCAAATCATGTCCAATCAACTGAATTTACCACAGGTGGATTCCAATCAAGTTGTAGAAACAGCTCAAGGATGATCAGTGGAAACAGGATGCACCTGAGCTCAATTTTGAGTGTCATGGCAAAGGCTGTGAATACTTATGTACATGTGATTTTTTTCGTTTTTTATTTTTAATAAATTTGCAAAGATTTCAAACAAACTCCTTTCACGTTGTAATTATGGGGTATTGTTTGTAGAATTTTGAGGAAAATAATGAATTTAATCCATTTTGGAATAAGGCTGTAACATAACAAAATGTGGAAAAAGTGAAGCGCTGTGAATACTTTCCGGATGCACTGTATCATGGGGGAAAACTTGACAGTCCAGTTCAAAAGGTTTTCTTTGCTGTGTTACCATTACCCAGGGCCAACCACAGTCACAGTTCTATTTAAAGAGCGGCACAGTGCCCTGGCAGTTAATTTTAATTTATGCCCTTGAAAGCCAATGCACTCACAAGGAATTACTGCTTGTGACATGTGAATAGGATTAGTGTTGAGTCATCTTGTGAGTGTGCAATTTTAATAAAGGGATCTAAGCAAAGTAAATGGTTAAAGACCTGAAAGGGAGGTAGTTAACCCAAAAATTACTCACGTCGTTATGTTTGATTTTCTTTCTTTGGTGGAACACAAAAAGTAATGTTTTACAGGATGTCTAAGCTGCTTTTTTTCCTACAATGTTAGTAGACAGTGAACAAAGGACAAAAGGCATCATTATATGGCTTTAAAGGAATATTCCGTGTTCAATACAAGTTAAGCTCAATCGACAGCATTTGTAGCATAATATTGATTACTAAAAAAATTTTTTTGACTTGCTCCTCCTTTTCTTAAAAAAAAAAAAAAAAAAAAGGCAAAAATCTGGGTTCCGGTTAAGGCACTCACAATAGACGTGTATGGGGCCAATCAAAAAATCTCTCCATCACTCTGATGGACTGAGTTGTAAAAAATTCCGTCATGGTCTATTTTTATCAATCATACTTGTTTTAATTTGATAAGTACTACATTCAGGGGCATAGCATCCATTATAATGCACATTCATGACAGTGGATTGTGGATTTTTTGACTTCCCAGCAGAAGTCTGGTGAAACCAAAGAGTTCTATCAGGACGACTTGCAGACTTGAGAGTAAAATTTAATATTACATTTATTTGATGGATATAAAACAGAAATGTAAAGTCTCTCTTTGGCGTAAGTCCCATATGGCGGTCCGAAGATGTTGTACTCGGAACCGTCATATCCTGCCGGAGAGAGGAGGGAGGGGCGAGGAGCCTACCTCCATGCAGGACGGGACTCAACTGGTGGTGGGGTGGTGGAGGTTGCCCTGTTAGCACACTGAAACAGCAATGTGATAGATTGTGAGCAGACTTATAAAGCAATGGCTTACATGTGATTGGCTAGGAGTTGTCTAGCTAATGGTGCGATGATGTACAGCTGCTAGTCTTCCAACTAGAACTACGCTGCGCTTACATTTCTTGGGTGAAATTCTATCTGTCAATCAACCGTGCTAAAACAAGATTTTTAAATGTTATTGGTTACATGCAGCTTAAAAAGGAAATAAACATCCAATCTGAAAATTTGAAAATGCACCAACAAACAAGCACAAGTTCACAGAACTTTTTCAGTGTGCCTGATATCACAATAAAGTATAAGAAGAGAAGTATCAGTACACATATCTCTATGGGAATGCAAAACAGTGTGAGAGAGTAAGTGAGAGACAGATCGTGTATATTGATTGAATGAGAGTAACCAATAACCCAGACATGTCTGTTACTGACATAAACTTGACATGGATAAATTCCAACATTTCTTCTACTACCACATGGCATTTCATAAGGTTGTAATAACCGTGTATAGCCTTGCATCATGCCAAAAATATCCAGTTCTAATGATAACCAATCGTTCCCTTGAATGGGATGGCTATAGGCAGCTCTTAAGATCCGTGGGAATTTTTTTTTTTTAATTTTTTTTTAGTTTAAACTGTGAAATGAATGGTATAAATGGCTACTGTCTCAGGGGATGATTACAATAGACCTAGGAGAGGATGTGTAAGTGAAGAGAAGTCGGCACTTGTACAGCAGTTTCTAGCACACTCTGAAGAGTAATGTTGTGTCTGCCTGTCTTAAGAGCTCTAAGAACTGAACTGTCAAAATCTCTCTCTTTAAAACATTGCCTTTATCTTGGTGGAGTTTGCATAAAGTTGGAGGATGAACAGAAGAGGGCAACAGCAAGCCATTGACATCCCCTGACAAGCTTCTGAAATAAGTCCACAAAATGGGTTGGTGAGACATTCGCCACAAAGCTAAAGGCAAAGCCTTCAGCTTATTAGCTTTTGAAGCTTTCAATTCTGTTAGTGTAAAAAGCAACCAGCTGTAACCGGACATGTCCACTAGCACAGAGTGAGAGGACATGATGAGCAGTTAATTTCCATTAATTCTTTATAGGAACTGAATAACAGACACACACAGGAATTGTGTGTTTGACAGCGGAGATAGTGATGAAAGCATATTAAAAAAAAAAGTATGCAAATAATAGGAAAAAAACCTGGACAGCAGTAAATCGCTGTGAGGTAAAGACAGTGATGTTTGTCAAAAGCATTTCAAAATCTACTGTTAGAGCTGGAGTTTCTGCTGGATTCAGTCTGGTTTCAGTGTTTCAATCACGTATTACTGTTGCGTAAATCACATATGCTTTAATTGTGACTAGGCTATGGCTGGGTTAACATAAGTGTATTAAAAGAATAGTTCACCCAAAAAATTAAACCTCATTGGTTCTTGTGCATCTCTCGATGATGATATCTTAAAAAAATAGTTCACACAAATATAATACGTCTCTCATCATTTACTCGTGGTTTAATCCATGTCTTCTGAAGTCATCCAATCAGTTTTGCATGAGAACAGACCAAAATGTAACTCCTTTTTCACTATAAATCTTGCCATCTGCAGTGTCTTGATTACACTTCTTAGCGCTTGACACATGCGCAAAGCGCTAGTAAGTGTTATCAAGCTTGAAATTGTGACAATGTTTTGAGCAAAATTGAGCGGATTTCTTCTGCGCAAGCGGACACGTGGAGTAACCAAAGAAAGCTAGCTTATCTCCATTATACTCTGTCACTTTCCCCCCCTTAAGACGGTGATTGCACCAATGTAACTGACTTTAGCTGTGGCCCCTGGAAAGGGTAGAAGGCTCTCTACCCAGCAAGCTAAAAGCTTGGCCTTCAGCTCAATAGTTGGATTGCTACTTGGTTCTGAGGGTATAAGTATATCCAGTGAATGTGTTAGTTACATCACAGTTTATATGATGTAAACAATAAACAGGCTTTGTTCTTTTGGTGCTGCATGTTCAGACAGTCACCTAGAAAATGAGGAAGGAGTTCAACAAAGGACAATGGCATGCCCCTGCTTAAGGAGATACTTTTGTGCTGTGACAAAAATGTGTTTCATTATTAAAAGCAGCATAACCATGTGTATTACATCTTTTTAACGAAGTATGTCGCACAATGCAGTGTGTAATTAGTTCACTGTTGTGGCACTTTGAGAGTGTATTATGCTAACGGAAACTCAATCTTACCAGCATTTTTTTTATTTTTTTTACTTTTACCTACATACACTTTTTCACAGTACAATAGGCCTATGCTTTGTGTTTTTTTTTTTCTTGTTTTTAAATTTTTTTTTTATTATTATTTATTATTTTTTTATTATTTCCTAATATTTTCATACTATTTGTGCTTTTATTTACAGTAATCTTGCAAGATGCACCATTAAAGAAGGTCACTGTACTGAAACGGTAAGACTGTTGTTGGTAAAGGCATTCATAAGGGTATAGTGAGTCATTCTGTATGAGCTACAGTTTGTAGGTTCAACCCCTGTAATGCCTCTAAAACATAGACTAGACTTAATGATTCAGATTTAAAATGACAACACTTGAATCTGGGCCATTGTGTATTGACTCATCACTGACTGCTCTAACAGCCCTGCCCAAGTGACACCAGGTGCAGTGCAAAAAACTGATGTTATTCTTTGAAAAGTCAACAGTAGAAATTGATGCTTTTAACCAGGAAATTGTTGGAAGTTTACAGTTACTTGTTCGGGAAGATCAAATGGATTGCAAACATCTCTTGTTGCAAACATGTCTTGCAAACAAGTGTATTCAAAAATCCAAATCACAAATCCAATATTGGACAACAAGCATAACCCAAAAATTGTAGATCACAAACACTCAGAAATATACTGGTAAGTAAATTACAATTAGTATTCAGAAGCATTAGAGCTATTTCTTTCATGGGTCAATGTTAGCACATGTATTAGAGTTAGAATTCCTCCTTATCCTTCCTAATCTAATGGCATATAATAAAGACTGAAGATAAGATAAATAAAATAAAAATGAAACCGAAATGTATTCCCCAGGCAAACAAAACTTTCTGTCTACAACTTGTGAGAAGATATCAAATCTTATTAATCTAAAGTACTGTTTTTACAAACAACCTTATTTGCTACGATCAATAAAGTATTTTGGGACAGCGGTTTGTGACAATAGAAAACAATTTTGTTCATTTAATGAGACATTGCTTTCATCATTTCACTTGCCCCAGAGGATTTTATAAAACGCATATCCATTCCCAACAAGAACAATTACAAGCACAAAGTCAAAAACTGGAAAAGATAAAATAAAAAAATTATCGATTGCTTTAATAGCACATCAATTTTGAGTAATGATGCACTTCTGCATGTTTGTACCTTTAGTTTTTAAGGAACAAACAATGATTCGACTACTCTTGCCAAGCTCTAACCCCAATGTGCTGCGGATTTACCAATTTACCACTTCTGAAGCAACTGAGAACATTTCAGCCAGTTTTTTTTCATTTGGCCCTTTCACAATAAGGAAAGAATAAAAGGCTTGGGCAAAAAAATGCTGCTTTCTTGTCTTTAAAAGTCTTTTAATTGTGATTCATATTTTAACATTTTCTTCAAAAGTAACACCTCAGCAAAGCTAGGCCGGTTTATTCTGCTGGAGCATTAATTGTATAGAGCTAACTTCTCTCTCTCTGCTTTTGTTCTCTCTAAGGACATGGCATGGGGTTTTTATCCATCTACGTTTTTCTCATTTACAGCAAGTTTAGGTTGGGGGTGTAATGTCTTGGTTTAAGCAGCAATGAGGGAATATCTTTTGGGTAGAAAGCAATTTAATGTGACAATGAAAAATTAAATAATGCACATTTAGCTTTCCCACTTTAATAAGTTCTGTCTTCTTAATTAACAGGGTTCCCATGCTTCTTAACTACTCAGTCTTAATTGCCTCCAGTCATATTAAAAAGACCTGGTAAAACTGCCTGTCTTTGGTATATAGTATTGGTATAATAAGTCATTTTTTTATAAGAATTAAAGCAGTTTTCCATTTTAAAAGCTGCACATTGAAACTCATTACTTGAGCATGCAACAGTTGCAGCACAAAACAGTAATGTGGTTATGTGGAGCAAGCTTGGGGAAAAGTAGAGTTTATGAACATTCCTTCCTATGACCACGCCTTCTATGTGCAGACATCATGAATTAAATTTAGTGGAATGCACTTCGGGGGATTACATCCATGATCTTTTATGTTGCATTTCTCACGAAACATCTCTTTGATCTCTTTTGAGGCCTCACTTTACAACTGCAGCTTCACTGGATGCAATACAAAATGCACAGAGCTAATAGGTCATCTGTGGAAATATAACACATCCAATTCACAAAAGCATAGTTAAACATAATTAATGGTTGATGACAAGAAAAAGTGAGGATTAAAAAACAAACCAGATGCAAGGTGCATACTGTCTAGTTTCACAGAATTACCTAGAATTACCACAGAGGTATGAGATAGTAGCACCA
Source organism: Myxocyprinus asiaticus (assembly GCF_019703515.2). Classification (NCBI taxonomy): domain Eukaryota; kingdom Metazoa; phylum Chordata; class Actinopteri; order Cypriniformes; family Catostomidae; genus Myxocyprinus; species Myxocyprinus asiaticus. The sequence continues at coordinate 24,716,190 of NC_059383.1, read as the reverse complement.
CTGGTAACACTTTACAAAAAGGTTCCATTTGTTAACAACATTAGTCAACATGAACTAACAATGAACAATAATGTTTTCTGCATTTTTTAATCTTAATGTTAAAACAAATACTAATACATTTTTAAAATAAAAAGTATTAGATAACATTAGTTAATGCACTATGAACTAACATGAACTAACATTGAGCAACTGTATTTTTATTAACTAAGATTAATAAATGCTGTAAAAAATATATTGTTAATTGTTTGTTCATGATACCTAATGCTAACGAATGGAACCTTATTGTAAAGTGTTATCACACCATTGTATTTTTATACTGCATACCATAGTGCTGAATGATTACCATATCACATTATCATATCACATGGCAAGTTATTTACAAGTACTGTACTTTAAAGATCACCTTGTTACTGCCATGGTGCATGTTTAGTGTTCATGTAGGCTTCGGTGTTTTGACACAGTACATTATCTTTACCTGCAGTACTGAGGCATTTACAAGCTGTACATGCAGGTGTTGAACTTTATAAAGACCTTCTTCATTGCTGGAAAACAATAGGATGTATTTTTAGGTTTTGTTTTAATGGATTGGATGGATTAGAAACCACTGTCCAAATGATTTAGACAGAATCACGAATCAATTCAGACCATTTTGCCAACCTGTTTGTCCAATTCATTAAAAAAAACAAAAACACAAAAATGACGCAAAGGAACGATTCATTAGTGGATAAGGCATCGCTAGTTCTTATTCTAAATAGCTTTTGGAAAATACTGTATTTAGACTCTGTGAAGTGCTGCCTACACACATACTCTTATTTCTTTATTTCATCATCCCAAATGATTGGAAGGTGAGGTAGGTCTGTTTAGATCATTTGAATTTAATTGTCCATCAATAAACCATAATAATTCTATACTATGGGTATTGACACAGACCAAGGTGGAAGTTGTTTTACACTACAATTTGAACATGCTGCTAAACTTCTTCTTTTGCGTTCCACGGAATAAAGAAAATCAAACAGGTGAGAATGTCTTGGGTGAGAAAATGAAGACAGAATTTTCATTTAAGGGTGAAGTATCCTAAAGGGCAAGACAATGGCAACAACATGAGACAAGCCATGTCTCATGGCATATCCAAAGTAACGAATCAGACCAGCCACTGATTTCTGAAAATTTGTAAAAACTTACACCTGAATATAAAACTAAAGCTTAACAAGAGACCAAAATATTCATACAAACTCTTGAACCGGAAACAAGCTCCATTAAATCCCTAATAAATAATCCTGTGGAACACTGCAACTCCTGCATTCTGGGTGAAAGTAAACAATGTTCCCATTTGTTAATCTCAGAGAAAAATGAACTGCCTTGCCTTAATGTCAGGGGATTTAGGATTTATATTATCAAGTGATAGCTGGTGTCTCCAACTTGAATTGCAAAAATAAGAATTGTTTTAAACAGGTTTACCAAACACTACCCCCACCTGCCATTGTTCAGGCTTACAGATAGTCCCACCCCAAACTTACACCATTGGTTGAGTATATGTTGCTGCATCATATTGTTTGGGATGGCCAAACTAATAGAGCCATAATACATTGTACACTCTGTATGGACTCTGTACATTAAAGGAATAGTTCACCCAAAAATTTACTCACCCTTATGCCATCCCAGATGTGTTTGACTTTCTTTCATCTGCTGAATTCAAATGAAGATTTATTGAAGAATTTCTTAGTTCTTTTGGTTCATACAAAGCAAGTGAATGGGGACCAGAATTTTGAAGCTCCAAATATCACATAAGTCAGCAGTAAAGTAATCCATAAGACACCAGTGGTTAAATCCATGTCTTCAGAGGCGATATGGTAGGATTTTACTATTAACCTCCCTGCTCAGTCAATCTCCACTTCAACCTTTACATTCTTCTTCTTTTGTTATTGGTGATTCACATTTTTCATGCATATCACCCCCTACTGGTCAGGAGAAGGATTTCTAGCAAAAAATGATTTAAATGCTGATCTGTTTCTCACCCATACCTATCATATCACTTCTGAAGACATGTATTAAAAGTCATACACATCTGGGATGGCATGAGGGTGAGTAAATGATGACAGAATTTACATTTTTGGTTGAACCATGCCTTTAAGCCTGGATAGGTGAAAATATTCTAACATCAAAAATAATACAGGAATAGCATTTATGCAATATTTATCCTCTACCATTGCTCCATTACTGATCTCCATTCTGCTGTTGCAGAATTGGGGAAACTTTGTAAAGAGGTCATCCAAGCCAATAATTTCCTGCTATGGCCAGTATATACTTCTCTTTATTGGCTTTTCCTCCACTGTTTGTTCAACTCCATATGTCTGACTCAAAGGTTCTCCTCTCACTGTTCCATCCATAATTTACTCAGTGTAGTCAATTTTGCAGACGCTATCCCATTCAGGTCTCACAGTCTCCTGTTGTCAGTCATATCCTGTTGCTTACCTTAAAAAATGTCACAAGGCAACATTAATAGATACAAATATTCATTTAAAAACCCTAACCCTCACCCTAACCCTTTCCAATAGGAATCCAACCGTTATAATCCTGATCGTTTTAGGTTTTAAACAAGTAAAAAGAGAAATTAATGCCTTTTACTAATTAGTTTCAGGCTCACCATTTTCTCTGAATTGCCTTTCTCCCTTTATGTGGATTTAAAATGTGTTCTAGATACACAGAGAAAAGCTAGTGGTTTGGTTTTGACTTACAAAGACTGCCAAACCAGACGATATGCCATACATATTTATCTTCTTTATTGCATTTGAAATGCACTGACTGAACTGAATAATTCTACAGCTCCGGAAAAAATTAAGAGATCACTTCAAAATTATAAATTTCTCCGGATTTACTACTTATAGTTTTATTTTATTCTATAAAGTACTGACAACATTTCTCCCAAATTCCAAATTAAAATATTGGCATTTAGAGCATTTATTTGAAGAAAATGACAACTGGTCAAAATAACAAAAAAAGATGCAGTGTTTTCAGACCTCGAATAATGCAAAGAAAATAAGTTCATATGAATTTTTAAACAACACAATACTAATGTTTTAACTTAGGAAAAGTCCAGAAATCAATATTTGATGGAATAACCCTGATTTTCAATCACAGCTTTCATGCATCATGGCATGCTCTCTACCAGTCTTTCACTGTTTTTTTTTTTTTGTTTGTTTTTTTTGCTGCTGGGTGACTTTATGCCACTCCTGGTGCAAAAATTCAAGCAGCTCAGCTTTGTTTGATGGCTTGTGGACATCCATCTTCCTCTCGATCACATTCCAGAGGTTTTCAATGGGGTTCAGGTCTGGAGATTGGGCTGGCCATGACAGGGTCTTGATCCGGTGGTCCTCCATCCACACCTTGATTGACCTGGCTGTGTGGCATGGAGCATTGTCCTGCTGGAAGAATCAATCCTCAGAGTTGGGGAACATTGTCAGAGCAGAAGGAAGCAAATTTTCTTCCAGGATAACCTTGTACGTGGCTTGTATCTGGGGGTGCTTCAGCAAGGCTGTAATCGGGTAGATTCGTCTTTGTGAAGGACGCATGAATCAAGCCACATACAAGGTTATCCTGGAAGAAAACGTGCTTCCTTTTGCTCTAACAATGTTCCCCAATTCTGAGGATTGGCATAACGTCACCCAACAGCAATGTGAAAGACTGGTAGAGAGCATGCCAAAACATGTGAAAATCAGGGTTATTCCACCAAATATTGATTTCTGAATTCCTAAGTTAAAACATTAGTATTGTATTGTTTAAAAATGAATATGAACTTGTTTTCTTTGCATTATTCGAGGTCTGAAAACACTGCATCTTTTTTGTTATTTTGACCAGTTGTCATATATATATATATATAAAATAAAAAAAAAAATACATACAGTATAGTAGCTATAAGTAGTAAATGCAGTGGTCTCTTAATTTTTTCCAGAGCTGTATTTCAATGCAAATTCAAAGCTCAGTCCATGCACTTGCAAAATGGTATCTTACAAATGTCTAGGTATATTTGTATTTATAACAGTGTTATTGTCAAGTTGAAATAGGTATTTTAATACAGAAAGGGGAGAAAAATGAACTGAACATTGTGGCAAGCAAGAAGTATTGTAGAGATATGAATTCAAGGAAGATGCTCTCGTGTGCTGTAGAAAAGTTAGCTGAAATGGATTCCTTCTTCATTTCTGTAGTAGTAGTGGACTTTAGATCAGCAAGACTCAATTTTGTGCCCTCAGCTCCATCCCTGACTCAAACCAATAAACATCTGCAATGTCAGAAAGCTCCAATATTTTGTAGCCAAGAACTGGTTTCTCTTTTCAAAATTTACTGCTAATGTGTTTCGAAACAAATTCCTTCCTTTCTTATAACATCCCATTTTATCTGCTTGTTTTCAAACAAAATAACCAACTTCTTACTGAGAAAGTCCTGAAAAATAATGAAAAATAAATTAAATGTGACTTCTCAGACCAACCCTGCATTGATGAAATCAAGCAATCTTCCTTAGTATTTTCAAAGGAAAGCAATTAGCTTTCCTTTGAAACTATACCCACAATTATTCAATGAAGAAAAAGTGGATGGACTGGGGGAAAAGGATATGTGCGTTTGTGTGCTTGCGTGTTAAGCTGTGCAGATGGTTTGAATATTAATGTAGCAGTGGTGGTGGGGGAGCTCGGAGAGCAGAAGCACGTCTTTCATTGACCTATTTGGATCTCATTCTCCCCGTCTTTGGCTTGAGAAAGAGAGACAATTAAAGAAGAATGACTGCAGGACTGCGAGTTTCCTCTGAAGAGGACCACCATCTGTGCAGGTAGGATACACAGTTAGTGGAATAAAATGTTTTCCTTTGGTCTGGTATGACAAAGGCCAGGTTTACATGTGTGGTTAATATACTGAACTTGTGTGGATGATTAAACACTTCTGAGCAGCTGGATCTCATGAACATTATGTGACCATGGCAACATTTTTACAAAATCAAAATTACGTGCTTCATTTCACCTTTCGCTGCATTTTCCCAGTGAAATGTCCAGTGAGGGTGCCAAAAGCGAGTGAAATGGTGTCATAATCAGACGAGGTTTTAAAGGTGAATATAAGGTGAAGGTTTTAATGAGTAAAATGCACCATTCCTAACCTAAATCTTTAACCTAAATTAAACCGTTAGTGTTAGTGACTAGAAAAGTAAATTTTCTGAAGCAACAACATAATTTTGTGTTGCTTACATTACACTTTCGTCTCATGTATCTGCTTGTGTGTTTGGCTGGCTCAATCTGGGTTCTACCTAGTCCAAAGTGCAACACTCTGTGAGGTGAGCTACTACACAAGCTAATCACATTAGAACAATTGTGTAAATGTAGGTGGGCCTGTAATAAGAATGCATTTGTCAAACAGGGCAGTGGTGGCTCAGTGGTTAATGGTCAGGGTTACTAACCAAAAGGTTAGAGGTTCAAGCCCCAGCAATACCAAGATGCCACTGTTGGGCCCCTGAGCAAGGCCCTTGACCTTATCTGCTCCAGGGGCACCATATCATGGCTGACCCTGCACTCTGACCCCAGCCTAGCTGGGATATGAAAAAAAAAAAAAAAAGAATTTCACTGTATATGTTCAAAGTGTGTAATGTGTGACAAAAAATAAAGGCTTCTAGTATTTATTTATAAATAAATTATGTGTTATAGTAAAAGTTGGTCTTGCAACTTTCTGAAGTATCAGCACTATGGAGTCACAGGATTTTTTGACAATTTTTAAACTGTTAATACACTAAACATCACATTATCTGCTAAGAATATACTTTAAAGCAAGTGAAAACACTGGAACACTGAGACTACACTGAGACTGGAAACAAAAAACAGGCATCTGTTATGGTACACTTCCGCATTTAGGAAAGGGTGGATAGTAACATTCATTCTATGAGACAAGGTGCAGCAAATAGTATCATCTTGTACTCACCCTCGTGTTATTCCACACATATATGACTTTCTTTCTTCTGTGGAACACCAAAATTTATGTTAGGCATAATGGTGGCCTTAGTCACCATTCACTTTTATTGCATGTTTTGTTTTCTGCATACAATGAAAGTGAATGTTGACTGAGGCTAAAATTATCTTAACTCCTGGTGTGTGTTATACAAATTTATGTGTGTACATTAACACTGGGAGCAGTTTTGAATAAAAATGTGAAAAAAAAAAAAAAAAAGATACTGGTCTTTGCCACAGTAATTTTAGCACAATGAATTTAACCAGCCGGTGGATGACATTTTAATAAGTGCAGGGTTTGAACTCAATCCAGAAATGCTATCTAATAATTTTTAGGATGAATGGTATTTTCATTTATTTTTCACTACATTTTGTTATACCAGTGCAGGCTTGGAAAGCTAAAACCGAGCTTGCTGTCTCAACAGGGATTTGACTGAATCAGCAAAATTCCTTTGAATTCGAAATGAACATGGTAAATCCACCTCATTTTACTGCATTTCTCCCTGTGTGCATCAACAATGCATTTCCACATGACTGTATTTCATGCTTTGAACATGAAAAGTAAGAAATATATGCCTTGGCAAGCACATTTCAGTGCAGAATGTTACAGTAATAGAGTGGGGGAATAGTGATGAGTTATTAAAAAAGAGAAAGCATCGTAGAGGGAATTTTTAGGTCAAAAACCTAAGGCAAAAAAGAGAAGGTATGAAAAACACATAATACTATAATTACATTCTCACCAGTGGCGTGTCATGGGCCTCTGAAATGAGGATGCATAATCCTCAATTTTTTTTTTTTTTTTTTTTTTTTTAGTGTAGATTCATGTTTCAGTTCTATGTGATGTTTACAAGATTAAAGGCATATGAAACACCATTTACCATTTACATTACCAACATTCAACCCATACTATAATATTTTTATGTTTATATCATACTGCTACTTCTACTTTTATTATTATTATTATTAATATTATTATTATTATTATTATTATTATTATGATGTTTGGTAAAGACAATCATCAGGTCACACGCACAGAGCGGCACACTTAATTTAAAAATTAGGAGTGCCTATTTGCACCCAAGTGTAAATAGGACCTGCTACAGAGCTATTTGCACCCCAATAGTCTGGTGGAAGTAAAGAAATACACAACAAACTAAATATTAAGAGTAGCTGCTGTGGTGTGGGATGTAAAGACAGTGTATGAATGTGTAGTGTTGTCTTAGCGACCGTGGTTCAAATCTGCATTTTGTCCCACTCAGTTTCCCATCCGATTTCCTGTTTCCACTCTAAATATTTCCTTTAATATTACTTACAGTAATAGATAAAAATGAATATAAATATTCATTTGATCGCAGTGATTTGGTCACGGTGAATGTGGAGGAGTGCAGAGAAGGGTTTGATCCGGAGGTGAGGTCTGTCAATCGATCTTGTTCACGCGGCTCTGCATCGCTTGTGTGTAGACTGCATCACTGTATTACTAATATTGTAGTAACCATGTTTTTGTTTTTTGTTTTTTGGCAGAAACCATAGTTTTAATGCAATTAACCATGGTGTTACTACAGTAATATGGTGGTAATATAGTAACCATGGTTAATTTTGTGGTTACTATAAATTTACAAAAAATATCATGGTGAAACTATGGTTACTGTAGTAAAACCAAGGTTATTTTTTCTAAGGGAAGGTTAAGGTTAGGTTTAGGGGTAGGGGTTAATGTAGTGTGTCTGTGGGACTCTAAATAAACACAATAAACATACTGCAGTACATAATGTATGTTTGTATTTAAAAATGGGTGCAAATAGTATCTGACACTATTTGCAAAAGGGTGCAATTAGTATCTACCATTATTTACGCCAGGGTTGGGGTGCAAATAATATCTGCCACTATTCGCACTGGGATGTAAATAGCATATACTGTACCATCATTTGCACCGGGGTGCAAATAGCATCTGCCTTAAGAATTTTGAATTCGGACATGACCGAAGGTAGTAATGTCCAACTGGGTGAAAGTTATGAATCTGTACATCTACCCGTTTGACCCACGTACTGCAGGGTGATTAGCAGATTGGTTGCGAACATGATAGTTGATAGGGCATAATCGTATTTACTGGGTTATCAGCAAATCACAGGGACTTTGAGGTATTGCCTTCTCTCATATGACTTTTTGCTTGTATTTCATCATTGCTCCCCATTCACACCACGATTTAGGACCTCAGTGAAAATACACGGACCACAAAGGAGGCAAAAGAGATCCTGCATCCCTCTTTTATCCACTGGTGTCACTGTTGGATAGTATTACTTAAGAAAAATTAGCTTCACATAGTATTTGATCTCATATACATGTAGTCATGTTTCTCTTGTTTCATTTTTGTACCGTTGATTATTTTCTCATATTTTTTTATTTTTTTATTTTAGACACTGCTGCCCTTTTCTCCTCAAAAAACAAAACAAAACATCCCTGACCCTGACGCTTACTGTATTTAACTTGTCAGCAAAATAGGATGTCACTAACAAAATGTGACAAAAATGACTGAAAAAGAAAGGGTAAAAAACCATGAGAAAAGCAATGAAAGAGAAGTACCAAATGATCTCATGATTATTCTCATCTTCATCCATCCTGCATTGTGTCTGACAGTCTCGAGAGATGAGAGAATAAAGAGAGGTCTGAAGGACCTGTTTTGAGAATCACACTATTTCGCCCATGCTTGCTGATTGTGTTTTCTCACGCTTTTAAGGTCATTTGGAAATGACACAATACTACAATGTGTAGAGCTCATGAGATTGCTTTTCAGTCTTGCAGGAACTGCTGATCTGTTATCAGAGGGAGAGAAAGAGGAAATAAGAGAAAAAGTGACAATCAGAGAGATAGAGAGGAAAAGGCTTTTGCCTCTGCTGAGCCTGTGACTTGCAGAAGTTAATGCATCTCTGCTGCGTTCTGACACATGGCTGCCTCATTTTCTCTTGTGCATTATCTCCTGTCTTCAGAGGCGGCAAAGCTAGTAAGCTTCCCTGACAGGCAGCAAAGGTAATGCCTTTATTTACTTTCATTGTGAAAAACAAGGCCATTTGGAAATGGAAATCTGCAAATGTGAATAAGGAGGCTGGTTGATTACTGCAGAGCTGACGGACAGCAGTAGTGGTTTCCTGTATGACCAAAGAGCTGCATGTCTGAGTGTGTTATGGGGCTTTTCCACTGCATGGTACAGCGGTACAGTTCCAAGCAAGCCGAGCCAATACTAAATGTGACATCAAAACCCTGCAGATCACTGGATTTGCGACACGGGACATCAACCCGCTAGTTTTAAAGTTAGCAACAGTGACAGCAATATAATTTTTTCAAGCGACTTTCGAACTGTAAAAAGAAATGGCTGTGCGCAAAACCATGCTGTGATCAATAAACGAGGTGCAGACGTTCCTCTCGTTAGCGACGAAGGAAACGACGCAAAATGAAAAAGTCTTTCAGGAAGTGTCTCAGCTGTTGGCTGCACACGGCTACCACCGGACCTAACAGTGTAGGGAAAAGTTAAAAAAAAAACTTAAAAGTGACTACAGAACCATCAAGGACCACAACAGCCGGAGTGGTTCAAACAGAAGAAAGTGGAAGTGGTTCGACCAAATGGACGCTATCTATGGCAATAGACCAGCCAGCAATGGGAGGGAGAACGCCCTGGACTCAGCATTGTTGGAGTCCACGATGGAGGATGGTTGAGTCAAGTCGAACCATAACGTGCAGTGGAAAAGTGCCATTAGTGTAAGAAAGAGAGCAAAAATAGATAAATCAAAAGTGCCAGAGAAAAAGAGAGTATACACACTAAGACTTCAATTAAAATGTTCCGCTTGACAAAAGTACACTACCTGTATAGCAGGTGTTGCCTGTTGGTGTGAGACTGAGGCAATCAATCAGTCAGTCAATAAATCATTAAGTGTGCCAAGCAGGTATGTTAACTCCTCATACACTCACTCAGAGACCCAGAGATGAGATAGGTCAGACATCAGTACAATGAAGAAGTTTCTCTTCAAGCTGAAAAAAAAAAAAAAAAAATAAAAAAAATTTAGGATGTTACTTGGAGAGAAAATGTCTTTAGTGAACCATCACAAAATTATTTCAGCTGCAAAACCTAGTATTTATTTATGTTTTCTCCTCTTATTTGTCCTTCTATGGCACATAATTAATTTTCTAAAATTGCTAGTGTTTAATTATTTAAACATAAACATTTGATAGATTTTTTATTTTAATAAATAATAATATTATTAATTTTAAAATATCTGAATCATTTCATTACCAATTTTGCAACACTTTAACATTGTTTATATATTTATTATTTATATATTATATTAGTAATAAATATATATACAGGTGTGTGTGTATATATATATATATATATATATATATATATATATATATATATATATATATATATATATATATATATATTATATACACTATATTGCCAAAAGTATTCGCTCATCTGCCTTTAGACGCATATGAACTTAAGTGACATCCCATTCTTAATCCATAGGGTTTAATATGACGTCGGCCCACCCTTTGCAGCTATAACAGCTTCAACTCTTCTGGGAAGGCTTTCCACAAGGTTTAGGAGTGTGTTTATGGGAAGTTTTGACCATTCTTCCAGAAGCGCATTTGTGAGGTCAGACACTGATGTTGGACGAGAAGGCCTGGCTCGCAGTCTTCACTCTAATTCATCCCAAAGGTGCTCTATCGGGTTGAGGTCAGGACTCTGTGCAGGCCGGTCAAGTTCTTCCACACCAAACTCGCTCATCCATGTCTTTATGGACCTTGCTTTGTGCACTGGTGCGCAATCATGTTGGAACAGGAAGGGGCCATCCCAAACTGTTCCCACAAAGTTGGGAGCATGGAATTGTCCAAAATCTCTTGGTATGCTGAAGCATTCAGAGTTCCTTTCACTGGAACTAAGGGGCCAAGCCCAGCTCCTGAAAAACAACCCCACACCATAATCCCTCCTCCACCAAACTTCACAGTTGGCACAATGCAGTCAGACAAGTACCGTTCTCCTGGCAACCGCCAAACCCAGACTCGTCCATCAGATTGCCAGATGGAGAAGCGTGATTCGTCACTCCAGAGAACGCGTCTCCACTGCTCTAGAGTCCAGTGGCGGCGTGCTTTACACTACTGTACCCGACGCTTTGCATTGCACTTGGTGATGTATGGCTTGGATGCAGCTGCTCGGCCATGGAAATGCATTCCATGAAGCTCTCTACGCACTGTTCTTGAGCTAATCTGAAGGCCACATGAATTTTGGAGGTCTGTAGCGATTGACTCTGCAGAAAGTTGGCGACCTCTGCGCACTATGCGCCTCAGCATCCGCTGACCCCGCTCTGTCATTTTACGTGGCCTACCACTTTGTGGCTGAGTTGCTGTCATTCCCAATTGCTTCCACTTTGTTATAATACCACTGACAGTTGACTGTGGAATATTTAGTAGCGAGGAAATTTCACGACTGGACTTGTTGCACAGGTGGCATCCTATCACAGTACCATGCTGGAATTCACTGAGCTCCTGAGAGCGGCCCATTCTTTCACAAATGTTTGTAGAAGCAGTCTGCATGCCTAGGTGCTTCATTTTATACACCTGTGGCCATGGAAGTGATTGAAACACCTGAATTCAATTATTTGTATGGGTGAGCGAATACTTTTGGCAATATAGTGTATATTTATATACTGTATATACTGTATATACTTTAAGTAATATATATTTCTCCTTATCTAAAAGATAGCATTACTAGCATTGGTGCATCATGCAGTTAAAGACATTCTTATGTGTTGTCAGAGACAGTGTGATCATATTAAATCAGTGTTCTCAATCATGAAGTGCATAGCTGTTCAATAAGACCTTTAATTTTCCTCTGCACCTCTCACCCCACTCCATTGTGTTAATCTTTACCTGTTTATTGTCCCTGTGCATTATTTCTTGCTCTATTTGACTAATTGCTGCTCATCCTTTCATACATCATTGTTCTTATTTCCTCCCAGGTGCTGATCCCTGAGGGGGATAGTGGGAAAAATCGCAAATTACATCTAAAAATACCCCACCCCCAAACCCTCCCCTCACCTTGTCTGACTCAGCTCACCCCTTGGAGTAACCAGCAAAAGGGAGAGAGGCAAAGCAAGAGTGACGACATGAGCACAAATACACATTCCCTTAGAAAATGTCATAGGTTGTAAATGCTGATGCCTGCCTAGTTCTTTCAACAGAAAGAAAGTTATTATTTATGAGAGAAGAGAAAGCGTATTTGCATAGAAAGTAGCTACAACAAAAAGTGTATTTGCATAGAAAGCAGAGAAAACAAAAATGTGTGCACTCCTACATGTATTAACACACACTTTCATACAAATGAAAATCTGTATGGCATTATCCGAGACTGTGTTGTGGTAAATCACTAGTGAGGGACTACAGATGGACACGGGGACAGAGATCTCAGGAGAGGATCAATTCATAAAATTACAGCATCTGCACTTTTCCCTAGATTGAGCAACCCATACCCAAGAGAAGACCCCTGTACAATGATTGCTGATCAAAAAGCACCTCTCTCCCCTACAGGCCCTGAGGGGCCATGCAGTAGACCTACAGCAGCACTTCTCAATCAAGCCATCTGCAAAGAGAAAAACTTTATGAGGCTCACATCAATCATTCATCTATTCCAGGGGTTTCAACTTGTGGGGCAAGTGGCTGCAAGCTTGTGGTGTTTTATCGTGGTGGGTATTCTGATTCATTTTGAGTATTTTAAACACGTTCACCAAAGAGATTTGTTCAGTCACCAGTTGTGCATTGTACATTTTTTATGACAGTAAGTGGAAACTAATAAGCATTTATGTGTTATGAGTGAGTCTCTGAATCATTAATTCATCTGATTAGTTTAAAACACAGAGTCGTTCATGACTATATCAATGGAAGTGAATGAGAATGATTCGTTCACTTGATAGATTAGTTCAAAAACACTGATTCGTTCACGAAGGAAACACCACAAAAGTGTTTTTAGCATATACTCACTCAAGTAAATAAGCAAAAAAGATAGGACAAAACAATGGAAGTATGACGAGCTAGGCCAGCGTACATAAAACATTGATTCACATGCCTCATGCTGAATGAACGAACCACATCCACAGCCTGTTCTGAGGGGCTGGCAAAGTACAGATTAAAACTTGTAAAACTACTAAAACACTCAAAAACACAACATTGACTTTATCCGCCATAAAGAGTCTGGGTTGACAAGAATACTAAGAATATAGGACGAAACGAAAAGCTAACAATGACCAGTGAAGCCACACTGTGGAATTTTCGAAACTCCCATCAACAAAAAGTGCTCACGTTTATTGACGGTAGATTATGATTCACTGCATTATCAGTATTGAAGCACGGGTTGGCTTGGCTTGATGTGATCTCAGAAACAGGCTCAAACGTCACTCTGAATATGGAAAGCTAAGGCCCAAATATTTTATGTATCGTATGCGTATAGCGTTCATTACCTTAGTTAAATTATAGCCTATATAGGGTATGTCTAGGGTGTTTGTTGACATGTCTTTCTCAGTGGATTTTGGGTTGAGGTTGGGGTGGTGGGCTATCCATCTGTCCATGGAAATGAGTCTACCCCATTGCATGTTTTCACCTATCAATTGAAGGTTTGAAGATTGTTGGAACACTTTTGGAAAGTTGACATGCCTTGCTCTGTGCCATGATTTACTCCATCTAAAATTATTTTAAACAGCATTTAGCTAATTCTTTATCATTTTTATTCATAAAGAATTTACGAATGTGAATTGAGAAACTACATTGAATATTTGTAGGCTACTTTGTCACAATGCAGGACATTTTAAAATTAACTAGTGAATACAAAAAGGTGTTCAGAAATGGTGAAAATCTTCTTGACCAGTTGAGATATACACTTTCCCTTTACATTCATCTAAATTGTAACCTAAAATCCTGATTATTAAAAAAAAAGTCCATGTACATGTTATGTGTCAACTACCCTTGGGTAAATCCATGTGTATCATTCATCAGCCTATCTCTACCAACATGAAGTCCAGAAGGCATGTGTTTTCTGTGTGCTGCAGCTATTTCTAAATCAATACTTTCCGCAGCGAAAGGATTTATTCAAAATCGAGCAGGCAGAGTAGTGTATGCAGGGGGTTTAGACTGAGGGAGAGCTTTTCCATTTTCCCCTCAGCACCAGAAGTCCTTGTGCCAGATGAAAGCACACTTGACACTGCATATACAAGCTCCCAAATGATCATGCATTCAGGAGACAGCACAGTCAAAAGAATTACCAATGACAGTCCTTAAAAAGCAAAGAATATTTAATTAATCATTGATCCATCTTTCTCAGTGCAAACTGAATGATTACTTTTCAGTTCTGGGTTTGTCTGTAGGCTAAATATTATAAATACGAGGATGTGCAAGTGAAGAGAGTTGAGGTTGATAGAAATAGCTACACACATTGCACAATCCTGTCACTTGATGTCTGTTACTGTGGCATGTAACTCTAAATGCCTTGATTTTCAGTGGAAGATGTAAGTCCTTAAAAACTGTGATTCATAATTCATCAATAGTGTTGTTTCTTGTCTCTGTGTCACAGCAAACTTTCATGCATAAATAAGTGTCAATGAACATGATGATCAAACAGATTTGCGATGCACTGCCATCATTGTCTATAAGGATTGCATATAACTGTACCCTAAGTCCATACTTATGTGTAGAGAGAATAATTGAAAGAAGAGATTTGGTGTCCATACAGCTGGATCCTAAATGGAGCAGACTCCTCTGTTTAAAATCCATTAACCATGTGCAAGGAAGCCTAATAGATCATTGATGCCAGTCAGTCAACTTAACAGAGGAATATAATATGAACCCTCAACAGCCTCTATGTTGCTTTGACCCAATCTCATGGCCCAGTCGAACCAATTTAATTTAATACTTCAGCCAAACAGGCGATGCAATGGACTTCTTGAGAGTTGCTGAGAAACCAGCAGCTGGGTGTATTAAAAAGGCAGTGAGACTAATGATTTTGGACACCTAATTTACCAACAGTTTGAAAAGTAGGAATGCTGTGCCCATGATCTTAAACTGAAAAGAAGTATAATACAACCTATTGAGGAAAATACTGTAAAGGCCTGACCAGAAGTGTGCATTATTTTTTAAGCATGCATGAAATGCTTGTTTAATGTTTAGTGTCCTGTATTATTGTGTTGTAGGCCTACTGTTAATAATATGTTTCCCTGTTTATCTATTATATATACAAATTATTAGTCAAAAGGGGCTTACTTCTTTTTATGAGTGTTAGGCTACCTTTTATGGTTTGTTTTGCTGAGAAATGTGTGTGTTAAAGAGGTACCCTGTTTTTGTTTTTGCGTACCACTTAAAGGAATATTCTGGGTTCAAAGTTGTGCTCAATCAATAGCATATGTGGCATAATGTTGATTATCACAAAAATTCATTGGTGGCGTGGTTACTCACCTCAATCCAGGTGGCGGAGGTCAAGTCTCAGCTGCCTCCACTTCTGAGACAGTCAGTCCACGCATCTTATCACGTGGCTCGTTGTGCATGACACTGTGGAGACTTCCAGCATGTGGAGGCTCATGCTACTCTCCGCGATCCACGCACAATTTACCAGGTGCCCCATTGTGATCGAGAACCACTAATCGTGACCACGAGGATGTTACCCCTTGTGACTCTACCCTCCCTAGCAACCGGGCCAATTTGGTTGCTTAGGAGACCTGGCTGGAGTCACTCAGCACACCCTGGATTTGAACTCACGACTTCAGGGGTGGTAGTCAGCGTCAATACTCGCTGAGCTACCCAAGCCCCCTTATTTTATCATTGTTGTGCGGCCACAAATGGACAATGTTGTCATAAACCAGCTAAATGAGTCTTATTTTCTGGCAAGCTTTATTCTTCATCAGTGGTACAAAAATGCATACAATCTAAACTATACAGTCAAATTCCACAAGTAAATCAGAATTATGTCCAATTCCAATTTGCTTGATTCTTGCCATGATTCTTTAATTGATAGGGCCCCAACTTGGAAACTGGGGCTCCAAGAAAATCCCACTGGTAATTATAGATTTATGGTGGCATTCATTTGCGCTCATCTTGTAAATACCATCATTCAGATGTGTCATGAACACACCATTAATTCGTATTGTTTAGTTTGTTATTTTGTGCAAGATGATAAGTACATTTACTAGCTGACTGAATTGGTCAGAGCAGTTCTTGAGTTAACTCCTCTTAATATAGACTCCAGCACAGCATCACCACTTAACTAAGCTGCCATGGGTATAATTAGCTGTGCTGTAATTAATGCAATTTACTTGTACATTTGATACTAAAGTAGATTTAATCTCACTTACTTTATTACTTTTACATATGTATTTTTCTCATGAGCTACTTTATCTTTTACTTGAATCAATGTCCATGAAGGTATCTTTACTTTTACTTGAGTATGACGAATGGATACTTTAAACAACACCGCAGATTCAGGACCTTGGACAGAGGCACTGCGGTTGACTCCGCTCTGAGCTGCGAGCACGCGCAAACACAGCGTCTGTTCACGCGCACTGAATGCCACGGTTGGCTAAATCCGCGTAATTGATTTGGCCATTCAAATATCTGAGCGAGGACAAAAGGGAGCCAGTGACATTTTAAAGTCACTTTTGCGAGTACCACTAATTTAAAGAAAATTGTAGAAGATATCTAAGAGAATGCAGTCAGATGCTAGCTATATAGACATGAAACGCCTTTTGTAGGAACAGCTTATTGACAAGAGAAAGATCAATATGGTGTAGCCTACAAAACGAAATATCACTAACCCACTGCTCCCTTTTCACAGAAAGTTTTCATAATTCTTAAAAAGCAGAGATTTCACTCACTCAAGGAGGACAGTGCAATGAACAGTATGATTTCTGAATTGTGATTTGTGGGACTGAATAGAATGAAAATAAGTTAAATGGTCTCGTCTCAAAGACTAAATAATTATCGCTATAAGATTGTTGATGATTATTGTTAGTATGACTATTAGCCTATTACTGATGCTGGTTGGCACATTCATTTGTGAATTTCAGTGCAAAATAAAGGGCACGGTTTGCATGAAAATAAATCTCCATATCATTCAAACGCACCACACCAGCATAAAGCACTTGAGCCTCCTATTGCAAAGGCGTCTACTTCAACTTATCGTTTGTTTCACTGGGACAGTCCAAACGAAAGGGTGGCCACGTTATAATTGAGCTTCCCATTTGGTGAGGCACTTCGCTGTTTTGGAATATGGCATTACAAGAGGAACTAACACATGAAACGAAGCGAGGATGAGTGTGTGTGATGGTGGAGAAAAGGCGCATTTGTGACGAGTGTGGATGTGTGTGCAGACACTGCCCACCGCTGTCGCGCGCTCCCCCCATCTTGCATGTGGACCTTCTACCGCCGGACGTAGTCGCACCAGGGTTCGTGCCACTGCAGGGGAAAAACCACCGGCAAGAATGGATTTCTAACATCGTTTCTCCTTTCTGTCCTTTACCCGACTGACGTCATCCTCAATGTCTCTCACAATTTTTAACTAACAAAATGAGGATTTCTTGTAATCAGCTTTTACTGCTATTCTCGTGCGTTTGGGGACTCACTATGGGTGCTTTTCCGAGCAGCGTTCAAATCGGTAGGTACGGCGATGCTTCACAAAGACACTAAGCTTCGCGTGAAGTGCCTTAAACGTTTTTTCCCCTCAGTGTCAAATTAATGACAAAATATGACCGCCTGCAAAGCGGTCAGCTGGGAAATGTCAGTGCTTAAATATTGCGTTTGGATGCAAATTTTAAACAAACAAAGGAAATTTTAAACAAACGCAGTTTTTTAGGTAGCTACTTTTTTGTTTGTTTGTTTGTTTGTTTGTTTTTAGCTGTCACCCAGATCAATGTGTTTTGGTCACCACTGCAGTGCTCTTCACGGCTCGAACGGGATGTTGTTCTTAGATGGAAGATTCAGTGTAGGACACAACGTGTTGAAAGTTTATTCGTGTATAAATGGACGCTTTGTAAAATCAAAACCACACGGGCATGTAATGACAAAGCGACTTTAATGTCAGTTTACCCTTTTGCGCTCTGCCTCGTCAATGGAAAGTGCCTTAATTTATTCCAGTGCTGCATCAAGCGCTGTGTCAGTCGCCGTGACATTCCTGGTGCTCAAATCTTTTATTATTTGACCGAAAATACGTACAGTTTACTGGATAACTTACTATCTAAGAAATAAACTTGCTATCTAAGAAGTATGTCGTATTTCTTTCAGAGAAATAATATGTATGTGCATAATGGGGTTATTCACGTGTGAAACCTCAGAGGAGTGTTCACTGTATACTCATCTGATCTGGCTTAATTCCTGAATTTCAGTATTACTCAGTGTTTTGTTCAGTTTTTGCATTCTTTTTCACTAATTTATCTCATTTTCTTCTTAGTCATATAGCTGTTTTCTTATTTGGGTCTTTGGTGCAATGTGTTTTTTTCTCTCTCTCTCTTTCTCTTCTTCCTTTTCTCCCTCTCTCTCTCTCTCTCTCTCTCTCTCTCTCTCTCTCTCTCTCTCTCTCTGTTTCTTTCCTGTGTCTCTCACACTTTTCTGCAGGTGGGCTGTTCATCAGGAACACAGATCAGGAGTACACTGCCTTTCGGTTGGCCATTTTTCTTCACAACACAAGCCCTAACGTATCCGAGGCCCCCTTTAACCTGGTACCCCATGTGGACAACATTGAGACGGCCAACAGCTTCGCCGTGACCAATGCCTGTGAGTTCAGCTTGGAGCTGCTTCTGGCCATTTATATTAATGCTGTTTAATTAGCAAGTGAAAGCGTGCTGAGAGGACAGCGGGGGATAGTGTTCTTGGTTGGTTTGGACCAAGCTCTCATTGAGAGACCTAAGTCCACTTCAGAGGCCAATATGAATAGGAATCCATTTAAAGGGATTGTTCAACTTTCATTTACTGACCCTCATGTTGTTCCAAATGCATATGACTTTGTTTTCCTTTGTGGAATGCAAAAAGAGATGTTAGGAAGAATATTAGTCACAGTCACCATTGACTTTCATTGCATCTTTTTTTCCATACAATGAAAGTGGATGGTGACTGAGGCTGTCATTCTGCCTAACATCTCCTTTTGTGTTCTACAAAAGATAAATAAAAGAGAAAACCAGTTTGGAGCACCATGAGGTGAGTAAATAATGAATTTGTTGGTGAACTATCCCTTTAAGCTAACGAGAGTCGTACCTGTTATGAACTGAGCAGAAGCAGTAAAGGGTGACCCCCTGGAGTGTGACAGGGACTGCCTGGCTCCCATTCAGCCAGCACTGGTAACTGTGAGATCTGTCCTCCGGCTCTCCACTGGCACAAATTCAGGCTAAGTGCATGAAGTGCACCGAGTGACACAATGTATGGTATATATGTGTATGTTCCCCTCCCCCAATGCCCCAAGCCAGGCGCTTTCATTGTGTGCTCATGTGTGTGAATGTTTGAATGCATTTGTATGCATTCTGATGACATAGGTGCTGACATTGCATAAACTGTGTTTGTGTGTTTGTATTCAGATTTTGCATTAATACAGGCAAGGTCTGCCTAGTTTGTTTATGAACCATTTCTGACATTACTTATGTGTGGTCCAAGTTTAGGCCTCTGGGCCAGAATGTAGTGGTGGGCGGTGGTTGTGTGTACAACCCAGTGAGATGCACCACGCCGAGGGCCGTCTAGGGAAGTAGGGTCCGTATTCTTGCAGCTGTAATGATGTCACATTAAGGCCCACCATATTTTGGGGGGGGGTGTTGGTGCAATCACAGCTCTTCCCAGGCCCATGACTCTGCCTTAGTGCCTTGATGTCTGGTTCCTCCTCCTTGTGCTGCGTTGTGCCCAAATTTGTTACTTCACTTGCTATTTCCTTTACGTAATGTTGAATGCTCAGCTGTAACCACGGAATACAGTGTTCCGTATTTTCTTTACAGAGCTGAAATCAAAGCAGTGGAGCTGTTATTGGCATCTGTGCAATACTGGCAGCAGTACATCTTAATTCAACGATCACGGTCCCCTTAGAGTCTGCCATAACCAATTCCGCACTTGTTTTAACATAAAAAAATTGCCACCTCAAGAAGAGTTTCAAGAAAGGTTTGATAACAGTGATGTCAAATGCCATTGGCTGTCGTGTGTCTTGTGACTGATTGCGAAGGGGGAAGATTTTCAACGATTAAAACTTTCAATTTCACTCTGTTCCTCACACAAATATATAGTATGCTTTGGAATAATTTTATAGTGCCTTTTTGTAAAAACATTTTTTTTGGTATAAATTATAGTGACTGTACTTTTTATCTGCTTGTTACATCTTTTATATTGTTGATGATTGTTTAGGTTTAGGCGTAGGGGTGGGTTACGTCATCAAAATATTTATATAAGAGTGTAATGCAAATCACATTTTTGTGATATGTTGTGTTGTACATTTACCTGTCTGTTACATGTTTTATATTGTTGATAATTGGTTAGGTGTATCAATGGGCATAGGTTAGGGTATCTTAAATGAATAGTTAACCCAAAAAATAAAAACAATTCTCTCATCATTTGCTCAACCTCATGCCATCCCATATGTGTATGACTTTTTCCTTCTGCAGAACACAAACGAAGATTTTTTTAGAAGAAAATCTCAGCTCTGTAAGTCCATACAATGCAAGTAAATGGTGACCAAAACTTACAAGCTCCAAAAAAGCACGTAAAGGCAGCATAAAATAATCCATAAAACTGTTTAATCCATGTCTTCTGAAGAAATCCAATTGGTTTTGGGTGAGAACAGACCAAAATAAAACTCCTTTTACACTGTACATCTTGCTATTGCAGTCTCTAGGCATGATCATCATTTCAAGCTTGATAACACTTCCTAGTACTTGACGCATGCGTAGATCGCTAGATAGTGCTATGAAGTGTAATCAAGGTTGAAATCATGACCACCAAGGAGACTGCTGATGTCAAGATTTATAGTGAAAAAGAAGTTACATTTTGGTCTTTTCTCATCCAAAACTGATTGGGTCACTTCAGAAGTCATAGATTAAAACACTGGAGTCATATGGATTACTTTCATGCTGCCTTTCTGTGCTTTTCTGGAGCTTTTAAGTTTTTGCCACCATTCACTTTCATTGTATGGACCTACAGAGCTGAGATATTCCTCTAAAAATCTTCATTGTGTTCTGCAGAAGAAAGAGAATCATACACATCTTCCATGGCATGAGGGTGAGTAAATGATGACAGAATTGTACATTTTGAGTGAACCATTTCTTTAAATATAGCTATGATAGTTTAATGTAACTACAACACTACTATACTTATAAGTATAATAAAACAAATTGCGGTTAAACACACGCTAGAGGGTGCTTTTGGCATCTGTATATTGACATCAGTATTAGACGGGTTGAAAACAGGTTGATATTGCTACTTCTGACAAAAACAGCATCATCATTTGACCTCAGTGTTTTAGTAAACATTATGTAAAGCTACACCTATGGTTGCATCAGTTAAAAGCTCTAAATTTATCAGTGTCATTTTTCATCACACATTCGTATACCTCTCATCCAGTGTCAAAACATGCTGTGTTCTCCACACTGAAAGACCTGTCCCTAATGATGGAGATAGCCTCTTTGAATTACAATGACGGATTTGTCAGATATTTATATAGCCCATTTAACCTTCTCATCAGATTAAATGCACACAGTGTCATCGTGGTAATTCAAACCAGCCTGATAAGTTCCTCTGCCATTACTGTGTATGAACAATCAGCTTCAGTTAAACAGATTAATCGCCAAGTCCGTCACTCGCCATTTTGAGCACAGTGTGAATCCCAGCAGAGGAACGGCAGCCCTGTCTGTCTGCTTCTGTAGTAGTCAGACTACCGGCGATCTGATGTGGTGTGCCACATAATTAGGGCCTCAGCCGGTCTCTCTTTTCTTCCTCTGTGTCTGTGTGCAGCTCTGTTTGCAGTTTGTTGCACATGAGAGTTTTTATTCCTCACTGGGGAGCCATCGCTGCCAAAGGGGGATGAGTAGAGGACAGATTATTCGCTCCCAATGATCTTTCTGCCTTCTGCAGGCTGTTTCTTTCCATCCATCCTCTCAGTTCTGCAGTGTTATTTTACACAGTCAATAGTTAAATCAAGCAGAGAAAGATGAAGGTGTATGCGCACATATGTTTAGGAGGGTCAAGGATAATTTTGATTAGTATGGATTTATGTAGTCTCAGCTTTAGACGGCATGCCCACGGACCGCCCACAGTCTGCTGGCTGACGGTCTGATGCACATTGCACACAGACACTGGAAAGCACTTTGCCATTCTGATTTGCTAACAATTGGTTGATTCGATGAGTGCTTTTGAGGATGAGATAAATCACTGGATTGCAAAAGTTTGCCAGGTGACATCACCTGGATGTTAGTGACATCAAATCTCTGAAAGATACCTAGGATCCGATTTTTGTTTGAGGTACTTAGTAGTATTGTCAGCTGTCTAGTATTAGTTGGACTGTCCTATATTTTGGCGTAATTAATTGAGACGTCCCACAGCAAAACATCCATGGGGGATCCCCCTCTGGTCGTATGGCGAAACGTCCCATATAAAAATTATTGAGAGAGGGATATTTGCCTACCATTGTGAGGCACACCCCCACCCTGTCTCGAAATGCTCAAGCGCCCATTATTTACGTGCCGAAAAGTTGGCAACCCTAGCGTTTAGTAAGAAGTAAACTAGATATTAATTTATTTATTTTGCACAGTTTTATTATTGTGGTATAATCTATTTTAAACCTTCCCCTAAATGGCACATTAAAACAAAATTAACTGTGGTTGGTCACTTTACATGTCAGTCAGGTGGTCCCTGTCTAAGATCTTGGCCAGAATAAGCTGCTATGCGGAGCAGGCTTTTTGTTGTTCAGTCAAAGGTCTGGCTATGCGAGACGATTATTTAGATGACCTCTATGACAGCAGGGCAAGGGGAATTCTCTTTGTTGGGCATGCTTTCAGCTTCTCAGCGGTGTGTATGTCAACTCAGCAGCATGGTGGTTGTACAAGCCTCTTTTTTAGTAATTCTGTCATAGCTGAGACAAGTCTGTTTCCTACTGTCATATCAGTGTGCTTGATAGCATCCCCACATAGGCACATGCCCCTCTCCAGTGAGCTACGCTCAACCTATTTACTCCCAGCACATGAGTGAATACTGCTCCATACTATATGCTGTGCATCTGGATGACGTGATATTTGTGCTTCGGTTCTGAATGTCTTGAATGCTGACCTCTTTATAAAAGCCATATTTGTCGTTGAATTTTAACTTGTCCATGAGTCCATTTTTATCTTTCTGCCTTCACTAGTTCATTTTAAATTGTCCTGTAGTGTAATAAAATAATAATAATAATAAAAATGCAAATATGCCATGCATTCTCTCAATTAATGTGAGGTCATAAAAACTGCAATCATAGGTTAATAATTATAATGTGCAAAGTGCTTTTTAAAATAATTTTAAATGGAGTATAGCATCACACCATAGGAAATGTTAATTTCCGAAAGTACTTAATGCCCTCAACACCTAAAAATGTGCTTCATGTGGTAAAATCTAAATTAACTGGTTTTATTCAAGTGACCAAATCAACCTGAATATATTAGGTTTCATAAACAAAACTAATTTTAGGGGTTTGATCAGGGAGAAATAACTCCTTAAGGTAACAACGGCAGGAAACCACTTTTTACAGAGTGCCTTAATATGGTTTTAAGTACCTTAAACTCTTGTAATTTTAAAGGGATAGTTCACCCAAAAATGAGAATTCTCTCATGATTTACTCACCTTCTTGGCATCCCAGATGTGTATGACTTTCTTTCTTCTTCAGAACATAAATGAAGATTTGTAGAAGAATTTCTCAGCTCTCTAGGTCCTCACTAAATCCAAACTCCAAAATCCACATAAAGGGAGCATAAAAGTAATCCATATGACTCCAGTGGTTAAATCCATGTGTTCAGACACAATATGATAGGTATGGGTGAGAAACAGATCAAAATGTAGGTCATTTTTCTCATAAATTCACCTCCCTGCCCAGTAGGGGGCAATATGCATGAAGAATGTGAATCACCAAAAACAGAAGGAGAAGGTGAAGGCGAAGGAAAAAAGACTTTCTCTTTTCTCACCCACACCCATTGTATCGCATCAGAAGATGTGAATTTAACTACCAGAGTTGTCTGGACTACTTTTATGTTGCCCTTATGTGGATTTTGGAGCTTAAAAATTTTGGCACCCATTCACTTGCATTGAATGGACCTACAGAGCTGAGATATTCTTCTAAAAATCTTTGTTTGTGTTCAGCAGATCAAAAAAAAAAGTCACACACATCTGGGATGGCATGAGGGTGAGTAAATAATGAGCAAATTTTCATTTTTGGGTGAACTAACCCTTTAACTTTGGCGGCTGTGTGCTATTTGCATTTTAGCATCAGAAAGCCTGTTCTTGAATCAAATAGCTTTGAAACGGCAGTATTACTGTGCTGCTAGACTCAGTCTAGATGAATCTCAATTAGTATTCCATTAACCTTTGCAATTTGTGTGTTAAAATACAGTGCACTAGCTTATTCCATTTAATTTATTGAAGTTCATTTAATAACACAGATCAGAGACACAATGCTCTGAACAGATTGTTAGATGGAATTATGGGAGGAGCTATAAAATTGTTTAGAAGCAGTGTGAATTTTTTTTTTTTTCATTTTTTTTTTTACGTTGCACCTTTCTTCAGCTCCATCTGGTTTGAAAATGTCTGAACCTTTCAATCAGACTTCTTTGAGCACTGGAAGTGTCTCTTTGCTTTGTTTGGTCTGTCAACAAAGAATATTATGTGCCAAACAGATGGGGCTGTGTCCATGTGTGTTAAAAGACATGATGTTCCTGTGTTGTGCTCAGAAGGGTTTCTGTTTCATGGGGGTTGGCTACCCAGAAAGAAAAACAGAAAAATGAGAAATCCGCACAAGTCAAGCAATGACGTAAATAGCCAGGGGCTTGTGGGGACTGTTTCTGCAGATTGGGTCCTTCTGTGTGAACTAAATCCATCGCATATCACTGTTAATCTCTCTCTTTCCTCTATCTCATGAACACAGTTTTGCAGTTTTTTAACATGGTAACTATCTCTGTCTGTCTTTCCTTCAACTTACTCATTAATGTGTGGTTCTGATGTTTGCATAAGTCTTACTGTAATTCCTGAATCAATACTTGCTTCATGCAGCCATCTGCAGTGAGTGAAGAAGGGGTGAAAAGTCTCCAGTGAAGTTGTTTGGTGGAGAACTGTGCTTCATTCTTGCAGCTCAAATTCTCCTATTATTGTGAAAGTGATATCTGTAATTTAAAGGGACAGTTCGACCAAAAATAGATTTCCCCTGTGGAACACAAAAGGAGAAATTTTGAAGAATGTACAAGTCGCCCTTTTCTATGCAATTACAATGAATGGGGACCAGAAATATGAACCATAAAAGTAGTCCAGTAATCCAGTTAACTAATGTTAATGAATACAGCCTTACTGTATAGTGTTTACATCCTGTTCTCAAATTCACTGTCTCAGTGATCTGCAGCTAGATTTCATTGAGTAATGACTTCAGTTCTGGCCTGTTTCTCACCAAAGCTATTGTATGACTTTAGAAGACTTGAAATATTGTGCATTCAAAAGACTCATTTCTTTTTTTTTAAATAGCCAGTATGCTTTAGTTATGTCACATCCATGAACCATGATTTCCTATTTGCCAGTCGGTTACAGGGGGAGGGACACAGTCACGCTGTTCATACATCATGTTTATGAACCTATTTAATGGTACTTTTATGGTGCTTTTGCATCCTTTTTAAAGCTTAAAATGCTCCAGTCCCCATTCTTTGTAACTGATTGTAAAATTCCTCTTTGTTTGTTCCTAAGGTAGAAAGTCATAAGGTATGAAAGAAAAGAAGAAAATCATATGCATTTAGGGTAATAAAAGCAAGCTATGTCAATTTGTCTATAGCCTATTCTTGTTTGGACAGAACATCTATTTGAATGTGTCTTGTGTTTTTATTTCTTGTTTGTCTTCATCATCAAAATTCTGGAGTAAATGTGTATTTTTGTGTGCTGACATGTTTAAGTAAATGGGCTTGTATACGGTACAAGTGTTTTTTTTTTCACTCTGCTGATCCATTACTTTTACTCCCCCTTTGAGGCAGGACTCTGAACACCCTTTAAGTGGTTGGGATTCACCTCCTGATTGAGAATCTAGGGCGGCTGGCCCTCTGAGGATCCTTTGGAGTATTTTTGGGTTAGGTTCGATCTCCCTGCTTCAGTGAGATCTGTCGTCTATCAGTAGGAGTTCCAGTGAGGATCATTGAATAATGAAGGGGTGGAGGAAGCTTTATGGGCTATGGGGATTGTTGGAGAGGAAGGAGGGTTGTGTAGTGATGCAGGGTTTCCTCTAATAGGAGATTAATATGGCCAGACAGTGCAGAGAACACACAGGGATGTCCAAAACTGCACTGTAAAAAAAATGCCTGGATTTTACAAGATTTAACAGTAATTTCTTACAATAAAATACTGTTTTCAGTATTTTACTGTAAAATCAGTGCAGGCTAGGTCATTTTCTGTCACCACACAACAAATTACTGTGAAAAAAGAAATTTGAATATCACACTGAATTATGGGAAAATGGTGTTTCGTTTGAAGTCACAATTAGGGTGTGTAGTGTTCCCTTTGGATGAGACCTTATATTGTTAGTTTCTAAAAAAACACATTCTCCCAGTTAGTGCAATTGTGTTTAAGAACACAGTTTATTGTACTGTGTTGTATGGAGAACATTTTTCAATCTGTCCTTTCAATATATATGTTGCAATGAAAATAAAGAAATAGAATCATTTTAAAGGAACAATTAGAAAGGGATGTTTGCAAAGCTAGGCTATAATATGGTTGGTTTTATTGCTCATTAACTTTTTAATCATAAGTTGTCCAACATGCAAGCAAAGATATCAACACTCAACATACAAATCTCAATGATGGTGACAATTAACACACACTGTAGATAAAGAAATACAGAAGATCATTATGATTCTACAACACAGCATTGCTACATTACAATAATTTCTTGGTCCTGTTCACTGTGAAGTTACAGTATACAGTTGTGTTTTAATTTTAATAAATCGTAGAAATACTACTGTAAAGTATACTGTGAAAGTCATGCAACTAGTAGCCAGGAATTTACTGTAAACTCACACTAAATATTTTTTACAGTGTGGGATGTGTAGAATGTTGCAAATGTATACGTTTTACAGCAGGGGTTCTTAAATTTTTTGTCACTTGAACCCTAATGTTATAAATATTTATTTGAAGAAATTTTAAAGGAATGCTCTGGGTTTAATACAGATTAGTGGACAGCATTTTTGGCATAATTGGCAGCATAATAACAGTATAATGTTGATTTCCAAAAAAAAAAAAAAAATAAAATAAAAAAAAAAAAAGAAATCAGCATGCCCCTCATTTATTAAATAAATGAATAAAAGAAAAATAAAATTGAGGTTACAGTAAGGCACTTACAATGGAAGTGAATGGAGTCAGTCCATGAATGGTAGATTACATATTGTTTCAAAAGTATAGCCACAAGACGTAACTGTAATTTGTGTTAATATGCTTTTAGTGTGATAAAAATCACTGTCAGCAGCCATATCACCCTGTAGCTCAAGTCCAGTTGCCCACTGAAGCTAAGCAGGGTTGAGCCTGGTCAGTACCTGGATGGGAGAGCTCATGGGGAAAATTAATGTTGCTGCTGCTGGAAGTGGTGTTAGTGAGGCCAGCAGGGGTTGCTCACCCTGTGGTCTGTTTGGGTCCTAATGTCCAAGTATAGTGATGGAGACACTATACTGGAAAAAAAGGGCACTGTCCTTCAGATGAGATGTTAAACCAAGGTCCTGACTCTCTGTGGTCATTAAAAATCCCAGGACACTGAAAAGAGTAGGGGTGTAACCCTGGTGTCCTGGCCAAATTCCCTCCCTTTGGCCCTCATCAATCATGGCTTCCTGATAATCCCCATCCATAAAATGGCTCTATAACTCTGCTCTCTCCATCAATAGCTGGTGTGTGGTGAGCATACTGGCACACTATGACTGCTGTCAAATCTTCCAGGTGGATGCTGCACACTTATGGAGAGTCCCCTGTTCACTGTGTAAAGTACTTAGAGTGTAATGTCAGAAAAGCACTAAATAAATGAAACATTCAACATAACCTTATCTGTGTAAAGGTATATTCAAAAAATTTGCTTTATCATGATGACTTAATGGCAGGAAACCCTGTATCCTATTTTATCACAATAAGATCATGTTGAACAGAGATTTTACCAAACTTAAATCATGTCAACAACCACAATGTTTACATCTTGTGGCTGTACTTTTGAAACAGTGTGTATTTTAATGTTTATGGACTGGCCCCATCCACTTCAATTGTAAGTGCATTACTGTAATCACAATTTTTTCTTTTACAAAATAGAGGGGCTAGTATTTTCTGAGATTATCAAAATTATGCCTTGACTGTGTTTAACTTGTATTGAACCCCGAATGTTCCGTTAAATGATGCTAAATTTTCAAAAAATATGGATTTCACTATATCTTCACATGTTGGTATTTAAAACAGCTAATGTAATAGTTATTTAGAAGATCAGGTAAGTGTTTTAATTTAATTGTATAATTTTTTTAATGAAACATGAAGGATTTTTTTTGCGGAAAAAGTTTTAGCGCATCAAAATAAAACTGATGGAAACGCAAATTATCGACATAATATTTTTCCATTTAACTCTAGTGCATAAACTCTATGTCGATACTTCAAATGTCACGAAAAACTGGTTTGGAAACATTTTTTGCATTAACGCAAAAATATAGTGTCACATGACAGACTTTACCCCAAACCTTAGCCTGTGTTAATCATGACAACAAGGTATACATCCTTGAAAGCCAATTTATTGTACGTGATTATGGATTGATCTGAACGGCATACCTGCACAGATCCGATGCTGCAAACATGACACTTCCAGGAGTGCCAACACAAATATCTCGTATCATGAACATCGACAAGTGCACAGAGAACAAATTAATGGCCACTGTTTGTGATTAATTTAATCGCGGTAGCCATCCGTTTATTTATTAAAGTTGCTTTTCCAAACCATTCAAAATAATAGACAGCAGTCATGGAATTAGCCCATAATACAAAAAAGCATATCATTTCTGTGTACAAAGATGTTTTAAATGTAGTGGGTTTGTAGTGTTCGTTTATTTATTTCTTTACTTTTTGGGTGACGTCACGGCAAAATGCGTACCACGTAGTTTCCGCCCAAATGAGCTAAAGGGCGCATGGCGCGATGATGTGTGATACATGTACATGGTTGTTTGGCGTTATACTGGTGTGAGCTTGGAGAGCTGCTGCACATGGAGTGTACAGCTTATATCGTCCGTTCTTACCTGTTTGTGTTGCTGATTATACCTGGGAAGGTTGTTTGATTTATTATGTGCAAAAAGCAGAGTGTTGTTTTGTTTTTGAGAGTGTATGTTTTGTTTTTGTTGTAGTAACAAACCTGGCATCGCGGTCGTTGATTTGGAGCTGTACGTCTCGTATCGTTGCTTTTACCTGTTCATGTTGCTGATAATACCCGGGTAGGTCGGTTGATTTATTATGTGTCATAAGCAGTGCATTGTTTGTTTTTAAGTGTGAGTTCTGGTTGTTTCATTGTAGTAACAAACTTGGCAGCGTGGTCGCTGAACTTGTGATATGATGTGTTCTGTTTAATATAGGAAACATTGTGGAGGTAATTGAATGTTTTCTGTTTTTCTATATTTTATAAAAGAAGTATAATTAACTGAAATGTATGGTCTAAATGCAATTTGTATATTTTAATAGTGTATGAATGTAGGTGTATTTAAATGTGTAGTTGTGTTTTGGCAGACTTACCTGGGAGCTGATTGTATATTAGACCACTGTTTTTCCCAGTATTTAAAGTTTATGTACAATTGTGTTTTTGTTTTCTTTTTCATTTGGCTGATTGTGTTAGGTGAATATTGTATAGTTTATTTGTTTTTGTTTTTTATTTTCATTTGGCTGCTTTGGGGAGCCTTGTACTGGGCGAGACAGTATCCCAGCTACTAGGGGGTGGTGTGATGCAGCGATAACACTATCAGTTGATTTGTTTGATGGTTGTATATTATATTGCATGTGTGGACATGTGTCACAAGTTTTCGTGGTTGTACTAGAAATAGCTGAGACTGTTACTTCCAGTCTAAGACATTGTCTAAGTAAATCAATCTGGTCCCCTTATCGCTGCCATTTTTTGCTTGTATTTTGTTATTATTTTGATTTTGTTGTTTTATTTATCGGTTGTGTAGTTTTAGGAATTGTTTCTTGTAAAGAAATTAAGAGACTGTGTATTGCACCAGTGCCCATATATTCATTTAGTTGAATAACTTGAGCGGGTCTACTGCACCTATTGGTTATAGACGGGAGGGTGAACGCCCGGTTACATAAATACACAGTACTAGGAGAAAAGCATCAGTGTGTTTTTTTTAACACTAGGCCCATACAGCCCAATTCTATAAAATTATTGTTTAGCTTTTGAAAAAATGCAGGCATAATTCCCTGTATTAAGTAAAATAAATTACCAAATTAATAAAGCATTAAATTAGAATAATTCATTACTAAATGAAAAAAATATATATATTGTTAGGCCTATATTCTTGCCTTTTCTTTACACAAACTTAAATTAGCCTTACCCTATTCTGTAGATGAAAAAAGTCAGCTGACTGACATTCTCAGAATGTTCTACACTTTTTTAAAGACTATAAACTATCAGAACTATTTGTCCAGTGCTGAGTTCACTTTCAGAAAACGAGCTTTTGAACCTTTTAAAACTTTTAAATATTTTAAATCTAACCTTCTTTACCTCGGATCGCATTTTCTGAGCTTCTTCAGAAAATGTAAATTGCATTATGATGCTAAAATTAATTTTAGATGACAATCAAGTTCAGTTGGTCATTAAAAGTTGCTGGACAAATATACGGGACATAATGCAGTTGTGATGGCGATGCTGTATATTAGATGACTGTTCAAAATAACCTATTGAATATCAGGAATGTATCATATGTAAACCCTGATATTACACAGAATCAGTTTTTCTTTAATAGCTGTGAACACAGCATATACACATCGATGGATGGTCCTTATACTAAGACCGAAAGTTTCCCCCACTACTTGGTGCAGGTTGTCAGCTTGAACAGGGCCATGATGATTTGCTTTTGGCTCGGAACCGGTGGCAACCTGCAAGAGGCGCAATATCAGGACCAATATTACAGTCCTATCAGAAGGGCAACTGCTCCCTTTTGATTGCATTTATTTGTGAAATTAAAATGACAGTAAACTATCTAATTTCAGTGAATTGTCTCAATACTCTCCCCATTTTACCAACACTTTGGAGGAAAAAAAAATTAGGGACATCAATTAGCGATATACACACATATACAGAAATATACAGATTTCTTTAGCAATAAACCAAAACTTATGCGATAAAATGTTTTTTTTTTTAAGCACGATGTCATCTCACACACCATTTTTATCGATAAAAGTCCATTTGAATGGAAACAGGCAGAAGACTGCAAATTTCCCAAACTTATTTTACGCATTTTCACTTTGTCGATAACAAAACAGCATGAAAAGAGGATGGAAACTAGGTTATTGGCATTCTGCTGGGCTGATTGCACAATTGAAATGTATAAATGCCAAAATAAAAATAAATTAAATTAAATTCTTATCACAATATCACAAACACACTGCAGTTCCTACACAAAACCCTAAAGGCTTTGCGAGTCCTCAGTGGAGAAATCCTCTTTTAGAGTGCACACAGACACACACACAAATACAAAGATACTCATACAGTACATACAAATTAATTGGACAGTAGGTCTTTTTTTTAATCAATATTTTATACTTTCCCATGATTAAAAAATGCTTGGCTGTCCCCCAAACCGTTCTAGAGAAATCCTTTAACAAACCTGTTTGCTGTGGCAAGATATTTTCTATTAACTCTTTTCAGTGGGCTCTGCTGCATCTTTGTGCAGCACCAAGTATCTCCACAGATTAGAGCCTTTGCATCTGCCTCAAAGTTTTCGCTTCACTGAGCAGCTGTCTCCACCGAGGCCAGGATGAGCCGATAGTTACGAAACCCTCTGAACCGCTTTCAAAGACCCTTTCTCTCCCTATGAGATTCTTACCTGTGGCATCTTCCCCTGTCCTTCAAGCCGCACTTCAGAAACATGGCGGGACAGGAATGACGGATAAACTTAGATCCACGCACGAGGACAACAGGCAGACAGGAGGGGTTGTTGCTGGGGACGGTGGGCCCGTCTGCTGTCCTCTGGCAGGTCCAAAGCTTTGTCAGGGTCCTTTCATCATTTTTGCCAGTGGATCAGACTGCCACTACAGGGGGAACACAGACACAAGGTCCCCTTGCACGTGCTTGTGTATTAGGGAGATATAGATGTTGAGAGACACATGTACAGTGTGTCTGTGTTTGTGCCTAGATTGCTGTACACCAGGTTGAAACAGGACATGGAAGCTATGTTCAGACTGCCAGTCCAAATCCAATTTTTTGTGCATCTGATCGGAATCCGATTTTTATGATTGACTGTCTGTATTGTGTTTTGCAGCTGATCAGAACCAATTTGTGTCCCATGGCTGTGTTCATTTTCTGGCATATCTGCTTTGGTTGCTATACTGTAGCAATGACGTTGTGTCAGTACGCAAAAAACAACATGGAGGAGAATGATATAGAGATTTTAGCTTATAACATGGCAATGTGTAGTTGCGACGCTTGACTATGCCTGATGAGACAGTGGCAGAGATGGAGAGGCTGGTATGCAGTGCTTTATTTTGTGCTGCCGTCTCTGCTGGTATCATAGTTCAAAGCGGTGTGTGGTCCAGACAGACTAGGAGTGACTGGTTGACTCGTGTGGTAGCCACTTTTGATGAAACGATGTGGCTGTCGAACTTCAGAATGTGCGTGGGAATTCCATTAATAGTATTCTCAGTTGGACCTACACTCCACCACCACACAGGTTATTTCCACCACCACTGCTAGCATGTTTCTTGCAACAATGTGTGATGTACAACGTGTCTTTACGTAGCTTGAAAAATTGACACATGGCAAAAAGCCACTGATCAGAGTGTTCAGACTGAAACTGATTTCCAGAAATGTGATTTGAATAGGATTTCAAACCACATATGAATGTAACTTGAAGAATATTTAATGTGATTTTTTGCCATTTAGACTTGCTGAATATGATTGGATTCCATTCAGATATGCACAAAAATCAGATTTGGACTGACAGTCTGTACATCTTTTTATGGCCTTCAACTGGTAGAATCATCTTTGATGAGCTCTAAATAATAATATTGTTCTGATTATTAAATTTGCAATGACTGAAGATGATGTTGAAGTATTTCTTCAAAAATATGGTCTTTTCTGTCTTATATCCATTTGTTTGAATTGCTAATCTTCAGAGATTGAGAATAATACGATCTCCTGATCTTCAGTTGTTCTAAATTGCCCTATTTGTCTGAAAGCAGCATTTGATAAATAAGAAGATAAGTTTATTTTTGCATTGTTAATGCATTGTCTATGTGATTATTTCTATTGTTGAATCAAATGTTTGATAAAGCAGCTAATGAGATACAGGGAGGCATGTTCAGTTTTAAAGACCCCATAAAAATCCAAATTGTAGTTTTGCGACTTTTAGTACGTCTATTTGCTTCAAAGCCATCCATATGCTTGTGTACGCCTAAAAGTAAAATTACTTTTTAGAAGATTAAAACTGCTATTAAAACATTTAAAACTTACAGTCTTTCTCTTCCAGAAAAAGACACCAAAAAATGAGGACTTATTTTGCACCGCAGAGATGTTTGTCCAATCAAATGCTTTTGAGAATGACAGCGTCCCTCCCCCGTAACCAACTGGCAAATAGCAAATTATGGTTCATGGCTGTGACATAACTAAATTGTATTGGCTATTTAAAAGAAAATAATGAGTCTTTTGATATGTCCCACCCAGACGTCCTGTTACAGTGGGAAAAATGTCAACACAGTAAAGAAAAATGTGCTAATCAAATAACAACCTAAAATATCTGTAGGCATTTTTGCTTTGAAGCAAGATTTATTTATGTTTGTCACTTGCTGTGGCACGCCCATTATGTTTGATAGGTCATGGCCCATAGCCCCAACCACAGACTGTATCAGCACTACACACCTCCATCTTTATATTAGTCAGCTACCTCTGTGTAAGAGCAAGTCAGAGAATGATGGAGAGGTGTGGAAAGCAGAATGAAAAGCTGTGGATGGAAGGAGAGGTAATTCAAAGAGCTGACACAGGATAAAAGGTGAATAAGTTCCTGGTAGTGAGGAATGGCACAGTGTACAAGACCAGGCAGTTTTGGACATCCCTGTTATGTACACTGGAATTTTAATATTGTCTCTGAACCTGGCTCTGTTGAATAAAAAATTATTAAATCAAATTCTGTTGAGATTGAGGCCATATCCAGTTTTCGGTTTCTTAACCTCATTATTTTCCTTTTTTTAAAGCCTCAGTTTTTGGTGGAGGAATATGCCATTCTAGTTTGGATGGTAGCAGAGCACGTGAGTCAACAATCTTCTCCATGCGTGTGTGCTCCGCTCAACTGCTTGCAGCCCAAGCGGACGCTCAAGTACCAAGTACCACTAATGCTCACCGGTAAAAAATGTTTTTTGCTCAAATCCCGCTTCGACATAGAATATTTCTGTAGTATAATTTTTTCCAAGCACATACACAGGGGGGTGGGTGCAGTGGCCTGAGCAACTGCCCCTTTGCCCACATGGGCTGAGGTGCCCCTCTGGGTGAAAGACTAGACTATAGGCCAACCTTTATTAAATTATGAAATGCTTAGTAATATATAAAATATATTTGTGATCATATCACAAATATCTGAACTTATACACATCTATACACATCTGAAATTATGTGATCATATTGTTGTGTTTTAGTATATAACATCTCACTGTTTATTTTGCAATGGCTTACAATGGCTGTTAGATAACTGTGTCTACCAGACCTTCATTATCATTTGTAATCAGTCAGTATTTCTCTGTTAGCATTGAATTGAATAGCATTGGATGTTGCCATTGAACATCTTCAAATAATGCCTTAACATTTTTTTCAGTTCTAAATTACCTTTATTTACTTTAAACAAGTCATCAAACATGCCTCTACAAGTGATAAAACATATGTGCATTGGCACGGAAACTCGCATACCTGCAAATTCGCGCTTATCAGTTTAAACAGAATCTGAGCGACACAACTGACCCAAAAAAATATTTTCAACTTTAAAGTTTGTTCAAGTCATTTATGGCAATAATGAAAACATGGACTGGTACCAGGAAAAATAGAAAAAGTGAAATTCATAATTGTTCTTCAGCTGTCTCCATGGAATATTTGATTAGGCTACTGTATTTTTGATACATTAATATGTTTCTGATTTAATGCTATCAGACTTTAGGTCTGTAAATTAAAATGAGCAATTTCTCATCCTAATTTTGTGTTCAGTTTTAAAGGGCGTATTAATTTTCCAGAAATGAGCAGTGAATGTTTTTCTCTTTTTCAGTATTGTTGCTTGATTAATATTCCCTACAATTTTATATGTATGAATTGTACGCAATCTAAAGGACTGTGGTTAATTATATAATAATGATTATATTAGTAGATATCATGTGCCCCCTTTGTTTTTCTTTGATATTTTTAAAGTGGCATGAAGTGAATCTGATCTTTATATATGCGCCAAATGATCATATGTTGTGCTTGTGCTCTTTATATGAACAGCAGGGTTTAACCATGAATTTAATAAATAAAAAATATTCGTCTGACATAAAGTTATATTTTGTCCAATATATACTGTATATTAGACGAAATCATGTCTAATGATCCCAAAACAAATAAAAATTATTTAATTCACGAATTACACTTCGTTAAAGAAAAGTATTTTTTTTTCTTCTAACAAACAATTATGTTTTTTTTCTCTGCACATGCATGCAGCAAACGATGTCAGTCATCGGATGTCGGCAATGATGTTATCCGCAACCACTAATCTAGAGTCCGTTTTTTTTTTTTTACTAGATAAGTACCTTACTATCTACTTACCTATTAATTTATTATCGAATGGTAGTGTAGCCTACTAGCTCACCTTTTGCTGCACTATCATATTCGCATAGCACATTCTTATGCTCTCTGACGCGTACAATTTAAAAAGGAATATTTAGTAATTGTAACGGTCTCTCCACACTCGCTTTTGATTTCCTCGTTCTTAACTTTGATTTTTACCTCAGGCCTATTGCTTATTTCTCAGGTTCCCAATCCAGCATATCACGAAGCGCATGGGTGGACTGGCCATAGGGAGAACTGGGACTTTTCCAGGTGGGCCAGCCGCGGAAACCACCCCCAGCCCACCCCACCCCCCCCCCCACCCCAAACCCCACCCGCTCAACAACTTTTGGGCAACTGCCACCACACCTCCCCCAGCCCAATTGTTTGTTCATGATACCTAATGCATTAATTCATGTTAACAAATGGAACCTTATTGTAAGGTGATACTGCATTTTCAACTGAAAACATTTTAGTGTGGACATGGCCTGACTTTACTTATTTTATGTTTGGGGTCAGTCTCATCTGTTTTTCCATTTAATTTTCAGATTTATTTTGCCTGTACATACCACTTTGCATCAAACATTAACTCTAATTATCACTGGTATATTTTTTTTATGCAATCAAATTAAATTTAAAACAAAGTGTTTTCTATCAGGGAAAAGTGTGTATTTTTCCCATTTTTAAGCCTTCCTTTATCCCACCTTGTTGAATTGGTAACATAACTACATACCCTTTCCCCTGACACTCATAATGGGGGAGAGGGAAGGACTTGTGTGAACTCTGCTGTTTACCATTAATTAGTCGGCTTGGAGCATACAGACCAAAAGCATCTCTGGTGTACTGCCCAGATTTTTCTCATTGTCTTTTTTTTCCCTTGGCAGCAGCTTTTCTATCTTTCTTCACTAACATTAGAGTGGAAGATGCAATGAAACAGTAATTTAAAAAGGGAATGTACAAATAGGTCATCACATAATATGGTGCTTTTAATTGAAGAGACTGAGCAAGAGAGACAGAGATAGCAATCAAAGTGTTTAAAGAATGTGGACAGATCTGTATGAACAGATTCCTGTTCTTGTCCGCTTCATATGTATGAGTCATCATTTCACATGGCCCTTCCCGTAGTGCAGATTTAGGTTTTGTATAAAAGCACTGGATTCACTGTTACTCATAATCTGTACTGAATAAGCATGATTCTGAAATGGCCTTAACTGCCAAGTAGGGCTGATTGATCTGTATATTTGATCATAATAATAGTAATTTAGCATATTTAAGCAATAACATAATGGCATGAGTGCTATTCTGAATATTAGCATGGCAGGGATTCGTCTGCTGGTCATTACAGCTGATCTGATATTTAGTGCTCAAGTGGGTGATCTTGCTTTTTTACAACAGCTCAAGAAGATAATATCAAGTATCTTAGATTTCAGACACACAATAGAGTTATTTTGCCTATTTTTGCTCCACATGTGGAAATAGTTCCAAACGAAGCTAAAGTCAAGCTGAGCAACAGACTGACAGCCACGATAACATGATGGCACTCTAAGAACACAACTTGTCCATATTTTTATAATGTAGTTTTTACATTTTTCATTTGATATTGATCTCAATGCGCCCCACACTGCACCCCCCATTTATCATTTACATTACGCTTGGGCTAAAATAATCAAGAATTGAAAACATCAAATTCTAACTGTGTAGTAATTATTAGGCTAGTCTTCCTGGCAGTGTTGTTTCAAGTCATCCTATTGACTTATTATGGTTTACAACACACTTGATTAGCTCAAATAGACCTTAGGATAGTAGAGCTTTGGTAGCCTAAGCTCAGAGTTGGACAGATAAGGTATAAGGGGAGAAGCTTAATTTGCTGCATCATCCTCTACACAAGGCATCCAGGTGTCTATTCTGCATGGTAATCACGTCAGTAGACCGTTATAATGCTGCATAGACAATCCTAAATATAATCATATAATGGCATCGTCTGTCTCACTTTATAAAGCACCATCTCTTTTATTTATGATTTCACTTGCACATTCATGAAACACTCAAGCATTTCTAATCAGTTCTGTGCATTCAATGTGGTTGGTCATTGAGCAATGTAAAATTTTCTCATGGAGAACCCACAAATTGCTCTACAAAATCATTGCACCGCACTGATAAGTGACCACTCTTAGTTTTGAGGTCACAGCAGGGTAAATGAACGACAAGACTTCCTCAGTAGCGTGCTTTGATCCCAAGTGTCCTTCACTCACTAAATCCAGCCAATAAATAGAGGCACTGCCGTAAATTTAGACAGTGAGGTCTGAGAATTGACCCCCTGGTCTCTGTGCAGTCATCCTTGGTTCGTTATTACAACTCGTTAATCATTAGGTTCCATAATTTGGTTATGACGTTGCTTTGTCAGCCTGATTTCTATGATGTGTTTAGTATGTACAATGTTATGAGGACCCACTATCTTTATGCATAAATGTGTAATTTGTGTAAATACAGTAGAAGTATACAGTAAATATGGCTCTAGACTGCTGAGTTTATGAGTCCACATATCAAAAGGAAGAGCAATGGCCTCTACACCAGGTCCACAGTGCTCTGTCATCATGGTGTAGGCAGACAAACAGCTGCTGTGAGAGGCCTGCGTTCCACAGCCATGCTGCACTTACGACGCACAGCACACTTTCAATTATATGGGCCATAGACATGGCGCCAGGCCGTGTAAGGATGGGTGCTTTCCAATTACATGGCAGGGCTCGGCGGCAGAGTGAATGAGCTGCAGCCGAATACACAGACACACTTATGTTTTTTTCGCCTGCACTCAGGAATGCACACAACCGGCTTTATCTGGATATGTTTATCGAGAATAACTCTGCGTCTTGTAAAATCATTCTGTGGAATAAATCTCTCTCTTGGCTAATGAAGCATTGGAGTCAAATGATCACCTTTTGTGTTACAGAATTTTAAATTAAGATTCTCTACTGTGATTTGTTATCATATCTTGTGAGAAACTTTATTTTGTGGTTATTGATTTGTTCAACATGAGTTTATTCACAGCCAGGGGTATCATACACAGTTTTATTTATTTATTTATTTTTTGAGGCAGCACCAGTGGGCTTGCTGTTAGTGTAGTGTTGTAGTTTTCATTTTGCATGCAAGGGGACCTGAGTTTAAATCCATACTTATTTATTTATATTTTTGTAAAAAATCAAGCACAGCCATAACTGAACTTGATAGCCAGAGATGACCATGAATTTTTACTGTATGGAAAAGTGCAGCTTTGACATTTTGCTAACAACTCCTCATGTGTTCCATGGGAACAAAGTCATATGAGTTTTGAGTTACATGATGGTGGGTAGATGATGAAAGAATTTTCAGTTTAAAGCTAATGACCTGCAAATGAGGTGTAACTCGATTGGACCAAATATAGGCATTGGAATAGTTTTTTTTCTCTCTCTCTCTTTTTCAACTTATAATAATTGTGCAAATTAATTATCAAGGATACAAATAAATAGAAATTTTCATTCAAAATGTATTTGGCTCAAAAAACTGAGGGGGCAGGTACCCTCTGCTTGAATGAGCATGATGCCTCTGGTTACTTAGAACATGGTGATGTTATAATGGGGCTTTTTTTTATTATTATTATTTCAGTATGCCGTTCTGTTCTGCCCTTAAGAAATAGCTGTCAGTCAAAGCCTCCCTCATGCACATTTTTACAAAAAGGCTCTACCTGTGCGACAGTCATTTTCCTGTTGTAAGGGTTGACCTCAGATCGCAGCAAGGAATGATGCATTAAATGTTAGGGAGGGGGATACTATTTCATGACATCTGTCATCTAACACAAATAAGATGTTGTATAATAATTTTTTTGTTTTTTTTGTTTTTTTTAATCATACCACCTACTGACTACAGCCTAAATATTTCATAATAATAATAATAAGGAATAATTATAAAAAATAATTTTTGTTCTTTCAAAAGTGAAAATTCTGCCATCATTTGCTACCTCTTACGTTATTTTGAAAGCTTTATAAAGAATGTACTGGTTTCCCTTTCCCATGCAGTTACAATGAATAAACGTTATATATATTTTTTTTATTCTTTTGTGTTTCTTTTGTAGTTCAAAAGCTCCAGTCCCTATTCAATAAATTGCTCAAAAAAGAAAAAACATTACATTCTTAAAAATTTCTCCTTTCGTAGATAGAAAGTCATTTAGGTTTGGAATGACGTGAGGGTGAGTAAATAATGACAAAATGTGAATTTTGGGGTAAACTAATCCTATAATATAAAGGTAAAAAAACATTCAAAAAATGACATTTGATTTATTATTATTATTATTATTATTATTATTATTATTATCTATAAATTGCTGATGTTTCAAATCAATTTCCAAACAAGGATTCCTCCTTGCTTCTCTCTATTATTCCAAATCAGCTGCAGTTGTAGCTACACAGATGTTGCTTCTTGTTAGATGTACGTGTTAGAGCTCAGAGATGGATCAATGAAGCAGAGCTGGAATTACAAGCCTGCTTTGACTGCACTGATTGGAGTGTTTTTGAGGCTGCAGATACCAATCTGGACGAGCTCACAGATACTGTGACATCATATATCAGTTTCTGTGAGGATATGTGCATTCCTACTACGACTTATTTAACATAGAACAATGACAAACCATGGTTTACAGCAGAACTCAGGCAGCTTCATCAGGCCAAAGAGGATGCTTACAGAGGTGGGGATCAAGTCTTGTACAATCAGGCCAGGAACACACTGAATAAGCAAATGACCCTGCATCAGTGTGGAGTGGCCTGAAAGACATTACTAACTTCAAGAGACCTTCCCCCAACACTGTAGGGAACCAACAACTGGCTGACGACTTGAATGTGTTCTACTGTAGATTTGAAAGGCCCACTATCACACCCCACACACGCTTTCACTTCACACAAACTTCAAAACCTCTTGCAACCCCCCTCCTCCCCCTCCTGCTACTCAACCTGCACTTAAGATCTGTGAAGAAGAGGTGTGCAATGGCTTCTGAAAACAAAAGACAAGGAAAGCAAAGGGCCCAGACGGTGTTTCAACTCAGGGTTCGTACAAGGTGCTTAAAGTGCTTGAAGTACTTGAATTTATAGTACTGGAAAACCCTTGGAAACAGCCATGTTTATGAAGAGTTACTTGAAAAGTGCTTGAATTATTGAAAGACAATATATATGAATTTACAAAATAATTTCAAAGTGTTTCATATTTTCGATAAATCACAAATACAATCTTTTCACTCAAAGTTAACGCTGCAGCCCACCCCCCTCCTACCACTCATGAACTCATTCTAACGTCACTCACCTGAAGTACATGCGGGAAAGTGTACAGCAATGCCGGAAAAGTGTACATTTAATCCAGCATGGCTGGAAAAGGAGGCATATAAACATTGGCTTCTCGAAGATCCTAAAAGTGTGCATCGTGCACACTGTAAAATGTGTCATAAATATTTGGAGATTTCAAACATGGGCGAGTCGGCACTGAAAAGTCACATGAAAGGGGAGCATCATGTCAGCGCAGTGGCGCGCACTGGACCACCGGCATATTTCCATGAATATTTCAGCCCCACAGTCCCAAAGCAACAGGTAAGCATTTTGTTAGAATATCTATATATTTTTTTTTTATTTTGTCATGTGTGAATGTGATGATGCTTTATTCATCGAGTGCATCGTGCACTTATTGTGTGTAGGTTTTAGAGAGAGCAAATCACTCCTGCAGCACAAGAGTATTTATTTGTTTAATACACAACTATTTGCTGTTTAATAATCACATTGGTCCAGATCGCGAACTGCTATATCTATTTGTGTGAATCTATCGTCAAAAAACAAAAAAAGGCATCCAAACTGAAAAAGCTTCACTCGTTAATCTGCCAAAATAAAGATTGCTAGAAATGTGAAATAGCGACAGGAATTTATTACAAAAATTTTAATATTCAATATAATGGTATACTGATTATAATGAGATTATATTTGAGAAATATTTCATAAATTAGAAATGTGTACAGATTTGACAATAGTAATGCATACTTGTAATATACTAACTTGTGTGAACATTTTAGCTGGTCCTCATTTTTAGAATTGGCCAAATTAAGTACTACTTTTAGTAAATGACTGATGTGTTCATGTTTGTGAGAGGAGTAGTGGTGGTGTTCAGCAAAATGTAATTTCCTGTATGACATTCTGTCAATGAGGTCCTTTATAATATAGTGAAAAAAAGTTTGAATATTTAAATGAATGACTGTGTTAAAACATTTCCTGTTTCCTCTAAAAGATTAAAACATATGCATTTCATTTCACATATGCAGTTTTTCTGCTTTAAGTAACTTTGTATTTAATATATATTATGTAATAATTTGTGTATTGTATTTTGGATACCTTATATCTGTAATTTGAGTGAAAAAACGTGAAATATAAAAAATAGTTTTAGTGCAAACAAGTCATTAGATTGCAATATAATAATTACTTTGTAACTGTTACAACCAAAACTGCATGCTTGCTAGATAACCATGGCTGAATAAATTTGATGTAATTTAATTTGTACATCTTCTTTTGCAGAACCCTCAACCTAGTGCAACATTGGGAGACTTGGATTCTTGGGTCTGAAACAATGATACGTGGCTGGCTGAAATTCTTTGGACTCTAAAGTGTGTCGCATATTCCAACAAGAGTGCTGAGGATAATTCCACGTTATTCCAGCTCATGTTTCCAGACATTGTGATAGCAAAATAATTTGCTTTTGGTGAAAAGAAGACATCCTACATGGTTAATTATGGCATTGCTCCTTATGTGAAGCTGCAATTGCTGGACAAAGTGAAGACAGATTCAGGGTATGTCTTGTTGTTTGATGAATCGCTTAACAAGAAACTTCAGCTTAAGCAGATGGATGTGCACATTAGGTTTTTGGATTCAGTTTCAAACAAGATCTCTACACACTACTTGGATTCTGCCTTTATGGGGTATGGTACGGCCGAGAACTGTCTGGAACATTTCAAGCACTTGACAGAAGAGCTTGATTTGAGTAATCTTCTTCAGATATCGATGGATGGGCCTAATGTAAACTTTAAATTCTACAGGGATTTTCAGGTCAATGTACTGGCTGAATGTACAGACAAACAACTGATTGATATTGGTACATGCTCCTTACATAACGTACACAATGCATTTCGAAATGCCTTCCTTGAAACAAATTGGCAAATCGACAACCAATTATTAGCATTTTATCGTCTGTTTCACGATACACCTGCACGACGGGATGATAATGTCACAATAACTGGTTCATCACTGTTTCCAAAGAAGTTCTGCTTTCACAGATGGGTGGAAAATGTTGAAGTTGCTTCAAGAGCCCAAGAGGTGTTGCCTCATCTAAGAACCTATGTGAAAACAGTAGAAGCAGACAAGAAGTTTACCACTCCAAAGTGTAAAACATTCACAATAGTGAAAGAAGCTTGTGAGGATCCATTACTCCCTGCCAAGCTGCATTTATTTGTCTGTGTGGCAAAGCATGTGCAAGGCTATCTACAACAGTATCAGACAGATAGCCCCATGATCCCGTTTATGATCTCAGACTGGGTAGACATGATCTCTGCTGTAATGAGTAGAGTACTTAAAAGTAATGTAGTGGAGACAATGGCAGATTATTGACATGCATTATGTCTGGCTAAGGTAGACCTTGGATTTTCCACAGACAGAGCTCTCAGACAAATGGCAGGGAAAGTGAGTGAAAAGAAAATTTTGGAATTCAGAAGTGATGCAAGGCGGAGTTTCCTTCAACTCTTAAAGAGACTCTTAGTCAAAACACCCATTCACTCTAGTTTTGTGAGACAGACTACCTGCCTCAACCACAAGGCCATGGCCCATAATCCTGATGGATGTGAACGAAGATTCAGAAGGCTTCTGAACCATTTAGTTGAGCTAAAAAGATTTCAAGAATGCAAGTGTGATGATTCTGAGATGCAGTACAAGGCCTTCATTAAAGATGATGTGGCTAGAAATCTGTCAAAGTATGGGATTATTATATCCAGTAACACTCTCTTGACCATTTCTTCTCAGAAACCTTACAGGGAAAAGCTGAACTCAAATACCTATGGCAGGTAGTAAAAATCGTGCTTATTTTTCACATGGTCAGGCTACTGTGGAGCAAGGATTTTCTGTGAATGCAGCCATGAGTACTGAAAACAAAAAGGATATAAGCTATGCATCACAGAGACTTGTTTGTGATTATGTCTCAAGTGTTGGAGGAG
Organism: Myxocyprinus asiaticus; assembly: GCF_019703515.2. NCBI lineage: Eukaryota > Metazoa > Chordata > Actinopteri > Cypriniformes > Catostomidae > Myxocyprinus > Myxocyprinus asiaticus. Next base: position 24,671,711 of record NC_059383.1, on the reverse strand, counting down.
ATAAGAAAGTTCAGATCACTCCCAGAATGATTGCTAGCTGTAAAGCAGCTCGACAAAGATATGAGGATTCTCTCATCAAGCAGAGAGACAAGAAACCTGAGAAAACCAAATGCAAAGACCAAGTGGAGGAACAAAGAGAAAAAAGAGAATGCTTGAATCTGACATTGCCCACTTGGAACTAGAAATAGAAAAGGCAGCCACTGAGGCTAAGACCTCCTCCAAACCAAGAGAATGCACAATGATATTTAATAGTTTTAGAAAGTCCCTGAAAGAGAAAAAAGATGAACTTAAACAGATCTGTTAAATCTGCCACAACCCACATCACTTTGACAGTGCTTCTACACAAAAGAAAGAGAGATACTAGTACAAACTAAATTAATTAATTAAAACTGTAAGACAAAACCCTGTTCAATGCTCGCAAAAGTACTACTGTTCAGTTGGGAGAAAGTTAAATGTTTTTCTTTTCTTCTGTTACAGCATCTTTGAATAAGAATCGTATAAGAAGTTTTGTCCTCTTTGTATGTGCTCTTCTATGCACTGAAAGTTCTTGGGCTCAGTGGGCTTTGTTAATGTTCTCATACATAAAGTTGCCACAGTCATTGCATACTTTGCATGTGCTGTACTTTATTTGTACCATTTTGTTTTATTAGTATATTTTTATTTATCTATTTACCTTTTTTTTTAGAATTGAAAGGTTAATAAAGAATTTGTTTGCTAAATTAGATCTCTGATTGTAGTCCTTGAAAACCAAAAAATAGTGCTCGAAAAGTCCTTGAAAGTCCTGGAATTTCATTATACAGTATCTGTGCGAACCCTTTCAACTGCTTGTCTAAAATCTGATCTTCAATAGATCACTGGAGCAGTGTGAATTCCCATGCTGCTTCAAATGCTCAATCATCATTCCTGTCCCAAAGAAACCCAAAATCACAGGACTTAATGACTACAGACCCATTGCTCTGACATCTGTGGTCATGAAATCATTTGAGAGACTGGTGTTGGCCCACCTGAAGAACATCACTGGACCCTTTCTAGATCCCCTTCAATTTGCTTATCGAGCAAACAGGTCTGTGGATGATGCAGTCAATATAGGATTGTATCATATCCTGCAACATCTGGACAGACCAGGGACATATGCAATGATCCTTTTTGTGGACTTCAGTTCTACTTTCAACACCATCATCACAGCTATTCTCCAGACTAAATTACACCAGATCTCTGTTCCCACGTCTATCTGTCAGTGGATCACCAGCTTTCTGACAGACAGGCAGCAGCTAGTGAAACAGGGGAAATTCACTTCCTGCACCTGTACGATCAGCACTGGTGCCCCACAGGGATGTGTGCTCTCCCCACTACTCTTCTCCCTATATACAAATGACTGCACTGCCAAGGACCCCTCTGTAAAGCTCCTGAAGTTTGCAGACAACACTACTGTCATCGGCCTCATCTAAGATGGTGATGAGTCTGTATATATAAGGGAGGTAACACGGCTGGCTCACTGGTGTAGTCAAAACAGCCTGGAGCTGAACATGCTCAAAACAGTGAAGATGATAAAGGACTTTAGGAGGAACACCCCAACACTGATGCCCCTCACCATTCTAAACAGCACTGTGGCAGCAGTGGAGTCATTCAGGTTCCTGGGCACTACCATCTCACAGGACCTGAAGTGGGATACCCACATTGACCCCATTGTGAAAAGGCCCAGCAGAGGTTGTACTTCCTTCACCAGTTGAGGAAATTCAACCTGCCACAGGTGCTGCTGATACAGTTCTACTCAGCAGTCATTGAGTCTGTCCTCTGCACTTCAGTGACTGTCTGGTTTGGTGCAGCTACAAAATCAGATATCAGAAGACTACAAAGGACAGTTCGGACTTCTGAGAGGATTACTGGTTGCCCCCTTCCCTCCTTTCAAGAACTGTACACTTCCAGAGTGAGGAAGAAGCCTGGAAAAATCACTCTGGACCCCACTCACCCTGCCCACTATCTTTTTGAACTGTTGCCTTCTGGCAGGCGCTACAGAGCACTGATCACCAGAACCGTCAGGCACAGGAACAGTTTTTTCCCTCAGGCTATCCATCTCATGAACAGTGAAAATTGCCCCATTGAGCAGTAATTAATGTGCAATACACATCTTAGTCTATTTATATTTATCCAACATACCATACCTCTTCTGCCATTACATTCCCTTGCTTCTGTATATAACAGATTGTATTTGTATATTGTACATTCATTCATATATATATATATATATATATATATATATATAGAAAAAGGGTAGGAAATGCATAGCAAGGAAAACTGGCACTCTATATTGAGACAATGCTATGTGTGTTTGAGAGAGAGAGAGCAGCTGAACGTCAATAATTATGTGAGTGTGCGAGTGTGTGAATCTGTGTTTGTGTGTGCTGTTGTGCGCATGCATGTGGGGCAATTACAGGTACAAAGAGCCCTCCTTTTAGAGGTGTATAGTGCTTCTTTTAGAGGTGTATTGAGTGTTTCCATGGTGATGGGGTCATCCAGTCAAGGCTGAAGAGGTGGCGGAACAGTAATAGGTTGAGTCAGTACCTCTCGTATCTCGCCAGCCTGGGGGCTGAGGTACATGTGTTAAAACAAGAGGATCATGGAGTATTGCATCTTTCTATGAATGCTGTTTTCTGTCATAAGATCAAGTCTCTTAAGAGATGCTTTTCCTCTTTGACCATTGTGTTTTGTTACACTGCATGTTAGGAGGAAGTGGAGATTTGGGGTTGCACTGACAAGTTTACTAGTTCTTCCACTGGTCAACACACTGGGTCTGTGTCGAGTAGTCATGGACAGATTTAAAGGGAAGGCCTCCGTGGTGTTCACCCAAAAACAAAAATTGTGTTATCAATTACTGACCCTCATGTTGTTCCAAAAATGTATGACTTTCTTTCTTTTGTTGAACAGATGTTTGATAGAATGTGTCACCAGTCACTTTATGAACAAAAAAGCAATGACATTAAATGGTGACTCAGATTAACATACTGCCTAATATCGCCTTTTGTGTTTCACAAAAGAAAGTATTTCCCATATGCTGAAATAAATAAAAAAAAATAAATACATACATAAATAAATAAATAAATAAATGAATGAATAAATAAATAAAACTCTAAGCAAGTAAAACATGACATGAAAATGCAAGCATTTGAAGTTGGACTTGTCATAAACAGCAAAGACGCTGAAGCTTCAAGATGTATGGTGAGTTATTTAAATAAGGTAAACATTTACCCACCTTCTAGTTGACAAGTCGACTACTTTTCTATACGACTAGTAAAGATGAGTAGTCGTGCAAGCTTTAGTGCATATATTGCCTGCACTCTCTCATTTCTTCCATTTCAGACTGGATGGAGTCTCGCCATGTTCCATGTAATCAATATTTATTTTTAGGCTATCTCACTCAGTTTTGAAAAAGAAAAGGCCATTTGGATAAATGTATATTTATCATTATGTACAGACAAAAGAATAAGAATCAGCCCGGCCAGTCCTTTTTATGTTCGGCCCATGAATGGTCGTCACACAGTTAGGGGTTGACATAGTGCTTTACTGGCTCAGTGGAGGACCAGTAAAGGCTGACTTATACTCCCCGATCTTTGTAAAGCCCTTGCGTTGTGTGTGTTTATGAGCTTAGGCCAGCGGTACAGAGAGAGATAAATTCTGGGCCCAAACGGTGTCGATAATGCTCGTTACAGTCTATAATGAGGTCACAGGCACATTGTCTGGCCCTGATAAAGATTTATAGAGGCTGTGACTCATTGGAGTCTTTTGTATCCAGGGCCACATTGTGCAGCACTGCCTCCACTGACAACAGGAAGTCCTCGCTGAGAGAAACTGGGTGCTGGGTTGTTCAAAAAACAAACCGCTATTACTACACTTGATCGAGATGCCTTGCTGTTTACTGTCTACATAAATAGTTCTCTATCTGTCACTCACTCGACGTTGTGCCGATGTAGTGACACTAGGGGTCACTCTTGGAAGCCTGAAACACCTCTGGTCTTCGATAAAAGGCCAATGAAAATTGGTGAGTGGTATTTGCATGCCACTCCCCCTGACATACGGGTATAAAAGGAGCTGGTATGCAACCACTCATTCAGATTTTCTCTTCGGAGCCAAATGGTCATGCTCATTGAGCTGAATTCTCACGACTGTTCATTGACCTCTACTGGATCTGATGGCGCATTTCAGCGGCTTCTCCCTCCTCTGCACTAGTGCACTGCAGAGAATGCCCCTGGGCGCTTCGGCAGAAAAAAGAGAGTATATTTTTCTGAAAGAGTATATTTCTCTAAAAGAGCGGCACACACGGAATGTCTTTTTAAAGACGCGTCTTTTTAAAGATGCCTTTCCGATTGTGTGTTATTCCTGGTTGCAGTCGTTACCTCTCAACTTCAGATGTTCATGATCGCTGTCTTTCTTGTCTGGGCGTGACCCACACGGAGGCAGCGTTCATGGATGGTTCATGTTCTTACTGAGAGAACATGACCATGGCAACGTTGCGGTCGCGGCTTGCTTTCATAAGAAAGCAAGCCACCCCAGCGGCTCCCCGCCTCGGTCCTTCTACCTACGGGTTCGAGGCCAGCGCGGCTAGCACTGGGGGCGATTTGGGGACTCCAATGGGATCACCTCCTCCGGGTATCCCCCCCGCGGACCTCCCATTCCCCAGCACGCTCATCTGCCCCGATTGGGCTTCCAGATGAGTCCGCCAGCTCGTCTCACGGCAAGTTCAACCTCTTGTTTGGAGCCCGCGAAGCTGATGAGCTCTCAAGCGCAGCATCTGAGAGCGGGCTTGTCCAGTCGGATGCAGAAGCCTCAGCTGGGCTCCCCCCTTCAGGGTCGATTGCCCAGTCACAGGCTGATGCAGAGATGACGGACATGCTTTCCCGGGCAGCCGCGAGCATCGGGCTAGAGTGGAACCCTCCGCGCTCCCCTGAACCTTCGTGGATCAATGATTGGTTCCTGGACTCACGGTGCTGCTCAAAGCAGCCACGCCCCACTCCAGTACCTTTCTTCCTGGAAGTGTACAAGGAGCTGACAAAATCGTGGGAGGCAACTTTTACTGCCCGGTCCCGATTTCTCAGTTCCCCCACCCTCACTACCCTCGATGGCGGGGTGGCCAGGGGCTATACGGCGATTCCCCCGGTGGATAAGGTGCTCGCGGCGCACCTATGGCCGCAGAGCGCTGCCACCTGGCGTGGATGCCCAAAGCACCCGTCCAAGCCCTGTAGGTTCACGTCATCCCTGATGGCCAAAGCCTACAGCGCTGCTGGACAAGCCGCCTCTGCCCTGCACGCCATGGCTCTCCTGCAGGTCCACCAAGCCAAGGAGCTAAAAGAACTGCACGAGGGTAGTTCCGCCCCTGATCTGATGCAGGAACTGCGCTCAGCGACCAACCTCGCTCTCCGAGCGACGACGGTCACGGCATGGTCTCTCGGGCGGACGATGTCCACATTAGTGGTCCAGGAGCGCCACCTTTGGCTCAACCTGGTCGAGATGAGTGAGGCCGAAAAGACATGGCTCCTTGCTGCCCCCATCTCCCAGGCTGGCCTATTCGGCAACACTGTTGAGGACTTTGCCCAGCAGTTCTCAACGGTGAAGCAGCAGACGGAGGCTATCCGGCATATCCTGCCTCAGTGCGGCTCAAGATCCCACACCCCGTCTGCTCGTCGCCGAGGGCGTCCCCTTGCGGTGACTGCACCGGCTCCGCCACAGCCCGCCCCTTCGGCCCGGCCCCGGCGTGGAGCCCACCGCAGGAAGCAGACGCCACCCATCTCACGGCCGGCCGCTAAGAACCCACAAAGGTCGTCAAAGCGCCCCTGAGACGGGCGACCCAGGGTCGACAAAACCCACTGCATTGGAGCTGGTAGTAAAACCACTCCATCCCCTGGTGGAGGGCCGGGTGGAGAATCTTTTGTTGCCTTTTTATTTGATTTCGCCGCATGCCCAAGTGGCTGCGGTACCCAACAGTTCAGCAAAAGAGCAGTTTCCTCCTTCCCTGGGTCACATACCCAGTGTGCATGGTCGTCATCACGACCACCGTCCACGGGTTTTTCCTTGCAGGATTGGTGCTCCAGCGGCGGTCTCCCCGCCCCTGCGTGCCCAGCTGTGGCACACAGCCACCCCCGATGTGACAGTCTCCATGGGTTGCGAGGACAGGCCTCTTCCTCCCATGTCCCAGGCTGTTCCGTGGGTGGTCTCAAGGAGCCAGGTAAGTGCTTTGATGTCCCTAGACTCAGCACAGCCACGACATGGTGTGGCACCTCGAGCTCCGCCCTGCCGCGAGGCCCCACCTGCCGGTACGTCCGATGACGTTGTCCCTTTGGTCCCCCTTGCACGGAACTTGGATGCGTGGCTTGCGCTTTCCAATCCGTTGCAATGGCTGGTCCAGACTGTTGGACTCAGCTACGCGATTCAGTTCGCCAGGCGTCCGCCCAGGTTCAGCAGTATCCACTTCACCTTGGTGAAGGACAAAAACACTGCTACCTTGCGCGCAGAGATCACTACCCTCCTACGGAAGGATGCGATAGAACCTGTCCCTCCAGCCAAAATGAAGAAGGGGTTTTACCCTACTTCATCGTACCGAAAAAAGGCGGTGGGTTGCTGCCAATCTTGGACCTGCGAGTACCGAACCGGGCTTTACACAGACTCCCATTCAAGATGCTGATGCAAAAACGCATTCTGGAGAGCATCCGGCATCAAGATTGGTTCACAGCGGTAGACCTGAAGGACGCGTACATTCACGTCTCGATTCTACCTCGACACAAACCCTTCCTGTGGTTTGCATTCAAGGGTCAGGCGTATCAGTACAAGGTCCTCCCTTTCGGCCTGTCCTTGTCCCCTCACGTCTTCACGAAGGTCGCAGAGGCAGCTCTTGGCCCGTTAAGGGAAGTGGGCATTCGCATTCTCAACTATCTCGATGATTGGCTAATCCTAGCTCACTCTCAGGAAATGTTGTGTGCACACAGGGACTTGGTGCTCTTGCACCTCAGCCAATTAGGGCTTCAGGTCAACTGGGAAAAGAGCAAGCTCCTCCCAGTTCAGTGCATCTCTTTTCTCAGTTTGAAGTTGGACTCAGTCTCTTTGACAGCATGCCTCACGAATGAGCACGCACAGTCGGTGCTGGCCTGTTTGAAGGCATTCAAACAGAAAATAGCGGTTCCTCTGAAACTCTTTCAGAGGCTCCAGGGGCATATGGCATCCTCAGTGGTGGCCACCCCGCTCGGGTTGATGCATATGAGACCGCTTCAGCACTGGCTTCAGACTCGAGTCCTGAGATGGGCATGGTGCCATGGGACACATCGTGTGGTCATCACGCCGGTCTGTCACCGTCTCTTCAGCCCCTGGACCGACCTCTCATTTCTACGGGCAGGTGTTCCCCTAGAGCAGGTCTCCAGATGCGTCATGGTCATGACAGATGCCTCCAAAATGGGCTGGGGCGCTGTTTGCAACGGGCACGCAGCCGCCGGCTTATGGACGGGCCCGTGGCTGCGTTGGCACATCAACTGCCTTGAGTTGTTGGCCTACGGAGGTTCCGGCAGTTGATCCAGGGCAAGCACGTGTTAGTTCGGACAGACAACACAACAACGGTAGCATTTGTCAACCGCCAATGCGGTCTACGCTCTCGTTGTAAGTCACAACTTGCCCGCCGTCTCCTCCTCTGGAGTCGGCAGCACTTCAAGTTGCTGCGAGCCACTCACATCCCGGGCAACCTCAACACTACAGCGGATGTGCTGTCAAGGCAGGTTACCCTCAGGGGAGAGTGGAGACTCCACCCTCAGGTGGTCCAGCTGATTTGGAGTCGATTCGGACAGGCACAGGTAGACCTGTTCGCCTCCCAGCAATCCTCCCACTGCCCGCTCTGGTACGCCCTGACCGAGGCACCCCTCGGCATAGACGCACTGGCACACAGCTGGCCTCCTGGCCTAGCAAATATGCATTTCCCCCAGTGAGCCTACTTGCACAGACTCTGTGCAAGGTCAGGGAGGACAAGGAGCAGGTCGTCCTGGTAGCACCCTACTGGCCCACCCAGACATGGTTCTTGGACCTCACGCTCCTCGCGACAGCCCCCCCCTCCCCCCGGTGAATTCCCCTGAGGAAGGACCTTCTTTCTCAGGGACGGGGCACCATCTAGCACCCGCGACCAGACCTCTGGAATCTCCATGTCTGGCCCCTGGACGAGGCGCAGATGACCTAAGCGGTCTACCACCCGCGGTGGTAGACACGATCACTCAGGCTAGGGCCCCCTCTATGAGGCGCCTGTATGCCTTTAAGTGGCGTCTGTTTGCTAAGTGGTGTTCTTCCCGACGGGAAGACCCCCAGAGATGCGCAGTCAGATCGGTGCTTTCCTTCCTGCAGGAGAGGTTGGAAGGGCAGCTGTCCCCTTCCATCTTGAAGGTGTACATTGCTGCTATAGAAGCACACCACGACACAGTGGACGGAAAGTCCTTAGGGAAGCACGACCTGATCATCAGGTTCCTGAGAGGTGCCAGGAGGCTGAACCCCTCCAGACCGTGCCTCGTTCCCTCATGGGACCTCATGGGGCGTGATATGACATAGCTATGGCGTCAATGAGCCAGTGGGCTATCCTTTGCTTGGCTTCCTTTCCGCTGTGCACCAAAGCAGACAAAGAGCTGCTCAGAGATCCTAAAGCTCAAATAGATGCGTAATTCATAGTACAATTCCAACATCATACATTTAAGTGATTGTACTATGTAAAAAGTGCAGTGTAGCTGTCTGAATGTGACATTGTCTGATTTACCTCCGTGCTTGTGGGGAAATAAACATTCACAGTGACAGCAAAATACAGGACATCACTTATATTTTCACGTGTCGTGGAAAGAAATGGATCGGCTTCTTTCAGCTCATTGTTGAAAACACATTTTTATTTGGCCATTTCTAACATGCGCTGACTGATAGGACGACAAAGAGTGTGAGCGCCAAGCGCATGATGTCATTGCCATGGTAGCCAGATACATTTCAGCTGATTTACTGAAAGACTAGAATGAAAGTATCATCAAATCAATGTGCGACACAATGAAATTGCTTCTCCTCTCTGCAAACAATACCAAAGACTACAGCTAGAAGAACAATGAGGATATTTAATTTAAAGAGCTCATATTATGCTAATTTAGAGGTTCATAAGTTTATTTTGGGGGTCTACTAGAATAGGTTTACATGCTTCAATGTTAAAAAAACACATTCTTTTTCTCATACTGTACATTTTTTTCCCCCTCTCTTCTTCCTCTGGCTCAAACGCTCTGATATACCTCCTGTCTCTTTAAAGCCCCCTTTCCGAAAAACCCAGTCTGCTCTGATTGGTCAGCTGGCCTAGTCTGTTGTGATTGGTCAAACGCATAGAGCGTGTCAAAAATGTAACACCCCTTACCATAACCGAGTTTCAGCTCCAGAGGCTTCCTAAGTAGCTGTAAACACAATTGTAACTATGGTAACAGTGGCGTCGGTTTTTGCCGTACCAGCTCTAGCCCGAGTCTGATAATGAATGAAATAATGAAAGTTTGGAAGAATAAGCTGATCGACCAGAACCACCTTCGCAAGCACAACTTGAGCAGGACGTATCACAGTGGTAAGTTTTAATTTAGTAGCTTTCTTAGTACACTGTACACTGTTGATAATGGTGAACCTAACAAAGCTTAAAGTAAAAAACACGTAGTGCATCTATGTTAGTCATCTTTTGCTGGAATGGGTGTAGCCAAACTTTTTTGCCTAAGATATGAACAGAGAACAGAGGCTTACTCCCAGTTAGTGAGCAAATTAGCCGTGGACTACCGTGGAAAGCAGACGTAACATTACAGTTTGTAATTATAAGTAAACCTCCACACTTGACTCTTGAGATCGACAGTTTTGTTACACAGTTTTAGGTAAAAGCCGGCCCACAGCTGAACAGTAAACCCTTACCAAAACAACAACATTACATAGCAAGTTAGTTGAGCATGATTTGTAAAAATAAATCCATCTCCACAATTGATCACTATTCATGATAGTAAGAATGACAAACAATCTGCATAATTCTACACAATTGTTGATAAAAGTGGACCCGCAGCTGATTAGCAAAACTATTTCAACACAATAACATTAGCTAGCAGGTTAGCCGAGGCCTGCAGTTGTGCACTGGGTGTACACTGTAGCTACAACACAAAACTCCACTTTTGAACTCTCGGTAGCAGATAAATTAACAAATAATCAAGCATACTTACAGGTTGTGATCCTGAAGTGCCAGATTGTCCCAACAAAGTGGGAACTGCACCATCTTTCATGAGTAACCATCTTGAAAATCCAGCAATTGTTGTGGTTGTACTGCTAAATAATTAAAATAAATTTGAACCACTGATTCTTCAATTCATCTGCCTTTGGAAGTCCAAACAAAGAGGTTATGCTTTCGCAGTGAAGAAAACAGTGTCTTCTCTACATGGCGACTACACTAACCCAACTGATCCTGGCCTCTGCTATAACTAAGTTTGTTTGAGGGCGGGCCAAAGTAGCCCTTAGGCGGGCATTATGCAAATTTATTACATAATGACGTAGATACTTTACGGAAGGAATGGCTGGACTACAAAACAGCCGTTTCTTGTAGTTCTTGAGCAGTATTGTCTGTGGGAGAGAATAACTCCCTTTTGCATGGACTTTGTGCTTTGTAACTTTGCAGACCTTTTACATGCACAAAGAGGGAAGGTAATATCCCAAAAAGCATAATAGGGCCTCTTAAAAAAACAAAACAATCAGTGAGCCTACCATAATGCATTTTTTTAGAGAATTGTCGGGACACACCTCTTCATACTGGGACTGTCCCGGGTAAACTGGGACATCTGGTAACCCTACAACATAGTGTGATGTTAGCATGTAGCTAAGCTATCGGCATGACACTTATAAAAAAAAAAAAAAAAAAAAAAAAAACATAATTATTGGGTAAAAAAGTGTGCTGCACAATTTCTCAAAAAAATAAATGAGATTAGATATTTTTGATATTTTATTGTGAAAATTGATTTTGAAAATTGAAATTTTTATTTACAGGCTACAGCGGCTGAGTATTCTAACCAGTCCCAGACATATCTGTTGAGCAGTGACCAGGCAATGGTGAATGAGTGCACATCCACACCAATACGTTTTCGGTTGAAAATGCATTAATTTCATCACATTCTTTTCGTGATTTATCCACACTAGAATGCCATTTCCTCCACAGAAAAACAAGTGCAGCGTCAGTTCAGGCAAGTCACATGAGTCAAGCTCGCAATCAGCTAATTGTTCTGCTTAAGTCCTCCATTTATTCATTGCCTTAGCTGCCTTTCTGTTGCATGGATGCAAGCTGCACATAATCTACGCAAGCTTTGCTTTTCAATTTTCTCTACGTATGTCTTGTGTTCTGTGCTCTAAGACTACAGTTGTTTGCCAGTTTGGAATTCCTATCTTCAGTGTGTTATTGAGGCTTGTTCTTGATTTATCGACTTGATATCCAGTATTTGAAGTTCTTTTAAGTGTCCATTTACAATGAAGGATTGTACCATGTTGCAATGTTAGAATGTTTAAAAAGATTTAACATTGTTGTTATAATTCTGCTGGATTTGTCATGTTACCCCTGGAGGGGTATATTCGCTGCAGTCTCTGTTCTGTCCATGAATGGCTTAACCGCCGAGAACTGCTGGGCAAAGTCCTCTGTGTCGCCGAATAGGCCAACCTGGCAGATGGGGGCATCAAACCGTACCTTGTCAGCCTCCCTCATCTCAACCAAGTTGAGCCATAGGTGGCACTCCTGGACCACCAGGGTGGACATCGCCTGCCCGAGAGTCTGCAACGTGACCTTCGTTGCCCGGAGGGCGAGATCGGTTGCCGAGTGCAGCTCCTGCATCAATCCCAGGTCAGAACTACCCTCGTGCAGTTCTCTTAGCACCTTGTCTTGGTGCACCTGCAGGAGAGCCATGGTGTGCAGGGCAGAGGTGGCCTGTCCAGCGGCACTGTAGGCCTTAGTCGCCAGAGACGACGTAAACCTACAGGCGCTGGACGGGAGTCTCGGGTGGTTCCGCCAGGTGGCGGCGTTTTGTGGGCACAGGTGCACCGCAACCGTCTTAAAGTGCACCGCAACTCACTAAGTACCCCCTGGCAGCCCCACCTTCGAGGGTAGTGAGAGCAGAGGAGCTCAGAGACCGGGTAGTGAAAGGCGCCCGCCACGCCCTCGTGAGCTCCTCATGCACCTCCTGGAAGAAAGGGACCAGGGTGGGGCGTGGCCGTAAGTGGTGCTCTGAGCCCAGGAACCAATCGTCAAGCCGCGAGGGTTCAGGGGGGAGTGGAGGGTTCCACTCCAGCCTGATGCTCGCAGCCGCCTGGGCAAGCATGGTCGCCAGCTCCGCGTCGGCCTGCGACTGGGCGACTGCACCCGAAAGTGGGAGCCCGGTCGAGTCCTCAGCATCAGACTGGACCAGCCCGCTCTCCGATGCTGCAATTGAGAGATCATCCAGTTTGCGGGCGCCGAATGAGATCGTGAACTCGCCCTGAGACGAGCTGGCGGTCTCATCCCAGAACTCGACCGGGGCAAACGAGCGTACTGGGGAATGGGAGGTCCGTGGGGAGTTACCCAGCAGAGCGGCTCCCACTGGGGTCCCCAAATCGCCCCCAGTGCTAACCGACATGGCCTCAAACCCGTAGGTAGAAGGACCAAGGCGGGGAGCCACTGATGTTGCCATGGTCATGCTCTCGCAGTGAGAACATGACCCGTCCACGAACACTGTCTCCGCGTGGGCAGCGCCCAAGCACGTAAGCTGTCGGAAGCAGAGAGGTAACGACCGCAACCAGGAAATAAACACAGACGGAAAGGCATCTTTAAAAAGACACTCTCCGTCAGTGTCACTGTTTTAGTAGCGAAAATATACTCTTTTATCACAAGAATATATACTCTTTTAGACTGTCGAAGCGCCCAGGGGCGTTCTCTGCACTCCACCGGTGCATGAGGGGGAGAAGCCGCTGTAATGCGCCGTAAATCCAACAGTTATTTAGAGGTGAATGGAACGGCAGAGGATTCAGCTCGCTGAACACATCCGCTCGGCTCCGAAGAAAAAATCTGAATGAGTGGTTGCGAGCCAGCTCCTTTTATACCCCTATGTCCGGGGGAGTGGCATGCAAATTCCACTCACCAGTTCCCATTGGCCTTTTCTCAAAGATCAGAGGTGTTTGGGGCTCCCAAGGGCAACCCCTAGTGTCACTACATCGACACAATGTCGAGTGAGTGACAGATAGGGAACTGAAAAAGAGTTTTCAAAAGAAAACTGAGTAGACTTGGCATCAACGACACTTTAAGTTGTCCATAGTCCTATCAGTAATGACAACTGATCCTTATGCACAAGGTTTAAACGTCTGATGCCTAGATGCTTGTTTATGTTTTATTTCTGTTCAAGGTGACACACAAAAATTTGTGCTGAAGAAACAATACCTGACACTCTTAAAAAAAAAAAGCAAAAAACATTTAAGTTGTTTTCGATTTATTTCGACAGCTTGCTTGCAATGCAGACAATAAATACACTGCAAATGAGCAATGCAACATAACTAGACACTGCTGTTATAATCAACAAGGCATAGACAAGGTGTATATAACTGATTTATTGTACAGTTTAGACAGCACACATTTACGTAAAGACTATGGCATGAATTTGAGCAAATAAGTAGCTATTTAATGGAACTTCTATTAATGTACATTAATTATCGTGATTACAATATGAAGGAAAGTAATTGACAATTATAATTTTTTTCATAATCGTGCAGTCATTAATAGTACATTTTTTAAATTAGCTCAGAGACTATTTAGCAGAGACGGGCCACTGTTATTTTTCTTCTCCCCTTTTCTCCCCAATTTTGAATGCCCAATTCCCAATGCGCTCTAAGTCCTCGTGGTGGCGTAGTAACTCTCCTCAATCCGGGTGGCGGAGGACAAATCTCAGTTGCCTCCGCGTCTGAGACCGTCAATCTGCACATCTTATCACATGGCTTGTTGAGCGCGTTACCGCGGAGACGTAGCGAGTGTGGAGGGTTCACGCTTTTCTCTGTGGCATCCACGCACAACTCACCAAGTGCCCCACCAAGAACCACACATTATAGCGACCACGAGGAGGTTACCCCAAGTGACTCTACCCTCCCTAGCAATCAGGCCAATTTGATTGCTTAGGAGACTTGGCTGGAGTCACTCAGCACGCCCTGGATTCAAACTCGCAGCTCCAGGGGTGGTAGTCAGCATCAATGCTCGCTGAGCTACCCAGGCCCCCCGAGACAGGCCACTTTTTAAATAAATGGGAGAAATTGGAATGCCCAACCAAGAAGCTCCAGCGTCCAATGGATGTAAAAAAGGAAGTCCTGCCTTTCAGGTAAAAGAGCCAATCACCTTTTAGATACAGACATCGCCTGTCAATCATCTCAAGAATGCGCATGTGCATTAGCTATACTAGCTGGGAAAATTGCATTTTTTTAGCAAAATCTGAGGTAAAGAAAAACAATATATGATACCAGCATTGTCAAATTTTACTGCTAATGTAAACTATGTTGACCAACCATTTTGGAGATTTCAGTTTCCCCCATTCAATTAGATAGGAGCTGCACTGTCATGACTGGAAATAGCCTCCCAGGAGCATTTCAGAGATGGCCGCCAGTGTACTGACTTGCTAGAAAGACTTTAATTCGCTTTCCATTTTCAATATTTTACATGGATTTTAATAAAAAAAAAATAAAAAAAAAAAATATATATATATATATATATATATATATATATATATATATATATATATATATATATATATATATATATATATATATATTATTTATTATTATTATTATTATTATTATTATTATTATTATCAGTATTGAATAAACTACATTTAAAACCAACATTTCTATTGCCCTGCTCAGGTGTAGTGCAATGCATGCTTAGATTGCCTTCACAGCAAAGAATACATGCTATACTGCCTTAATATTTCGGCAAAATAAGATATTTATGCTGCCTACCTTTTTGAAACAGGAGTGTGCCTGTGATGCCTTTAAAATGCTGTCTGAGTAGGCAACTCACTAGCTTTGGAAAATAGCTTTTATGTTATAGAGGTGTACGGTGCTATTCCTTCCTGAGAATTGTGCTTGCATGAACTAAGAGAAGTGTATTTAGTTGAGACAGCTGTCCTTGACTATGACACCATGTCTTTTCAGCTAGCGTTCAACGCAGAACTCGCACAACGTTCAGATTTCAGGTGTGGCAC
Organism: Myxocyprinus asiaticus; assembly: GCF_019703515.2. Taxonomy (NCBI): domain Eukaryota; kingdom Metazoa; phylum Chordata; class Actinopteri; order Cypriniformes; family Catostomidae; genus Myxocyprinus; species Myxocyprinus asiaticus. The sequence continues at coordinate 24,656,463 of NC_059383.1, read as the reverse complement.
AAGGAAACAACTGTGCAACAACGTGTCTGCATGATATCCACCATAATGATCTGAATACTATCTCAGCAAGCCAGCCAGCCCAGTGTTTCTTTAGATAAAGTTACTGTCTAACACTCTTCCCTCGAGAGACTGTGGGGTTAGTTGTATCTTGTTCATTTTTAATTTGGTCTGGCAACAATCAGTTCATTTGTGACATGGATTCATTCTTAACACCAAATATGGTGTTAAGATTTGTAGCTGCTAGTAACCTTTAATGTACCGGTAATCTTCACTCTTTCTTTGCCTCCGAGGTGAAACAAGCTATCAACCTCCATCAACCCATTAAAAAAACGGCTGAAGAAACTCCTCTTCAGCAAGCACTTAATTAATCTCTCTCTCTCTCTCTCTCTCTCTCTCTCTCTCTCTCTCTCTCTCTCTCTCTCTCTCTCTCTCTCTCTCTGTCTCACACACACACACACTTTCTTTTATTTTTCCGCAGTTATACTTCTGCTCCAGCTTTTGTGCTACTCTGGTTTACTGATGAAATTAGATATTATGGTATTGCTAATATTGCTTTCTACTGTATGATAAATTGCTTATGCTATTCCTCATTTGTAAGTCATGTTGGGGGGAAAAAAATGGTTTTCTAAATTATTTCATGTAATGGAAAGCTAGTGGGGTTTCCTGCTTCAACATTTTGCAGTTGGAGATATTCTTGTTTGTGCTAATGCTTTGTTTTATGTAGGAAATGCCCGGAGCTGTTCTTTAAGAGGTGATCAGCAGTGTACACTGCCAGGAGATGCTGCTGCTCTTCACCTTCTCTTGCACATGTACTACACACAGATTCAAGATTAGCAGGAGGAAATGCACGCATTTATTCAACCATGGGGCAAACTTGTTGGCGCCTGGTAGAATCAATCATATTAATGCCACACCCTCAAGTTCCCAACCATAGACACAAACTTATAAGCATATGTAAACCTACAAAACCTACTATTTACACACAATAGGAGTGGGTAGGTATAAGTAATGCTCAATAAATTCAACATTGGTGATAATGTGGCCAGATCAGACACAGTATATGCACATACAGTTCTATACTCTAAGGAAACTGTTGACACGAATGCGTTTTTTGGGTCTATCTGCGCAGATTTAAATTGTTTTTCTAAATGTAAACATACGCTAGATGGATGTATTTGACCATTGTACCACGGCTCATTTTTTCAGCATCTTGTCCAGCTGCACCATTTTTTTGTCAAGTTAAAAAAAGCTTTAACTTTTTAAAACGTGTCATCAACAAATGTGTCACCTTTGTTCTGTTCATTTCGATACGCTGTGTCTAGCTTTCTTTTAGCACAATTACGCATTCAGTCTGAATGGCCCCTAACTGCCCCCAAAATAATGGATGGTTTCAGTAACCATCATATATATATATATATATATATATATATATATATATATATATATATATATATATATATATATATATATATTTGTTTTAGAGTCATTACTGTTTGTTGGTCTTGTCTGTATGAATGTGTGGCAATCAGCTGACATTACTGTCTGTTTTTATATAAGTGTGAAGGAAGGGTAGAATTTATAAAGCTTTTTATAGAGCTCGATTATAGAGCTTTTCCATTTGCTGTTATATTTATCACATACCTCTGTTACAATTATACAGCATGGGTGTTAAGAATGTAAGATTTGCTGAAAAAGAAAAAAGAAGAACAGTGGAACAAAATGTTTCCAGGGGATGTTGTTTTCATTGGGTCATTGCACTGGCCTAATTTGATGTTCCAGACACACCTGATTTATTCTTTGTCCTCTGCTCACAATGCCAGTAGCTAGGAGCCGCACATCGGTTTTAGTTATGCTGCGGTGCCACAGACAACAAAATATCTCAGTTTTCTCCAGCAGAGCTTCTATATAATTAAATCCTGTGGAGATCTGAATGATGAGAGAAACAATCAGGGCATTGACCATTTGATTTGAAATCATGTGTTTAGGGTGTTTTAACTTTACCATAAGGACTAAGGTATTGTAAAATACATCACAAATGCTTTATGTTGTTCCAATGCTTCATTTTGCCAAATCCAGCTCACATACTGATGCACTTTAGTAATTTAAAGCTTTCTCCTGTTTCTCAAACCTCAAGTGCACCCCTGTGCTAGCAACTGAAATTCATCAACCAATTGAATCTTAAACATTTATGAGGGAGATCCCAGCCCAGAGGAAAAATGCATTGCTCATTCGTAGCCCTGAAGACTTAATGCATTTTTCCGATATTTCTCTTTTAAGTGAGAGTTTTGTTAGAATTAGAAGTAGAATTACAAGTAAACACAGCAGAGACAATTGTTGGCACATTAAGAGTATAAAGGTAAATGATTAATATGGATTGCATATATCAGATAATTTGGTTTCAGAAGAATTTGATAAGAAATGTTTGAATTAATATTGAAATCTCAACTTTTGATTGCAGACTTTGGTATAATGATGTTGGTGAGATCTCTTCTGAAACTCTATTGACCTGTTTCATGTGATGTAACTGTATGACCGCTCCGCCATGTTTGTGACCAATATTCCATATACCTTCTTTGTGCTGCGCTGTGGGATGCGATATAAGTCTTCATCAGGAGTTAAAAGCAGCTCATACATTCATACAGACGGGATCATAACAAACGTTTTGTAATATTGTGACCAAATCAGAGCAGAAAAAAAACCCCCACAAAATAATTTGTAACTTCTGAAAGAGAGATGTTTACGGTAATGTACCGGTGGGCGTGTGTACTCGCTGGTCACACGTCAGACTCGCCAGCGTTCGGAGATTAATTGTCGATACAATTATTTAAATGTCCGTGAAAGTTCAAATTTGGCAATATTTGTGCTGTCTTCAGACTTGTATGAACTTTTCCTGGGACTTGCCATGGATCAAAAGCTATTTTTTATGTTTCTCTTGATGTTGTTTAATGGGTGTTTTTCCATTCACCGCCATTGTTTCCTCCCGCTGATGGTCACAGATATGGCGGCAGCGGGGAAAAGTGACGTCACTAAAATGGGTCAATAGGAGACATATAAGATTATTAGGGTCTATTTCTCAGTAGAAAAATCTGAGGAACAAGAAACTTAAGCTAAAGTCTCTGTTGAACTCCATTTTATCTCATTACTGTTGAGGAGAACAATACAAATATTAAAGCAATCTAATTTGTGATTTGTCTTTCCTATGGGAAAGAAATTTCCTCCACATTAAAGCAAAGACTAAGAGAGTAAGGTATAACTGTATCTGTTGTCGATATTTTGCTGTCCTTCACCTCTGTAGAGAACATAACATTATGGGGTCAGGTCTTGTATTGAGTCAGTATGATCAAATTTCAGCCTAGTCTGTTGAAGATTAAAGCCTGGTATATTCTTTATTCAAGCACAGGGGGATTTCTGCTTTAAAGTTTGTCTGCTTTAGATATATTCAAAAACAGCCACAACAATACCTCTGCTAATCTACTAAATGTTGGAGTGTACATTGTTCTACAAAGGCTCCAGTGAATAAAAAAGAGAACTGTCAAGGGATGTAGCTCTCTCTCTTGTGTCTGTGTACAATGCATTATTGCTCATGCTCAGTCAATAGGCTTCATTCAGTGTTCCCTCACTGGTTGGGATCAAATGATGTGGAGGCTTGTTCAGTCAGTAGGACTATTATTTCTGTGGTATCAGATGGCTGGTGTCAGAACTGTGGTTACGGTTCTTCTGTCACAGGACTCGGTAGCTCCATACTCTGATCAAGTCAAGCTAGCATTGATTCTTCACTTACTGTATTCACAAATCTTTATATCCATAGATCAGAGGTTTAATGTGCCCAAGGTTAGATTTATGATGCACTTCCCATTTACAGGGTATACATTGATGTACCATGACTTTTTTGTAAAGAAACTTTGCATAAAATTGTGACCCCCAGGAACGGGCATGGTTTGGGTCATTTCTACAACACGTGGGAAGACAAATATTTTTCTTTAATTTATGGGAAATAGCTACAAATATAACTACATACCAACATTTGGTCACAGACTAGCTAGCCCCAGTTGAATAATGCTTTTATTATTTCAATTGTATTAGACTTTAAGCCAAACCTGCAGAATTAATATTTAAATGTGTGTTTATTTTATATTTATTGCTAGAAAATAATTAAATCACTGAAATCCGGGTTTTAAATGGTATTCACATATGTTGCAAAAAATTAAATAAAAAATGCAAACCTCATATAAAATAAACGGAAATTATACAGCTTATAAAATATTTAGTTTGACCTTCTGAGGTGGACGAACAACATTTTCTGAAGGTTAAGCACTTCCTTTCACTAACTCTGGGCTGTGGAGGAATATGAAATGTTAAAAACAACCTTGATGTTTGTTGACCGGCCTGAGCTTTGTCCTTCTAGGATAACGTTTCTCTGTTGCTACATTTGTAGAGTGTTAGCTGGTATTCTATACTAAGTTTTGCTCCATGTCGCCTTTAGCTGGTCACTTTTTTTATTTTGTGTGTTTATCTGCTCTGTCATCCTCCCACCCCTGCCCTCCAAATGCAAGCAACACTGCCATGAACATTTTAGTCTGACAAATGACCTTACATGTGTAAAAACAAGAATTTTCTACCACTATACTGAGCAACCAGACCTCACTGAAAGATCTTCACCAGCAAACCACCCCACTGAGCATGCTCAAAGAAGTTTGACATCCAGAGCATCTGAGCATGCTCCATAGCCCCTGAATTTGCTTGTTTTCTGCATTATGGTGTTTAATTTTTTACAGCTGCTGGCATTCACAAGGCTAACATAAATGAAAGGGAAAAAAAGAAACAGGAACAGGAAGGGGGCCAACAATGTCCCCATTGTTTATACTACAAACCTAAGGGATAGTGGATTAAATTGTTCAGTGCCCTCAAGCTGGTTGGAATAGTACCGGCTACAGGTTCATTGAACCTTATTCTTCCCTCTAAATTTGTAAATTTCATTCTGTGTATCACAATATATTTATTCACCAAGGTTGCATCACTTTCAGCATGCATACATTTTCTCTGATGACATGCTTGTAAAATTAGAGCATTTTATCCTGGCACACATTAAATAAACATTGAAAAACAGCAGAGGTAAAGAACTGCACTGTTTACATCTTAGATTCGATCACCTGATGAAAATGAACAGCCTAAAGCTCTCAGTTTTTGTGTGCAGTTAATGGACCTTTAAAGTAACATCAAAGTCACCTGGATTGCTACCTACTGAGACGAGGCCCCCACTCTGAGTCTCCCTGGCCAAGAATCCCCGATCAGCCGGATCGAGGACCTCAACATCCTTTCCCTCCCTATTTCATCCAAATCCGACCATTTCAATAAAAATCTTTATCTTCATTGTTGTGGCGTGGTCCTTGCTAGTGAAAGTACATTTATAACTTTATTCTACAAAAAAAAAAAAAAAAAGGTCAACTCTGCTGCAATGGGGTTTCAAATATAGCGGCTGAGGGAGTGACAGTAAATGTGGCATCTTTCTCTGCCTTAGTCCATCTCTCGTTTTTTCCCCTATTTTTGGAAAAAAATGTGGGAACGTAATAGTGGATTTTTTTCTTTTGCTGATGGAGCAAATGGGAAAAATACTATTTGCTGTGCTGGGTCTCCCAAATCCCCACACTTTCTTTCAGGCGTTTTTGATCATGGGAACTAATTATTATTCCTGATACTGACGAATAAAAAAACAGTAAAAGATATTTCACACTTCAGCTGTATGTTAAATTTCATATAGCGCAGTAATCATCAGCTCCTGCTAAATAAAATCTGGATGAGTTTTCTAATTCCCAGCACTTGATTGTGACGCTACACAGTTTACAATTTGAGCTGGATAAACTGAGGCAGGAGGTGTATCGCTGCCTCTCTTCCTGCACTAATTAAAACAGGCAGTGCTAATCAAGCTAAGTGCGACTTACTGTGTTGAGTGCCTGTGTGTGGGTCTGTACATCAGTAGGTTGGGGTGCTGTGTGTCAATGGAACCATAATGATCCACACTGAGTGAGACAGGCCTGAATCTCTCTGCTTCCAGTGGAAAAGGTCTCTGCCATTATGAGAGTGTGAACAACAAAGAGTACCATTGAATGGAAGTTCACAAGAGGGATGATGGTGAGGGCTAACATGGATTGTCGTGTTTATCTAAATTTGAGACAGAGACAGAGAACAAGATAGGCAGAGCACAGAAAGGGAAGATGGCACAAAAAAGAAAATATACATAGAGGAAGAGAAGGCCAAAAGGAAGCATAGAGATAGATGTGAAAAGAAATAAATACAGCCACAGAAATGTTGTGTAGAAGACGAACGGACTGGACAAAAATAGGCCAGAAATTCATCGTGGAAGCTGAGGAAAGCAGTGTGGCTGTGTGCCAGTGTCAAAAATTGCTATGCATGCCTTTGTTCTCCTTTCTGCGGCTTTGTAAATATCACAGCCTTGTGCTGTTTGTATTCCGAGCTAATTACCGTGACTGTAATTAGTGGGGATTGAAATAGAAAATGGTGGATTTATTTGAATGAGTGACGATTAATAAAAAATTTATCTTGCATTGCTATTCCCGATTAAAGGCAAGTGAAACAAAAACTGCTGCTTTTTTATCTAATGACTGACATTATCCTAAAATCATTCATTTCTAATTACAAAGTCACAAATTAAATCAAACTATCTGCAAAGCAACAACCCTACGATTGAACTGACACCTGCAATGTGCAAACTTCCAAAAAAAAAGGGTGGCTTTAAGTTTCCCTTCACAGTTTAGCAACACAAAACCTCTCTAAATGTATTATACTGTATTCAATCTGCTTTAGTTTAGTAGTAAGTGCACTGCCCAGGGAATCAGCCATTTCTAGAGTTGTCCAAAATCGTTCAAGCTCATTGAAGAAATACATAGAAACACATTATGAGCAAGTGTCCATCAACTGCTCACTTAATTCACTTATTGGAAATGTCATCAAGTCGATTAGAGGATAAGTGCAAGTGTAAATGTAAGAAGACAAAGCCTTATTTTTATGAGAGATTTTGTTTGGAATTATTAAATCATGTGCTTGAATTGAAAGCAATCCTGCAAACCTTGAAGGATTGTACAGAAATTAGGTTTTTTATCTGTTCACTTATGTTCTGCAATTTTGTACTGAGCTATTATTATTTGCATTTTTAGCATTTTGTGACATGTTTATTTGTTTAATGTCAGAATGGCATCAGGTGGATTGTTTTGCTTAATGAAAAAAAAAAGCAAGATAAGTGCATCTTTCATAATGGCACAGTGCTTTTTACAATGAAAACTACAATGGAGTGTTATACAGCAATGTTGTTGATAAAGGCCTGCTACATTGTAAAAGTGCACAGTAATCTTTTCTTTATTAAAAAAGTTATATTCCAAAATAAATGAATTATTTTTAAACATATTCATAAAACCATGACTGCTCACATGAGATGAAGACTCTAGTCATATCAGAAACCTGATAAATGCTGTTTTATTCTATATGGAGAAGTTCCCCTCATTGGGGCGGCCAGGTTTGGATCACATGACCAGTCAAATACTACTTTCTTAGTCTTAGTAACCGCCCTGTATTGGACACTTTAACTCCAAAAAAACTTTTCTGGCTGTGAATTGTGAACTTCTACAATGGCATTGATAACTGAAAACTATTGCGTTTGAATGATGCTGCATCCACGCCACTAGGTGTCAATGTAAGTACAAGACAACATACATAAAAAATTACTGAGTGCATCTTTAATGAACAATTTCATAATCATATTTAGTGGATTAAGGCCCTTGCTAGTGACAGAATTATTGTTCATGATATACTGATTCACATCATGGGAAATTAAGGAGTGGAATGAGACACAACCTGATTTATGTTTTTGAAGGCATGAAGGGATATTTCATTTTTGGCTCTGTATAAAAATAAGTTCCTGACTGTATGTGTAGTGTCAGACAGCAGCCTGACTGACAGGTTGAAAAGAATAAAAAGCCTATGACTCAGGGGAATGAGTATAAGTAATTAGCCAGTGGAGGAGGGGTGTGAATCTGGATGGCTTGAATAATTTGTTCCTCTCACTCTGAGCACTGACATGGAACACTGCCTGCATATGAGGTTAAAAAAGTATCGCACTAGATTTGAATTGTGCCACAGAAGCCTTAACCTTTCCTTGTCTCTTTTGAAAAGCAATGCCTTTTGTTGCAGTACTGTCTGCACTCAATGTAATGTTCTGGTGCAGGACAAACGGACCCAAGAGCAGAGGTGACAGTTCCAAAATATTTATTAACAAAGTCAATGATGCGCGATCACGCAGAGAGTAGTGTGTTCATCAGTGGAGTGTGTGCGTCATGGAAGTCAGGAGGAGCTTGGCAGAATCCTCTGTTGAAGCTTGGCGAGGAGTAGGGTGTGCAGCGGACAGTGCGAGCAACAGCTGATCTGTAGATCCCCGGCATGAGGGTATAGATCGGAATTCCTTTGTTGATTGCCAGGCTGAACTCAGCGAAGACTGAAAGGCAAACCACAACTCGAAAAATGTGGGTAAACCAACAGAGTGACAAGACAGGACCAGCTAAACAAGGAGAGCGAGGTTAGTACTCAACTTAGAATAATAATCCAGCAAAGAAACAGAGAAACATGAGGGCTTTATGTATGGAGTGCAATCAGGCTGGAACAGGTGTAACTCGACAAGCAATCAGTGGCATGATCGGCGCTGCCCTGAGAACAATGAACGTTCCCATGGAAACGTTGATCATGCCAGTCAAGTGCGCCTGCGAAACATGAGGGAGAGAAAATAACAAAACAAACAAAATAAACATGCGGGCTTACCAGAATCGTGACACTCAAATCCTATCTTCCATTGGCTTGTCATATTGGCTATAGATGGACAATAATGATTTAATTATTATGTTATTAATATGTTATAACATAGTTGTTGTTCTCATGCATGAACAATAAATGGTTCAGTGGCACTCTGAAATAAATGGATTCCAACAGTTCAAAGATGCACTACAGAACTTTAGGCTCTCTACCGGCAAAACCTAAAATTGCAAGCAACTCGGAGGAACATTTTATGTGAGTTGTGTTTTGGCCCTTCTCTTCTGCATGGATAAATCTCATGGTTTGAGATTACCTGGACTTTGCCTGTGTTCATCACTCAGAGATATTCACCAGCAGAGCTGGAGTCATAGTGTGCTATTTTAATGTTGATATTGTGTTATTCATTTAAACATACAGAGATATTATTGGCTTTGATGAAGTGACAGAGTGACAGCACTCTTATTTGCATATTTGAATGTGATTATTCTAGTATTTATCTAGTACATATTAATGTTTGTATTGTTTGACACATATCTATTTAAGAGGTTAAACTCATGATATGGCTGTTATGAATTCAAATGAAGACACTTATTTTTATATTACAATCTAACCTATGCAGATGATGCAAGTGAGCCGTAATACTACGATAGGTCTATGCATTGCAAACAATAATACTGTAATATAAAAACACAACAAGAGGATTCAATAATGATGGGGATCAAATATATTTTATTAAACATGAAAAAATATGCAGTGTAACCCCTAAAGTCTATTTTTTATATCTTTTATATATTTTGATAGAAATGGAAGCGTAAGTGGTAGTTCTAGCAGGAAGACTCTGGATCCTTACGCTTTCATTCAATCAGGCATCTCATCCAATCACAATACAGCCTCTGCTTTATAAGCCTACACACCTCTCTATTGTTCGCATACTTCCGTTGTTTTCACCACCCTCAACTCCATCTCCACCAGTTTAGGTCCCGTCCTGGGCGATGGTAAGCTCCGCTCCCCTGCTGTCATCGCCTCCGGCAGGATCTGACGGTTCAAACAAGTATCTGAGCGCTGAACCGTAGGATGGGGCTTATGCCAAATATTATAAGTTTCTCTACATTTGTAATAATTCCAATCATCCAGAGTCTTTTCTGATAGAATAGCTAATAATGTGGGAGAGCATTGTTTAGAACGGAACTATGACCTTATTGTTTAGCAATATGGATCACTTGAATGTATATAGTTTACACAGTGCTAGAAACTAGACATAGATTAAGTTGAAAATGTTTAATAACAATAATGTCTTAAAAGGTTACATTAGATGGTTACAATTTAGATATAACAGTTACAAATTAGATATAGGAAATATGAATATGAAACCAGTATGCATACTACCTGAGTGAGAGAGAATGGAGAATAGAAAGACAGAGAGAAAGGGTAGAGAGAGAGAGTTGCCATTGAAGGCTGGGAGTCGGGCCTATGGCCAGTAACCCAACTTTAAGAGCAGACCCCACAGAGAAGAGCCAGAGACAAGAAGAGAGAAAAGAAAAGAGTCCTGAGCATAAGTTAAACTCAACTTATATCCTTTCCTTGACCATGTGACACAAACAGACCTGATACATTTAAACTGACCAATCGACAGACCAAACTGTATATGATTTTTGTTGTTTTGACAGTATTATTGCTGTATTTCCAACTGCAATTTACTGTAGAAACTGTTTACAGTATGTTACTGTCAAACTGAGCTGTATTCTTTAGGAAAAAAATGAGTGGGGAAAATAATCACAGTGATTTATTGTTAAATTGCACGAGAACTGGCCCAATCTCAAACCTGTACATACACAATTTAGAGGGGAAATTTGTGGTATTATTCAGTGATCTATTATCAAAAAAACAAAACCCTGGATATGTCTTCTCTGCATTGGACTTCTACAATCGCATAAAAAGTAGAAATGGATGGGAATGCACCTTGCAACCTGTGAACATTGAGCCTGCACTCGACTCACTTCAGCCTTGAGAGGACCAGAAGTAAATTTATCTCTTTTTGACTGAACCAGGTGAGCACAAAAAATTGCACTACTTTTAGCAGTATAATAGCAATACATTTTTTAAACATTCATCATTTGACAATAGAGATCTGCATGTAATTTTTGACAAGTAGCTTTGTAACGGTTTACATTGTCAAATAGATATTAGCATTAGTTATAACGACCATTCTGATTAGTATTGGAGTAAGCACTTACAAGTTTTGAAGTTCTATAAGTAACCAAACCTTGTCTGTGAACTAATTTTGTTTTGTAATGTTTTTACACCGGTTGAATGTGCACAACTCGTTAGACACCCTGTTTTTTATTTTTATTGTTTATGTACTGCAGCCATCTAAAACAAAGTTATGTTATGTACAAATATAACGTGTAAATGTTTTGCTCCAAATTTTATTCTATATGTAAGTAACTTCCATCTCAGTCCTTTCTGAATGATGCACAACCTTGGTTGTTGATTGTGTATTCTCTCCCTTGTAGCTTAAATGTCATGTTGATATAAAAACAAGACTGAAGTTACATGATATTAATTAATTTTAGAATTTTATTCTCTAGGTCTGGACAGGCAAAGAATGAGCGAGTGTTCTTTCAGTCATTTGGACATCTGGTGAACTTAATTTTTTAATGGACTTTTATGTATGTAGTATGTAACATTTGATATTGTAGTAAAAACGTGATATTTGAGTTGTCATTGTGTAATAAATGTTCTGTTTGCAAAAAGGCCTCAATTGTTTCATTCTTTTTTTAAACTTGTAATAGATAGAATTTAGTTGTTCTAACTCTGTAAGCTAAAACTGTGCTTACTGTGGTTAGTTCTATGGTATGGACACTGCAATTTAATATACAACATACAGACAATTACCGTAATTAATTTTACTGTACAACTAATGTTGTCACGGTTTGCTGTACGCTTGTCCTCTGCACTCACAAGTCTTCAACGGAGGATTCCTTGTCTCTGCCCGCATGTCAGGAGTGTGGTTACCTTCCAGTTTGCTGTACACTTGTTTTCTGCACTCACAAGTCTTCAACGGAGGATTCCTCATCTCTGTCAGTGTGTCAGGAGTGTGGTTATCTTCCAGCTTGCTGTAAGCTTGTTCTCTACACTCACAAATCTTCAATGGAGGATTCCTCGTCTCCGCCTGCGTATCGGGAAAATGATTGCCTTCCAATCTGCTGGGCGTTGTTGTCTGCACCTCACTATACTTCTTCAGAGGATTCCTACGAATCTGCTCCTGACTTCCACAGCGCACACACTCATCTACGGACACACTCATCACGGATCTGCCCATTGTGCGGCTATGGCGCACATTCATCCCCAAGTCTCCTTCCCTCAACTGCAGCTGCTCTGTGACAAATATACTGTATTTTAATATACATCATACAAACAACTACTATAATTAATTTTACAGTACAGCACATACTGTAAATCATTATACAGTATGCTGCAAACTACTATAGACAGTTTTACAGTATTTTTGCTGTGGTATGTACTACAGCAGCTTGCCGGCTATTTGTTGCCAGTAAGTTACTGTTGATTTTACGTAACATTTTTTACAGTGCACTGTATTCTAATAGTGACCATATGCAGAGTCCCAATGCACAAACACCTCAGCCAACAGGCTGACAGATCACGATCAGCACCCTTTGTATGTCTTGGAATGCAAGAGGTGGTCTGTTTTCACAAAGGTATAAGAGTCTTAATATAGGAATGAATTGTTTTTTTTTTTTCAATCCTACAAAATCATTGTAGGCTTACCGTAGTGAATCAGGGTAACACAAGGACATGGTTTTGAATGTGGATTTTTATGTACTCACTCAGTAATTAACTTTTGTTAACTTTACTTTTTTTTGTTAACTTAATCTTACGTAGCACAGCTTTTACCCATTTTAGACAGAGGCACTGTTTTTTGTCTTTCAAACAGCAAGCACTCTTTCTATCATACACACTTTATTTGGATTTAATGTATATTTGCTTGTCACTATCTGAATTTTTGGGGCTGAATGCGATTTCCACTCCCGTAAATAACTGAACTCTTAGAGTACAGAACAGAATTAAGCACTAGAGCAGCGGTCACCAATTTATCATAGAAATGCCATCATCTCTGATTATTAGTTATAATTAATAGAAATTATTAGTTTTGCCTGGCTAGGAGAGTTCTCTGCTTCTGATGAGAACGTTCCCATTATTTCATAGTCAGACCATTTATACTTCACTTAAGCAAACAGTATTTTTAAGATGTAAATTGTTAGTTTATTGTTATTAGATTCTCACTTTAGGAAAATATAAAAATGGTCCATTCAGACTTTTACATTTTCAAAATTTTCTCTCAGGGGTTACCCCTGACCCCCCATACAGTAACTTATATTTCCTCAGTCAAAAGTTCTCCTATGTCCCATACACAGGTATCTGAATGTAAAAGTAATTAAGAATAAATATTCAGAATGAAAAAATATTTGAACACAAAAACTGGACTGCTGTCACCCAGCTTGAAAACAAATGTTGAACTTATCTTGTAATATTAATATCCAAGTGCTCTCGACTAATGAACTCTATGAAATATTTTAGCCTAATCTTTTGGTAGAAAAGATCCCTCAAACCCCACTGCTTTGGCTTTGTCTCTGGGCCAGTGTCCTCATCTCTGCTTTGAAGAGACTATTTTGACTGTTCTATTCCAAAAACAAAAAACAAAAACAAAGCCATACTGGCTACTGACACTGTGCAAGTTATTATTTTCCGGACCTTTACTGGGAAGGAAATGTAGAGACCGGACCTCTTAAAACTTTAATTGTATTTCCCTGCACTAGAGGAATGACAACCATGTTTACAGTACATGTTCTTTTAGTAGCTTTATGTGAATTAGCCTATTTATTTTTAGGGTATCTCTGTTTTTTTCCCTACATATATCCTTTGTTCATTTGTCTCTATTTACAAGTGTTCTGTTTCTGCCCTAATATTTTCTTTTTTTTTTTTCTGGAGATGTTTCCCCTACAGTGGTCTAGAAAAGCTATGTGTGTGTTTGTATGTGTGTGTTAGGAGTTGCACTTTAGAGGATGACTAGGTCTGACAGTTTGTGCTGTAAAAACCCGTCGTCCTTGGACAGAGGACTCTAGCTTTTGTGTGTTAGTGTATGTGTGTCCAGACCAAAATCACAGAGCATTGCAGACAAACATCCTCCTCTCTTTTGTGCTGATTTAATTTCTGAGTGTGTAGAATTAATATAACGTTCCCAAGGTGTGCAAAGGAGGGCATTCTGAGAGCCTTTCTCACATTAAATAAGCATCAGCATGGTATTGCTTTTCATCCCTCCTGTGTCTGACTGAACACTGCAACATAAAGCTGCTAAAGCTGTTCTTAGCTGCATGTTCTCCAAGTCTGGTTAGGCAGGTCTGGTGGCTGGTTTTAGAGAGGTTATGGGCACTTTTCATCTGTTCAAGTTTGGAGGCCAACTGGCTGCCCAGCTACACTAGCTGAAGCTAGACCAGCTTGAACAAGCTGGGACCAGGCATTTTTGATATATAATTTTTTTTTTTAGGTAAGAATATATGTAGGTAAATATGGCTTTTATTACTTAACATAGTTATATTTGTGCAAACCTCATGTTTGGGAGTATATTTAAATTGTTTTTAGGCCCAGAAAGTTATACATTTCACTTCGGAACTGCTGTAATAATGTGTAAGAAACCATGTGATACCAGTTTGCAGAAACATAATTTTCAAGAGATCAGGATGCATTGTGGCTAAATAGATTAAAAAATATATGCATGGAAAATACAGTAAAAATCTAATCATGGAGCTAAAAACGGGGAACACATTAGGTTTGCAGGGTAATGCTCTATCAAGTTTTAAATCAACAAAAACGACCTACCTACCTTAAACCTTAAACCTAACCGATAGTGTCATAAAAAGCAAATGTGAGATGAAAAATGCAGTTGCTGAAGAAACCATGTCATTTTGTGGTGCTTTTTTGACTCACATGTTGAATTGTGTGCTCTTCAGGACTCAGATCCTGGCCATTTGCATCGCAAGTGCAATGCTTTATCAGTTGAGCTACCGCATGATTTCATTGTGCTTGAAAAAGCTTGTAAATGTTGATGTTTATCTAATGCATACGTTAAAATGTATCACCTTACAAGTCATGCACAACAGTAAAAGTTTTAGATGTCAAAATATAGCTCTGTATGAAGAACGGGGTGATAAATAATTGTTTAGAAACTGATACTGTCATTTGCTGTTTTACTTGTGATTTGTGTCAAAGGGTATAAAAGACATTGTTGTAGCGCCTCTTGTGTTCATTTCACCAGGAAACAGGAGTAGGTTGCAACAATGGTTTATTGAAATGATGCTTCCTCTGACTGAATTAAGAAACACCATTTTAGTCATTTCAGAGCAAATTAATAAATATTAAGATATTTCACATATTATCAAAACACTGAAGTTTATTGTTTTAGCTGTATTGCCCAGCCGTAGCAGACATTCCTTTTATAAAATGTTGCATTTACCGGCTCCTAGGAAGGTAAAATTATCTAGGGAAATGTTTCCTTTTCCATAATTGCAGTATTTGCTCTGGTCTTTTTTCCTCACTTCTTTCTTTCACAGCTAATTCTGCATCTGGTGTAGGTGCCTCACACTGATATTGTGCTTTGTGTCTGTAAATGGACACCAGGTTTAAATAGAGACCATAGGAGGAAGCTCTTTGTTGACCGTTTTTTTTCTCTCCCTTAATCTCCAGTGCACAGTTTTATGGGGAATGAATGAGTAAATAAATAAATATATAATTGAAGAGAAAGAATTCTCAGAGGAAGTGCAAGTGAAAGCAAACATGAGAGAGAGGAGGAGGAGGAGCAGTGAGGGAAAGCAGGCACAAAAGAAAGACAGAAAGAACACAAAGATAGAGGATGAAAAACTGAGTCACAAAGGATACAGAGAGCGACAACAAAAGAATAGGAGTGAAGGATAGAGACACAAGACGGAAGGAACCTTAGAGGCGTCAACTACACCAAAGACCAGAACGACAGCTTCTGCGGAGAAAAGATGGAGGGAAAGAGAGGGAGAGAAATGGGACAGCACTCCCCTGCAAGGCACACTCTGCCATTCAGCCGTATAGGAGAGCAGGAGAAATGTTGAAAGAGAGAGAACAGTATTTGTTAAGAACTGAGGAAACGGAGTGTTTGCAGTGTCAAGTGAATGAGACAGAGAGATGACATGTTTTAGAGAGACAGTGCTGCTGTACAGCAAGTGACTTTTAGGAATACTCTGTGATGTGTTAATGTGAACCTTTGCTATCATCTTGGGCACTTTTGCTGGTGTTATGTCACCATGGAAAGAGAATATGTATATATATATCGTCTGATGGCTTAGATAAACATCAGTGTGCTGATGATTTACTGATGTCTGGGACTGTCAGAACAGGGGAACAGATTCGTTGTGCAATACAAGCACACACTGTTCTCTAAGTATTCACAGCTGTGTTTTACTGTGTTTCTCCTATAAAAACAGATTGAGATGTGGGAGAGTCAGTGAAGTTCTTTTTGTAGGCAGAAGGCTAATGGCTGTAAACGACTGGTTAACAGTGGTTTTATTGTTGTGAAGTTAATGCAAAACTGGGAATTGTGTTTAAGGAAATTAATGATCATGTCCTTATAGGTGTATTTTCGTATTTAACTGGGATTGAGGAAACTATTTTAACATTAAAGAAAATACTCAAATCAGCTTTAATTGTTCAAACATTAAAAACCATTCTTATTTTGAACCTTGATAATCTCTGCAAGTCATTTTTTGTCTTCTGTAGAGGACATTTGTTTTCAGGGAATATCTTTGAGACCTTACAGTACATGTCACAGTTTTACATCCAAGTATACCTTAAAAAAAAAAAGGAATTCTGGCTTTACAGAGATAACACTTTTTGCGATATGATTCTTGTGCACCAAACAATATAATGAAATGATAAAAGACCTAAAATAAAAACTGGGTTTTGATGAGTCTCGGGAGGATACATCTGAAAGAACAATGCTTTTAGAAAGAATGGTAACACTTTAGTACAGTAAGGTTATATTAGTTAACATAAAATAACAATGAAAATTATTTGTACAGCAATTATTAATCTTGGTTAATGTTAATTTCAACATATAAATATATTTTTAAAAGTTGTATATGTGAACATTAGTTAGTGCACTATAAACTAACATGAACTAATAATGAACAATTGTATTTTTATAAACAAAGATTAATAAAAGCTTTAAAAAACATATTTTTCATTGTTAGTTTAGGATTCCTAATGCATTAACAAATGTTAACAAATAGAACATTATTGTAAAGTGTTACCGCAAGAATAAATACATTTTTAAGCAACAGCGAATACTTACAGGGCATATCAAATCCACAAAACCTATGCAATAGTGGAGATTATATGCCCATATTATGCACACATAATCTTTGCATACTGTTTTTAGAAATTGAAGCTGCGAATGTGACATTGGCCAGGTATTCAACAGGATGTGAGGTCATAGGAATAAACTGTACAGGGGTGCACCTCAAGCTTCATTGATCACCATTGCATTGAATGTTTTCTCTTTTTCACTCTTCCTCTCTTTCGCCTTTTACCATTAATTCCCGTGATGACGAATTTTGTAAATGTCACTGACTAGTGCTAGTTTATTCATTTGTCACCCAGCATTAGTCACAGTGCATGTCTGAGTGCTTGAGTGGCGTGAAGCTGCTGACACTTTCAGTTCTCTATGTCTGTACAGTTGATCTGCAGCAGTCTTTGGTTCACAGTAAAACAAATTCCCATTCAAGCCTCTCAATGATATTTCTATAAATATCAAAGAAGAGATGTTTCATTTATTTATGTCATAAAGATTTTTTTCTACTGTCAAGGTAATTTCAGTTCCACTGGCTGCACAACAAAACAGTGATAAATGTTATTTGTATCAATATATTTCATATGTGTCCGAAATATATCTTTATTTTAATTTTTTTTTTTCATTTAATGTTAAGTTTCCTTTAAAAAACAAACAATTTACAACCATTTTTTCCCCATGTGTCTGAACAATATAACAAAACAACCAATTTACTACAGATATTTTATTAGGTTTTTAATTTTCAACAATTATACAACATTATACTTGTATGCAAAAAAATATATATGACCATTATCTAGCTCTGTAAAACCTTTGCATTTGATCCTGTAGCCCAACTGATAGAGCATGGCATTAACAAAACCAAGGTCATGGGTTCAAGTCCTAGGAAATGCAAACCAATCATAGTGCAAGGAATACACTTAAATTGTTTTGGATAAAAATGTCTGCCAAATGCATTAATGTTAATTGTGACATATTTAAATCAGCAGAACTGATAACAATTCTCAAACACAAGTTTACAATCCATGAAAACTTGATCACTTGTTTAGTACGTGATCAACAAATGTAAGAAGTAGTGACAATGCAGCACAGGGCCTGTACGACTAGTGACAGTTCCATCAACTGGCCTGAAAATCTCTCACACTAGCCCTGGGTCATCAGGCCATCCTAAAGGTCCCAGCTTACTCACGGATACGTTCTTCTTTGTTCTTCACTCAGAGCTAAAAAGTCATTTTAAACAGCTGAGCAATGACATATTGTTTGCAAACATTCAGACACGACCCACACCATTGGGGGAGGCATTAAGAGGAGCATTTAAATATGAGGACGCTCAAGACTACATGTTAAACATCAAGTAATATGATATTAAAATGTGTTTTCAATGACTTCGTGCTTCATTCTATGAGTAGAATTCACACGAGATCAGTAAAAGAAGTTTTAACAACTTGATGTTTATTTCAAGTAATCTAATGTGTAATTTGTAATTATTTTTTCAAATTTATTTACCTTATGCATTCATAGCTTTAATAGAAGAATACAGACAAAAGAAAGATGATAGGCATATCTCACTTTTGGCAGATGTGTGAATGGCTTTGGGCTGCAGATGGCACAAGAGTGAATGGGCACTTAAGGGTTATTGAGTAGATTTGTATCCTTGGAAAATGTCTCTACCTGAACAATCATACAGATGTAGGTAAATTTGCACCAGTTCGCTAATAACTCAGCACATCTTGTACATGTTGACTGATCTTAACCGACTGAACTGGAAAAAGCTGTTGGCTTCAAAGTAGGTGGAGCTCTTGGTCACACCAACCGATGACATGGACCAGTGGCAGTAAGAAGGTGTTTAGCAACGGTAAGAAGTTTTCCTAAAAGTTCGGCAACTCAAAAACACCTTCGCTTTGACCAGATTTTGTTCTAAATGACGTCACACCGGTTCATTCTTCGATTCCGTAGGAAGTGTGTAGGGGCTTTTATTATTGAGCCCTTTCTCTATAACAATCAAATCTATTTTTTCATGCACACGCAACTAGGTAACAGAGGATTTGATTTATGTTCCCCTTTCGATTTGATCTGTCTCTCACAACAATGAGATCCCTGTCAATAGAGCGTGGTCTCTCAAAGAATGATTGTTCATTTTTGTAGAGCACAACCATTTGTACAAAGAAATCCGAAGGAATTCAAGTAGATTATGTAGTGGGAAAGGCATATCTCTTGTCCAGCGACAGGCAGCAGTTTAGCCCTTTGAAAGGTTAGTTTTCCTCTCATGACTGGAGGATGGGTAAGGCCATTAGTATTGATAGAGCAGTCATGCTCTGAAGGATGATCAAAGCCTTCGTGGCCCCCCACTCAGACAGAAGAGCAGGACAAGACTGAGTTTTTCAGTACAAAGTCATGCCACTCTAAAGGGAAAACCTTCGAACTCACCCCTACTAAAATCAAGTGCACAATACAAGACTGAAGCTTGCTGCCTTTTCATGTTTTAAAGGGATAGTTAGACCCAAAATAAAAATCCTGTCATTATTTTCTCACCCTCATGTAGTTCCAAGCTTGCATGTCTTTTTTTCCCCCACTTTTAAATGGAACACACTGTTTAAATGGGCACAGGATGATGAGCTTTAGTCTTGAGGTATGCACTTGGCTTAAACTGCATTTAAAATTTCATGAAATCAAGATATACCTTCACCTTAACTCACCTTTTTACCATCCTCCCTCGTTTGCTCCATTGTGGAATGTTGGCGTCGCTTTCTATAATTTTTTTTTTCTTTCTTTTTTTTTCACAATCTTTAAGGTTCTAGTCTGTAAGAGAGGGAGCGGGCAGACAGGGAAAACTAATCCATCTTTTCTATCCCAGAGGCATTGTGGGAGATGAAATCAAGCGCACTGCGAGTGAAGCTGTCAGCAGAGGTGATGCGTGAAGCGGAAAGCAGGATCTGTATTTCTGCAGTTCATGGTTTACATAGAATCAGGAACCAGCTGACCCTCGCTTATTTCAGTCCGTTCACATATGCTAGCCGTACGACCAGGGTTAGGGGGGTTTCCAGCAAGCTTTCATTGCATCGTAAATTGCCTCATTCTACATTCCTGAACAGAACATATGAATTAAAGCAAAAGCTTGTTTATTTCACCTATAGGAATATGTATTATGTAGATGCACAGATGCTAACCCAGAACACAAGCCAGCTATTGGTAATGTCAAGCTTATGGCTACAATCCTTAACAGAATAAAGCATGTCATAAATGGTCTTTCTGGGCAGGTCAGTTTAAAAAAAAAAAAACAGCCAGCAATGCAAAGACAGCGTGCTATGCAAGGGTAAGGTTAGATTAAATGTGCCTGACATTATATAAAATAAAGAATGTAGATTCACACAGTAAAACTGTGAGAGTGCAACATGCAATCCACACACGCACACACACACACACACACACACACACACAGAGAGATGTGCATTGATTATAGAAGTGCCGGATAACTGCACTGACCTGTTTGTTCATTTGAGTGGAATGTTGGTGGAAGCAGTTTAGGGGTCATTGCTAGTATGGGCTATAGCAAAATAGACCTTTGCAGCGTGTAGCTGTCAATCACAAAGCTGTGTTGTAGCAACCGGAGCTCTCTTTATAAAAGGATGGATAATCCATTATAATCAGTGGATAAGATCAAGCCTATTAAAGTCAACATGAATTCAAAATGTACTCTATTTACTGTCTTAATGCATTGGTGCATGTTCCGAAGATATATATTCCAAATATCTTTTTTTGTCTTTGTAATCTTTCATCAAATTGGGCAAATACTTTTAATACTTAAAATATACAAATTTACAATATAATGTAAAATGTAAAATTTGCTCCTCTTCTGAAATTATTGTCCTTTTCCTCTTGAACTTGTTCATGCGCTAAAAAAAGTTATATGTAGCACAATGAATGGAACAAATTACAGGTGTCTCAAGGCACATTTTATAAAAGTTATTTTAAATGTGGTGGGGCACAGGGGGAGGACTGAAGTGAGGGAAAAGAGAGAAAGGAGAGAAAGGAAGCTGACTACGCCACCTTGGTAAATATGCCAGGGAACTGTCCAAAAGGACACACAGGTTCAAATTCTCTACAAAGAGACTTTGAGATGTGGATATAAAATAATACAAAACATCTTTATTGGAACAAATATTAAAACTTAAAATGCAAAACAGTCATAACAAGTTCCAGGGAGCATCCAGCATACCCACCAGTGGCGGCTGCTAACACAAGAGACACTAATGACTTTAATAAACACAAATCACAGGGCTTAGGGTTACCAGAAGCAGGGCGAGATAGCGCAAGATGTCAATGAAGCACCCACATGTGCACTATGCCTCACTCACGCACACACACGCACTTTAATCAGGGGTCAATCACTAAAGGTTGTGCACCACACTCTGTGGATCAAAGGACCCACCACCATATGGAGCAGCTAGCACTCCTACTCTGGACCCACAGCACCTGGAATCACAGGAAACACAAATTATCAAAACAAAATAACAGTAAACCAAATCCAAAATAATTCTCAGATAGAGGTCACAACTTCAAGAAAAAAAGAAACACTTAAAGAACAACAATAATTCAAATACAAAACATTCACATTCAGAAACATATACAAACGAAAATAACAAAACCACTCAAACCTGAGAGGGTCACTGGTTTCAGTAATAGTTGATGGCACAGTGCCAC
The DNA here is from genome assembly GCF_019703515.2 of Myxocyprinus asiaticus. Classification (NCBI taxonomy): domain Eukaryota; kingdom Metazoa; phylum Chordata; class Actinopteri; order Cypriniformes; family Catostomidae; genus Myxocyprinus; species Myxocyprinus asiaticus. Next base: position 24,634,556 of record NC_059383.1, on the reverse strand, counting down.
AAACCTGCCAAGGCCTCACAGCCAGGGAATAACTCACGGGCGCATGACTGCCTGTGTCCTAAATTAGCACGCAGGTTTACAGTGGTAAAATGAGACGATAACCATAACAGAAAAATCTCACAACAACCACAAAACAGTCAAATGAAATAAGATAGACAGAAAACCCCACAACTACAACAAAACCAAACAAGAAAACCATCCGAACAAAACAATGAAACAGAACAGTACAAAAAAACAACAACATGAAACCAGACACAAACAACAGCAGTGCAAGTTCAAGCAAGCGGTGCTAGCATGGAAGAACACACTCAGACATGCTGAACAGAACAGGGCAGAGTAAATTAAACAAAACAGAATGAAGCCAACAACAGAAACAAAATCAAAAACAAAACGACATTGAAACAACCAGGAACTAAACAGCAGCAGTGAGAGATCAAGCCACACAGCACTGGCATAGAACGCACTTGGACAGGCTGATTAGGTCACCTGCAATATCAACAAAATATGAGTTAAATTATACATACCAATCAGACGGGATCGTCTTGTATTAATGATGTGGCATTTTAATGGATGAAACAGCAGTGGTGCATGAATGCACTAAACTTAAAGCATTAAAGAGACAAAACTTCTTGCAGAAGGTTTTAATGTGCTGACTATTATTCACTTTTAAGCACTTTTAAGCAAGCTCTAATCACGTGAAAACGCCCTTTATGAAGTTGTGTCTCCCTTTAAAATGACCACCACTAAAAATATCAATGTTAGTAGTCAAACCCACTAATTGACTAGTCAGTTGTTGGACTACTAGTCTATTAGTAGACCACCATGGCACATCTCTAATTACAATGTGTTCGGATTTGGAGGGGAGGGTCTCTGATTTCATGACGACATACATCAATCACTATGTCATTGTGTTACTGTATGATTATAAACCGCAAAAAGTCAGAAAATACAAGGAAAGCACAAACAAAATCAAAGCTGTTTCTCCCAAATGTAGTTGAAAAACGCAACATTTCAAGCAGAATTATCCTTTGTTTTAGCTGAGTCCCCACATTAGCTGAGCTCCAGATATGTGTGTATCTGTGTCACTGCATGTTAATATCAGACACATTGAAGAAGATCAGTGAAGTTCTCGAGCTTGTAAATGTATTTGCTTTTTAAAATGTTCAGATCGGACAGTTATTTCCTTTTAAAGCAGGATGTAAAATTTGTGTTTTAGCGCACAGCTGTCGATTGACAGGTGAGGGGTAGTGCTTTGCTGCTGTCCAGGATGCATCAGGACAGATTAGCGTTTACACCTCAAATGCAATGCACGTTTTTGACTACCTCCATTTGTGGGTTTTTGTGATCCAATCACAAAACATGTTAGATCCCATTTACACCTGTATTTAGTGCTAACCACTTGTGATCGGATCACCCAAAACACATCTGGTGTTGTGGACTAAAAGAGGCATTTGGTGAGAATCTTGCTAACATAATTGCAGTCTTGATTGCTACAAGCAGCCTCCATGTCCCCTTTAGCACAACCACCTCCACCCCACCCCACCCCATTCTTGCACCCACTCTCCCCCAGGGATAGATGAGGTGGTGATTTTAGTAGATATCTAGCCCTGCAGATAGAGGGTCTGTAATAAGGTGAAGGTTGTTATGGGAATTGCATTTTTGCATAATAGCCTGTAAAAATATGGACTGTGAAGTCTGTTGTAAGCATTTCAATGGCTTCAGTGCTCAGTGAACCCAGTGTGAACAGTGCAAATTAAAAATACTGTAAATATAATTATTATTTCCATTAAAATTATTATTTTCATATAAATGTTCGTTAACCCCACGTACACATTGGACATTACCCACGGACTTTGCATTCTGGCTTCGCTATACGCAACGGATAATTTCAATTAATTTAAACTTACTGAATACTGTTCACATCACTCTAGTCTAGATTGTCATTTAAGGGTTCAATTTCTGACGTGCCGAGTCACTGGACACAACAGCATGGCGTAAATTTTACTTGAAGTGCTTCTACAGGTGTAGAGCCAACAAAAGTGCCTAATGCCAGATGATGTTTGGACCACTCAACATGTTTGGCAGACATGGGACAATGGTTATTAGTACAAAGATTCAGAATTTAAACTGCTACATTTTGTTTTATCATGGTTAGCAGTGATTGGATGATGCTGGCCATTACTTTGAATCAGAATTATTTATTCAGCTTTACTGAAAATCATCTGTAATGTCTGTAACATTTCAGAAACATGAATAACCAACACTACTGGAAACATAATGAACAATTTAATGAAAAAAAAAATCTGACTTTCTATAGCTTGGTATTATTTAAAATTTCACAACATAGTCCCACTGTCCACACATGTGCAGTAGATGCAGTAGTGCTAATAGTTACAAATCAAAAAAGGAAATGGAAAATGCACACAGCAGTCATGCTCGGTTTATCAGGAGGTTATTATTCTTGGCTGTAAGTGTATGGCAGCCTGTAGAACTGTCAATAGAAATGTTGTGAAATTTGGCACACTCTTTGCTGAGGGTCTGATCATCAACCATAACCATGCCCACGATTTTGTCAGCCATCTTGAAATTTGATGAAAACTCACTTTTAAAAAAAAATCTTCCCACAGCCTTTATTGGATCTTCCCCAAATTTGTGTCAGATAATCTTGAGACAGTGCTGGCCATAAGTTATTAAAAGCTTTTTTTATAGACCAAGCTATTTCCTTACAACACATCAACAAATTCAGCCTTGAGGATGCCAAATACGAAGAGAGGCTGTACCTTGGCAACGCTTTGTCTGATCGAAGCTAAACTTGGTATGTTTAATTAGGACCATGATCTGAGGGTACAAGCCAAGTTTGGTGACAGCACCACCTATGGGTCAAGAAATCTAAAAATGGGCTATTTTTGCAGATCATTTTTTTTAGCATTTTTGCCTAAAATCTTAAGGTGTCTATGGATTCCTTGGGTCATGAGGATTTCGACAATACCAGTTATTCTGACATCGGCCATATTGTCTCTCTGCCATTTCAAAATGTAATATAAAGTGATTAAACTTTTTAATGCTTTGTCAGAAAATTGGTATGAATCTTTAAAATCTTGTCCTGAGGGCAGGGACTAAAACCAAAATGTTTTTTATTTCGGTTAGTTCTGAGCAAAAACAGTATTTCCCTATCTGTCACTCACTCGACGAGGGCAGACCTCTCCATTTGTTACCTTTGCATTTAATTGCGCTGCATGCCCAAGTGGTTGCAGTACCCAAGAGTTCAGCAAGAGCGGTTTCCTTGTTCCCTGGGTCACAAATCCAGTGTGCACGGCCATCATCACGACCACCGTCCACCACTCTATTTGGCAGGTTTGGCGCTCCAGCGGCGGTCTCCCGCCCCTGAGCGCCCAGCTGTGGCACAAATCTGCCCCCGATGTGAGAGTCTCCACGGGTCACGAGGACAGGCCTCTTCCTCCCCCGTCCCAGGCTGGTCACAAGGAGCCAGGTAAGTGCTTCGATGTCCCTAGACTCAGCACGGTCACGACATGGTGTGGCACCTTGAGCTCCACCCCGCCGCGAGGCCCCACCTGCCAGTTCATCCGATGACGTTGTCCCTTTGGTCCCCCTTGCGCAGGACTTGGACGCGTGGCTTGCGCTTTCCAATCCATCGTGATGGCTGGTCCGGACTGTCCGACTCGGCTACGCAATTCAGTTCGCCAGGCATCTGCCCAGGTTCAGCGGTATCCACTTCACCTTGGTGAAGGACTAAAACGCTGCTACCTTGCGCATGGAGATCGCGACCCTCCTACAGAAGGGTGTGATAGAACCTGTCTCACCGGCCGAGAAAAGGCAGTGGGATGCCGCCAATCTTGGACCTGCGAGTACTGAACCGGGCTTTACACAGACTCCCATTCAAGATGCTGACGCAAAAACGTATTCTGGCAAGCGTCAGGCATTAAGATTGGTTCGCGGCGGTAGACTTGAAGGACGCGTACTTCCACATCTCAATTCTACCTCGACACAGACCCTTCCTGCGGTTTGCATTCAAGGGTCAGGCGTATCAGTACAAGGTCCTCCCTTTTGGCCTGTCATTGTCTCCTCGCGTCTTCACGAAAGTCGTTGCCCCGTTAAGGGAAGTGGGCATTCGCATTCTCAACTATCTCGACGATTGGCTTATCCTAGCTCACTCTTGGGACATGTTGTGTGCACACAGGGACTTGGTGCTCTCACACCTCAGCCGACTAGGGCTTCGGGTCAACTGGGAAAAGAGCAAGCTCCTCCCAGTTCAGAGCATCTCTTTCCTCGGTTTGGAGTTGGACTCAGTCTCTTTGACAGCGTGACTCACGAACGAGCGCGCACAGTCAGTGCTGGCCTGTTTGAAGGCATTCAAACAGAAAACAGCGGTTCCACTGAAACTCTTTCAGAGACTCCTGGGGCATATGGCATCCTCGGCGGTGGCCACCCCGCTCGGGTTGATGCATATGAGACCGCTTCAGCACTGGCTTCAGATTTGAGTCCCGAGATGGGCATGGCGCCGCGGGACACATCGCGTGGTCATCATGCCGGTCTGTCACTGTCTTTTCAGCCCTTGGACCGACCTCTCATTTCTACGGGCAGGTGTTCCCCTAGAACTGGTCTCCAGGCACGTTGTGGTCACGACAAACTCCTCCAAAACGGGCTGGGGTGCTGTTTGCAATTGGCACGCAGCCGCCGGCTTGTGGACGGGCCCGCGACTGCATTGGCACATCAACTGCCTAGAGTTGTTGGCAATTCTGCTCGCCCTGCGGAGGTTTCGGCCGTTGATCCAGGGCAAGCACATGTTAGTTCGGACAGACAACACAGCAACAGTAGCTTATGTCAACTGCCAAGGCGGTCTGCGCTCTCGTTGTATGTCACAACTCGCCCACCGTCTCCTCCTCTGGAGTCAGCAGCACTTCAAGTCGCTACGAGCCACTCACATCCCGGGCAACCTCAACACTACAGCGGACGCGCTGTCACAGCAGGTTACCCTCAGGGGAGAGTGGAGAATCCACCCTCAGGTGGTCCAGCTGATTTGGAGTCGATTCAGACAGGCACAGGTGCACCTGTTCGCCTCCCTAGAATCCTCCCACTGCCCGCTCTGATAGACCCTGACCGAGGCCCCCCTCAGCATAGACGCGCTGGCACACAGCTGGCCCCCTGGCCTGCGCAAATATGCATTTCCCCCAGTGAGCCTACTTGCACAGACCCTGTGCAAGGTCAGGGAGGACAAAGAGCAGGTCATCCTGGTAGCACCCTACTGGCCCACCCAAACCTCACGCTCCTCGCAACAGACCCCCCCCCCACCGAGTTCCCTTGAGGAAGGACCTTCTTTCTCAGGGACTGGGCACCATCTGGCACCCGCAACCAGACCTCTGGAATCTCCATGTCTGGCCCCTGGATGGGACGCGGAAGACCTAAGCGGTCTACCACCCGCGGTGGTAAACACAATCACTCAGGCTAGGGCCCCCTCTACGAGGCGCCTGTATGCCTTTAAATGCGTCTGTTCGCTAAGTGGTGTTCTTCCCGATGGGAAGACCCCCAGAGATGCACAGTTGGATCAGTGCTTTCCTTCCTGCAGGAGAGGTTAGAAGGGTGGCTGTCCCATTCCACCTTGAAGGTGAACGTTTCCGCCATTGCAGCACACCATGACGCAGTCGACGGTAAGTCCTTAGGGAAGCATGACCTGATCATCAGGTTCCTGGGAGGCACCAGGAGGCTGAATCCCTCCAGACTGCGCCTCGTTCCCTCATGGGACCTCTCTGTAGTTCTTCAGGGTCTACAGAGAGCCCCCTTTGAGCCTTTGCAGTCAGCTGAGTTTAAGGTGCTCTCTTTGAAGACTGCCCTCTTGACTACGCTCACTTCCATCAAGAGGGTAGGAGACCTGCAAGCGTTCTCTGTCAATGAAACATGCCTGGAGTTCGGTCCAGGCTACTCTCATGTGATCCTGAGACCCCGACCAGGCTATGTGCCCAAGGTTCCCACGACCCCTTTTAGGGATCAGGTGGTGAACCTGCAAGCACTGCCTCAGGAGGAGGCAGACTCAGCCCTGTCATTGCTGTGTCTGGTGTGTGCTTTACGCATCTATTTGGATCGCACGCAGAGCTTTAGAATCTCTGAGCAGCTCTTTGTCTGCTTTGGTGCACAGCGGAAAGGAAGTGCTTTTTTTCACATTTGCAGAGCAGCGGGCTGGGCAACACCCAACACCTTTGCAAGGTTCTACAACCTCCAGGTGGAACCGGTTTCATCCCAGGTAGTGGCACGCAATACTAGCGGATAAGCCCGGGATAGCCAGCCGGGTGTATCGCTTGCTTATAGCGCCTTCCACCTCTTTTGAGCTGAAGACATGCGCCATTAATTCCCAGTAGTGTTCACAAACCATGTTCCCTGGTTGACTTCCTCCAAGCCCTATGGCAGTCGAGTTTTCGGAGAGACTCGCTGCCGGCCCAGAACACGTGCTAACTAAGAGTCCTGTTCTGGGGTAGGTGCTCTGCATGTGGCGGTTCCCTGTAGGGTAAACCCCAAGCAATGTACATCTTCCACTAATTCGTTTCCCTGTTGGCAAACTGCGTCTTCCTTGGGCAGAGCCCCAGTCTCCATGTTTGTAGTAACTCCTCCCCCGCTGGGTAGGATCTACCTTGAAGACTCTCCACTTGGTCGTCAAGACCATGTGACGTATTTTTCCACTTAAATATCCCCCCCTCTCTTTGGGCGAGGTGTGGTCTCCGCGGTGTCCTCCCTTTGGGAGGGACACCCCCCGACTAGACCTGGCGGCCCAGTCGGATAATCCCCCTTCTTTTTTAGGGAGTGGAAAAAATGGAGGGGAAAAGAGGCCACGACTGGGTTAGCCTGTCTCTATCTTTTGGGTAGTCGACTTGTCCCCAAAGGGTCGTTCGACACTCATAACTATGTTGGGGGAGGTTAAATGTCAGCATGGTGTGCTGGCTACGAGGCACACAGTGGTCTGCCTGTCACACACCGCCAGTTCACGTAACACAGTTCAGCCGGTTGTGGCGTTTCGTATAGGGACCCCTAGTGTCATTACATCGACACAACGTCGAGTGAGTGACAGATAGAGAACATCATGGTTACTTGCGTAACCTCTGTTCCCTCCTTCAGGGAACGGAGGTTACGCAAGTAACCATGACGTTTTTAATTTCCAGTTCATTGACAATACATTGGAAATTATTTACTGCCTTGTATTTGTCATATATTTTTCATGGTTGTCTACAATATTCTGGAATATACAGATCTGAATCTTGGTTGAATATGTAGACCTTCATATAATCTGGCCATTATATGATTACTGTTTTAAATACCAAACAATATTTTTGTTTTTTTTCTAAAATACTTGTTTTGTATAAACAAATGTAAAAAATATGAATGCTTTGACAGATGTGCAATAAACATTTGAAAACAAAACGTTATAGTATTTAGTCACACTTGGTCAGTGTGGGACTCGAACTCAAAAAATTGAGTGCTTCAGTGTTTATGAAACTGTTTCAGAACAGTGCGACATAACAAAGACCCGTTTGCTGAAATCACGTAAATTGTATGATATGTGCTCCAAAGCATAGGTTCGAAACAATTGATTAGTAAAAGTTTCGAAGCTTTATGAAGTGTGTTTCAAAAACGCCCATAACTTCCATGACCTTTGAGCTCTCTGAGTCCCTGGCTGCCTTGACCACCGAGCACCTAGTCATATGATTTCCCTGTCTTGTCATGTGACCCTCATTTTTCACGTGTCCTGTCATGATTGGTCTTTAGTTTATTAGTCTTGTCTTGTCATTGGTTCCAGCTTTATTGTCTTGTTATCTTGTTTATTAGTTCTGTAATTGGTTGTCATGTTATCTCGTTACCCATGTCTGTGTATTTAAGCTCTCATGTTTTCCTTTGCTCAAAAAAATATTCAAAACATGCATGAACATTCGCAGTATCTCCACAACGATTTTGTGTGCTGACTCTCAGTTTGGTATGTCACTTTAGCACATGTCAAGCTTGTAGCAGTGTGGTGCAAATGTAGGTGTGCTGTACTGGAGTTCGAAAGGGTACTTGAAAGCCATTGTGGATTTGCAGTGTACATCATGTCCACTCTGTGTTTTCTATGGGTTATGATTAGTGTGGGATGCATGCTGCATGTTTTTGTGTGCCAGCCCATGCAGAAGTTGGGTTAGTGAATGGTTATTTTTATGCTTTATTTTGTATAGCCATAAACTAACGTTCCCAGAACATTCCGGAAATCAAAAATTGTTAGCTTGGAAGGTGCGTGTGTGTGCGTGTTTGCATACTTTACACTGGTGTGTAATATTTGAGTATTTTCACATTGGTGGTCCTAGAGGACTGCATATTTTTGGTTGTCTCAGTGTATCTAAGTATGTGTGTGCATATATATACTGAGATGCATGGATTGGCCACTCTCCCTCTGTGGGAATGATGCCCACGCACCATCACATCCAGGTGTCTCTTGGTTCCCTTCCCCCAATCTGAGGCAGATGTAATCTCTGCAGCCATCCAAGATCAAAGAGCCTTTACTTGTAGCACAATAAGATCTCGCAAATAATCCACAATTACAATCAGACACATGCTGGTGCCAATCAGAATCATACAAAAATAACTAACTATGATAAAAGCACTTCAGATGCCCTGCATTCAGCAATATGTAATTATGATGCCATCGATTAAATGAGTGTACTTGTGTACGATGAAAAAAATCCCCCCATTGCGGTGAGCATACAATGAGTAGTTTCTTAGATTTGATGTGTCGTTGTCTGTTCAAATCATTAAAGTAAGGTGTTCTTTTTTTGTATAAGTGTAAAGCAGTAAAGCTTCAGGCTTTTCAAAGCTGAGTAGTCGGACTTGCAGCAAGATAAATAGTGAAAAATTACAGTAACTGTGAGACAGTCAGGCATGAGAGAGATTTTAGAGAAGGGTCTGTTTAACTTTCACTTCAGACTACAGCAGTAGATCAAACATTGCTTCAGATGCCACTGAAGTTTCTCAGAATTGCACAAACAAGCAGAAAGCAGCGTTGATCTCATTACAATACAGCATATATATATTGGAAACATCTTGGTTACTGTTGTAACCTTCGTTTCCTGATGGAGGGAACAAGGCGTTGTGTCAATGTAGTGACACTAGGGGTCGCTCTTGGGGGCCCCAAACACCTCTGATCTTTGAGAAAAGGCCAATGGGAATTAGCGAGTGGAATTTGCATGCCACTCCCCCGGACATACGGGTATAAAAGGAGCTGGCTCGCAACCAGTCATTCAGGTTTTGCGCTGAGGAGCCGAGACAGAGTCCCGGCCATTTCAGCGGGTAGTACAGCATTGTGGCAAGAGGGCAACAACATCTTGTTCCCTCCATCAGGGAACGGAGGTTACAACAGTAACCAAGACGTTCCCTATCTGTCATTCACTCGACGTTGTGTCGATGTAGTGACACTAGGGGTCCCTATACGAAACGCCTCAACTAGCTGAACTGTGTTACATGGACTGCCGGTGCAGGTGCAAGCAAGCCGCTGCGTGGTCAGTAGCAGGTGCACCCAGTCTGGAGGGGGGAGGGGTGTACAAGAAGTATCTACAATGGAAACAGGCTGCGCCAGCTGCGGCCTTTTCTTTCTTTTTCTTTTCTCAACATAGAGTGACATTTTTTTCCGGCTGGGGCCATATGTATTCATGTCGGGCAAGGAGTTCTTCCCCAGGAGAACCACATCCTACCTGAAGGGGAGGTTAACATGTGGCAAATACGACACATGGGCTTGCCAGCCGCATGTGGAAGATGCGCTTTGGTAGATCCTACCCGGAGGAGAGGAGCTTTACAAACATGGTGACCGGAGGCAGAGGGAGCTGCCCAATGGAGACACGGATTTACCAACAGGGAAACCGTAATGCGGAAAATACATCACAAGGGGTTACCAGCTGTAACCAGCGCATGTGGAGCACCTACCCCAATACAGGGCATCCTAGCACATACTGGGCCCAGCTACAAATTCCTTCACCGAATTCACTACGACATACGATGTGAGCGCAAGCCGCCTTGGCGGATTATATACGCTACTGTCACCGTGTTGTCTGTCCGGACCAACATGTGCTTGCCCTGGATCAACGGCCGAAGCCTCCGCAGGGCCAGCAATACCGCCAGGAACTCGAGGCAGTTGATATGCCAACGCAGTCGCAGTCCTGTCCAGGAGCCAGCAGCTGCATGCCTGTTGCACACGGCGCCCCAGCCTAACTTGGATGCATCTGTCGTAATCACGACGCACCTGGACATTTGCTGTAAGGGGACCCCTGCCCGCAAAAGGACGCCATATGCCCCAGGAGCCTCTGAAAATATTTCAGTGGGAACGCCCACTGAAGGCTGCTCAGCACCAACTGTGCACGCTCGTCCGAGAGGCGTGCCATCATGGAGACAGAGTCTAACTCCATCCCGAGAAAAGAGATGATCTGAACTGGGGAGAGCTTGCTCTTTTCCCAGTTGACCCGAAGGCCCAACCGGCTGAGGTGCCTGAGCACCAGGTCCCTGTGCGCACACAACAGGTCTCGGCCAGACTGGCTAGAATCAGCCAGTCATCGAGATAATTGAGGATGCGGATGCCCACTTCCCTTAGCAGGGCATGGGCTGCCTCTGTGACCTTCGTAAAGACGCGAGGTGACAAGGACAGGCCGAAGGGGATGACCTTGTACTTGTATGCCCATCCCTCGAAACTGAACCGCAGGAAGGGTCTGTGCCGAGGTAAAACCGAGAAATGGAAGTACGCGTCCTTCAGGTCTACCGCCGCGAACCAATCTTGATGCTGAACACATGACAGAATGCATTTCTGAGTAAGAATCTTGAACGGGAGTCTGTGCAGAACCCGGTTCAGTACTCGCAGGTCCAAGATTGGCCGCAACACACCGCCTATCTTTGGCACAATGAAGTAGGGGCTGTAGAACCCCTTCTTCATCTCGGCTGGAAGGACCGGCTCTATCGCATCCTTCCATAGAAGGGTCGCGATATCTGCATGGAGGGCAGTGGTGTTCTCGCCCCTCTCTGAGTTGAAACGGATGCTGCTGAACGTGGGTGGGCAGCGGGCAAACTGAATCTCATAGCCGAGTCGGATCGTCCTGGCCAGCCAGCGCGATGGGTTGGAGAGCGCTAGCTACGCCTCCAAACTCTGCATGAGGGGCACCAAGGGGACGACCACGTTTGACGTACCTGCGGGTGGGGCCTCGCAGCGGGGAGGAGCAGGAACTGCCACGTAAAGGAACTTCGCATGCCGAGCTCGTGGCTGTGCTGAGGGAAACATCAAAGCACTTACCTTGCTCCGTATATCCAGCATAGGACTGGTCAGCGACGGGGGAGGGGGCTGAGTGCCCTTGCCACGCATCATGACCGCCTGGCCGTGGGTGTGCTGCAGCCGGGTGCGCGAATGTGGGGGGCCCGGGTTCGTAGCGCCCTGGCCACGAGTGTTCGGTGTCTGGCTGTCGTGATAACGACGCCCGTAAACACCAGTTGTGTGACCCAGGGAGTGAGGAAACTGCTATTTCTTTGAAAATGTGGGTACCGCAGCCCCTTGGAAAACAAAACAAAAGGGAACACAGGATTCTCCTCCCGGTCCTCTACCGGGGGACGGAGTGGTCTGGATACCAGCTCCGGGGTTTCAGCAGGCCTCTTCTTCCCTGGGTCGTCCATCTCAGGGGCACTTGGGGGCCTTCCTGGGGCTCTTAGCGCCGGACCGTGAGACGGGAGGCGTCAGCTTGCTGTGGGGGGCTCTACGCCGGGGCCGAGTGGTCGGCTCGGGCTGGGGCAGAGTTGCCTGAGTTGCAGCCACAGGGGGACACCCTCGGTGGTGAGCAGATGGGGTGCGGGACCTTGAACCGCGCCGGGGCAGGATGTGTTGAATCGCCTCTGACTGTTTCTTCACCGCTGAGAACTGTTGGGCGAAGTCCTCAACGGTGTTGCCGAATAGGCCGATCTGGGAGATGGGAGCATTGAGGAAGCGGACCTTGTCGGCATCCTTCATCTCGACCAGATTCAAGCAAAGGTGGCGCTCCTGGACCACCAAGGTGGACATCGCCTGCCCAAGTGCCCGCACCGTGATCTTTGTCGCCCGGAGGGCGTGATCGGTCACCGAGTGCAGCTCCTGCATCACTTTGGGGTCAGGACTACCCACATGCAGCTCTTTCATTGCCTTGGCCTGGCGTACTTGCAGGGCGGAGGCGGCCTTTCCAGCGGCACTTTAAGCTTTGGCCACCAGAGACGACGTAGACTTACAGGCCCTGAATGGGAGTCTCGGGCGATTCCTCCAGGTGGTGGCGATTTGCGGGCACAAGTGCACCGCAACCGCATTATCCACCTGGAGAATCTCCGTGTACCCCCTGGCTGCCCCACCGTCGAGTGTAGTGAGAGCGGATGAACCCAGAATCCGGGTCTGGGTGGTAAAAGGTACCCGCCATGACTTTGTGAGTCCTTCGTGCACCTCCGGGAAGAAGTGGAGGGTTTCACTCCAGCCCGACACTCACGGTGGCCCGGGCAAGCATGATGGTCAGCTCTGCATCAGCCTCAGACTGGGTGGCCACAACCGAAGGTGGAAGCCCAGTGGAGTCCTCAGAGTCCGACTGCGCCAACCCACTCTCCGATGCTGCGATCGAGAGCTCATCCTGCTCACGAGCTCTGAAAGAGACGTTAGACTCGCCCTGAGGCGATCTGCCTGTCTCATCCCAGAACTCGACCAGGGAAAACAAGCATACCGGGGAATGGGAGGTCCGTGGGGGATTACCTGGCAGAACCACTCCCATTGAGGTCCCCAAATCGCCCCCAGTGCTAACCGACCCGGCCTTGTACCCGTAGATTGAAGGCCCGGGGAGGGGAGTGGCTGGAGTGGCTTTCCCCCGGAAGATGGAAAGCCATGACCGCAATGTTGCCATGATCATGTTCTTGCAGTGAGGACACGAACCATCCATGAACGCCGCCTCAACGTAACTATGTCCCAGACATGTGAGACAGCGCTCGTTTGAGGCGGAGAGATAGCGACCGCATCCAGGAATTACACACAGACGGAAAGGCATCTTTAAAAAGACGCTCTCTGTCAGTGCCACTCTTTTAGAGGAAATATACTCTTTTATTTGTAAGAATATATACTCTTTCAGCTGTCGAAGCGCCCAGGGGCGTACTCTGCATCAATCGCGCAGAGGAGGAGAAAGCCGCTGAAATGCGCCGTATATCCAACAGCATACACTTCTTGATATGAGGTGAATGGAACGGCAGTGGAACTCGCTACTCAACACCACTCGGCTCAGAAGAAAAAATCTAAATGAGTGGTTGCGAGCCAGCTCCTTTTATACCCGTATGTCCGGGGGAGTGGCATGCAAATTCCACTCACCAATTCCCATTGGCCTTTTCTCAAAGATCAGAGGTGTTTGGGGCTCCCAAGAGCGACCCCTAGTGTCACTACATTGACACAATGTTGAGTGAGTGACAGATAAGAAACTGCTGGCACTTACAGCTGCAGCTCTGACTAAATAATGAGCAACCACTAAAAGTCCAACCACTAAGTATGCACAATACAATTTTCCAATTTTTCCCTGTGTTTTTGGTGCAAAGTCTATTAAGGAAGGATGCTCCCATTTTTTGTGTTTGTGTTTTCTGTGAGAAATTGCCTACTTAAAAATATATATATACAGTAAATAATAAATGTATATATTTGCATTTGTTTTCCACTCTAAACAGCTTTAAAACAAGATAATAAGGTGAGACTTATTTTCAGATAATATATTTTGAATTAAGTTTATTTTTCTTACCCCACTGACAAACTTATTTTTTTTTTTTTTTTTCTTGTTTTAAGCATCAACAGCTTTAAACTTTGTTAGATGTATGGTTAAAACAAGAAAAAAGCTATTTACCAATGGGGTAAGAAAAATATACTAATATATATATAATATAATACAAGTCATAATTGCTAATGGAATTTTGTTTCACAAGTCAATTCATTTTGTTTTAGGGATGAATGCATATTTCTACTGGAAAACAAGACAAATGTGCTGATTTAGAAAATGCGGTGCAATTCTTGTGAAACATTCAAAACCACAAAAAATGGGCTGGCTTGGTAATAGAATTCATGTAGCAAATAAATGTACTTGTTCACTCGATGAATGAGTCTCCCAGGCCATTTCATTAATGTTTCAAGCACCTAGACAAGAGCCCCATAGCAGAATACTAACGTAAGCTTGGTGTTAATGCTCTAAAGTGAAGTAAATGTTCTGTTCTCCCTTAGGTTTTGTGTAACTAATGTTTAAGTATCTAACTCTCACTGTCTTTCTCTCTGTTGTTTTGCTTTTCAGTCTGTTCACAGTACTCACGGGGCGTGTTTGCCATTTTCGGCCTGTACGACAAGCGTTCGGTTCACACGCTAACGTCCTTCTGCGGTGCACTGCACATTTCCCTCATCACGCCCAGTTTCCCCACCGAGGGCGAGAGCCAGTTCGTCTTACAGCTGCGGCCATCCATACGAGGGGCCCTTCTCAGCCTCCTAGACCACTATGACTGGAAGCGCTTTGTCTTTCTGTACGACACTGACAGAGGTAAGACAATAACAGGCCCAGAAATGCATCCATTCCCACTGATACCTATTTCCATTTGTTAAATAGCTACAAAAGATATACTTGTCAAATATCAATATAAATACTGTGTTTATTGGTGGACTCATGGAGTCAGGTGACTAGGAATGATGATCCACTCTGGATTTGATTTCCAGGAAGCCTGTTAATAAAAGAGAAGCTTATTCTCTTGAGAGTGGGGCCAGGTCCAGGGTCTCAGTTACATTAATGAGCAGTTTGTTGGCCAGAAACAGGGTCTCCCTCTCGCTCTTGTAAATGGGCCTTACCAATAAACATGGACAATTCTAAAGTCTCAAAAGAAAAATCATTTTAAAGACAAAAAATATGTTTTACATTTGGAGGAGGAATTCTTAGCCATGTTACCAGTTACAGTTATTTAGGTCTGACAATCTCGGCTTCTGGACAATTTGACATGGCTATAAAGGACCTTACAGACAAGGCTCATAGGGCATTTTACATTGTAAGAAAAATATTATTCAAATTTAACCCCCCAATCAAACTGTCACTGAAAATCTTTGACAGCATCATCAAACCCATCCTTCTATATGGCAGTGAAATCTGGGGACCCAAATATAAACTAAATTATGAATCCTGGGACAAAAGTCCAGTTGAAATCTTCCACCTTGAATTTTGTAAAAATATCCTGGGAGTTCAAAGAAGTGCTCCTAAATCTGGGCTGGGCAGATTCCCTCTCTTGACTGACATTTAAAAGAGAGCCAGTAAATTCTGGTTCCACCTATCAGACTCTTCCCCAGAAAATCACCATCACTGTGCGTTTATACACAGAGCAGAGCATCCAGAGAGTGGCCCTTTACAGTATTTACAGTAATCCAATTCAGGCTGGCAAAATTAAAACAAATACAAAACACAACCCTAGAAGAATACATTCATCATTGGCAAAGAAAACTCAAAGAAATAAACAAATTAACCCATTTCCAAAAAATTAAGACAGAATATAAATTGGCATAATATCTGAGCAAAATTAAAGACTACCGTCACAGGAAGCTTCTGACAAATACTTTGTCATTCTGACTGTGAGTGAGCACAGTCTGGCTGTAGAGATTGGTCAGCACAGACAGAACTGGAGACCCAGAGAGGACAGACTGTGTTCACACCACTCAAGGAGTCATAGAGGATGAACTACACTTCCTCACTAAGTGCAGTAAATGAGACCATCAGACACACATATTTTAAAGTTACTGTTACTCATTGTTCTCTGTAGTTACTTTTCTTTACATTTTGTGCACTTACCTGTATGCTTATTATTCATATTTTATTATTTGACTGTATGTAATGCATGTGTTTCTTATATTTTGCAGTTTTCTTATTCTATTATTTCTGAACATCTGGGTTTATTAGATGTTGCAACTTTGAGTTGAGTGGTATGCAACATAACACATGCAACAATGAGGTCATGTGATAAAAAAAGTGGGGTCATGTAAGAACAATTTAGCATACTACTGTTGGAAAGCTTTATCATAGCTTTATCGTTTTTTTTTTTTTTTTTTTTTTTTAAATAGTAGGCAGTATACGTATAGTGAGCACTGTGCAGTATTTAGTAAGTAATAAGCTAGTATCCCATTTCCAACATAGCCACTCTCTCTCTCTATGCCTCCTACACACACACAAACACACACACACACACACACACACACAAACAAACAGTGCTGTTTCCTCCTGCTGGGATGGATGAGAAGTGAGGGAATCTCCTATGTTGATTCTGGTTTTTATTGTGTCCTGTGTACACATGGATATTCACTTACATATACACATCATATGCCAGGCTACTGATTTATCAGCTAATAATCTGTGCTCTATTTTCCATTGGGGGGGGGGGGGTGTTGGGGGGGCTCATATTATTAGCATCAAGGGCTAACGGCAGAGAATTTTACATAGATACACAAAGTGACTGGTCGATACTGCAGATGTCTGCAGATACTGAGAGTATAGAGCAGGTATAGTGTGTATAATGTGTGTGTGGTTGTGCAAGTATGCTACTCTCTTTGCTTTTAAGTTGATCTCCTTTGACTGATTGCTGTTTAACAGTCCACATTATCCATAATACACAGTGCTTTGATGCTTAAATTGCCATGAATTAACATATCTCAAGAACATCAAGATATTGTTTTATACTGTACAATCCATGGTCAATCAGTTAGCACTTTATGGATAATAAAAATCTGAAGTGCCACAAAGACCTCATGAAATCGCTTTACGATATGTGTTGACATATTTTCTATTGCTCGTCCCTTATTAAAAAAAATAAATAAATAGCCTATAGCCTTTGGTTACATCAAAGCCAAGAACCAAGATTTGCTACTTGCCAGTTATTTGCAGGAGGATATGTATAAATGTGTACAGTTGAAGTCAGAAGTTTACATACACTTAGGCTGAAGTCATTAAAACTCATTTTTTTAACCACACCACAGATTTAATATTAGCAAACTATAGTTTTGGAAAGACGTTTAGGACACTTCGTGCATGACACAAGTAAACAACAATTGTTTACAGACAGACTGTTTCACTTTTATTTGACTATCACAATTCCAGTGGGTCAGAAGTTTACATACACTAAGTTAACTGCTTGGAAAATTCCAGAAAATTATTAAGCCTTTAGACAATTAGCCATTTAGCTTCTGATAGGAGGTGTACAGAATTGGAGGTGTACCTGTGGATGTATTTTAAGGTTTGCTTGACATCATGGCAAAATCAAAAGAAATCAGCCAAGACCTCAAGAAAAAAAAGTATAAGTATACAAGTACACAAGTATAAACACCATAGGACCATGCAGCCGTCATTCCACTCAGGAAGGAGATGCATTCTGTCTCCTAGAGATGAATTTAGTTTGGTGTGAAAAGTGCAAATCAATCCCAGAACAGCAGCAAAGGACCTTGTGAAGATGCTGGAGGAAACAGGTAGACAAGTATCTATATCCACAGTAAAATGAGTCCTATATCGACATAACCTGAAAGGCTGCTTGGCAAGGAAGAAGCCACTGCTCCAAAACTGCCATTAAAAAGCCAGACTACAGTTTGCAGGTGCACATGGGGACAAAGATCTTCCTTTTTGGAGAAATGTCCTCTGGTCTGATGAAACAAAAATGGAACTGTTTGGCCATAATGACCATCTTTATGTTTGGAAGAAAAAGGGTGAGGCTTGCAAGCCGAAGAATACCATCCCAACCATGAAGCATGGGGGTGGCAGCATCATGTTGTGGGGGTGCTTTGCTGCAGGAGGGACTAGTGCACTTCACAAAATAGATGGCATCATGAGGAAGGAAAATTATGTGGATGTATTGAAGCAACATCTCAAGACATCAGCCAGGAAGTTAAAGCTTGGTCGCAAATGGGTCTTTTTCGACTTGTCTTATTGTTGACAACCAAAAAACCTTTCGTCAGTGAACAACTGCTTCAGTTATTTTGTTGATGAGATTAACACTTACTAGCTCATAGATGGCTTCAAGCCAAATCAAATTTTATTTCACTGAGTCTTTAAAAGCACATGTTTTTAACACATTCAGTGCTTGCCTTTAATTTATACAATTGATTCAAGTACTAATTTAAATGCCCACCCATGTGGCGATTTATGATTAAGAGAAATGGTGTATAGATATGGCACCTGATTGAGCAACAGGGTTGCTAGATCAAGCACAGGTTAATCCTCTAAATAGTGGAGCCGAGAGAGCTGCATTGCCAAATTCTGATTGTGACCATAAGGGTCCGTTTTACAGGGACATCTGCTCATCTTGGAGTCAAGTGGGCCGCAGAGGCTCTTAGTGCCTATTTCAAACAGCTAGATTAACATATCCAACATCAGCCCTGTCTGATTAGTACAAGCAGCACTGAGGCCAGCTAGCTGGAATAAGAAGGTCTGTAATGGAGCTCCCAAGTCCTCTCAGAGAGCCTCAATCACATCTTGGAGAACGTGACAAAAAGCTGCTCGTTCTGCCTTCCAATTTAGCCGACACTTATGTTGCTGCATGATGATGGCTTCTATTTAAAGGATGCAGTTGATTAAGGTCATGAAACTGAAGAGATTTTTTTCTGTTTCACTGGGTATTGAGCCTGCTGGGACTGTGCGCTCCCATGGGGATTGGGGCCTAAAACGAATTTGTCTACATGAGAGGATGAGAGGTGTGTATCTGTGTTCTCCGATCTACGCCATGTGATTGCTCACAGGCCTGCAGTTGCAGATGAGAGAGTACCGCACTGGTGCAGGGATGACTCACTGACAATGTCACAAATCACATTCTTTCTGAACAAATGGGTGCAGTGCTTCAATGGTTCAAGTCTTCAGTGGTTTAATGCACAATAGGGCTGGGCGATAATTGAATCACTATGTATTTGCGATGATATTGCTGGCAATATCGCAAATATTGCAATAATTTTTAATGCATTTTTATTTGGCAATAAAGTTTCCTAAGGACTAGTTTTGCGAACCTTCCTTGCATCGTGACTCGTATGAAAGCATTAAGACAGATGTATCCTCGAGTTAATCTTCAGTTGAAACAAACTGCGTTAGACATGGTAAGTTCGATTAATTTCCATGAATCAAGGACTGGGTAAAAATATTGATTTTCCAATGCATCGCAGTCTTCATTTGAACAATCTCGATATAGACTCTTAAATCCCAAGATCGATCTTTTACTCTTTGCTCAACCCTCGACTACAATGAGAGAAAATCGATCACATTAGCAACCAAATGTTGTGCAATGCAACTAAAAATGTCTAAGGTTAGCCACTGGCTGGTAATTGTTCAGATTTCACTCAGCAGTGATTTTATAGTATGTGGTGAAGTATTCATCAGCTAGATCGTTTCACTGCATGTAAAAGTTTGGTTTGACTTGTTCTATGTCCAAAGACGAGACTCACGCAACCCAGCTGTCATTGAAAAATTTCTCTTAATATCCTTTTTACAGTAAAAAATAAATAAAAATAAACATTTAATTCTAATCATACATACTCTAGCATGGATGAGGTAAAGCCATTCGAGTCCTCTCTCGTGAATATGCGCTCATTTAGAGACAGTACTGGTTTTTAGCACATGTTCAACATTCATGTAAATACTTTTTATACAAATTATGCAATTTAACAAGAAACGTAAAAAAAATATATATTATATTGCATATATCATATTTATTGATTGAGTATATGGATTTGTTTTTAAATGCTAAAATGTGACCAAAATGATGAAAAATTAATAACATTTAATTAGTAAAATGTATATGTTTTGTAATGTACCTAGTAAGGATTAGCTGGGAGAGAATTTATTTTATATGTAAGCAAACTGGCCATTATAACTGAAATATACTTGGAATATCAGTGTATCATTTACCCAGCCCTACATGTATCCGTTCAAAATTCTGATTCAATTAATATATAGTATTACATTTATATAAATGTTTTTAAAATGTAAAATATATGTCAGAACATTTTTGTAAAATGTACCAAGGCATAATTGATATACTCTTTTCCACCAAATAAACAAAGAACATTGAGCTGTTTTCATTTATATATAAACAGTTTGATCTGTCTGTTTTAATTAATTGATTCAAAACTCTGATTCAGCTTCTTTCTTTTTTCTTTCTTTTTTTTTAATTTTTTTTTTTATTTTTGCTGCCATCGCGCAATGTTCACTGAAATCTCATTTTTCTTTTATTGAATTAATGCCTTTAAAATGTAAAACATATTTTGCTGTTATTTTAGTGTGAAAATGACTATAATTCTTCCTTTTGTTCTTTTAGTGAAAAACAATGTACAGTACATGCCTTGATTATGTTTATCTACATTTTTATATATTTTACATTTTTATTAAACCTTTTGAAGTTACTTGGCAGCAATGGCTGTTTGGTTGAAATGATCTTCTGACAATAAAGAAATTAGAGCAAAAACATACATTTTAAGATATATTTTGAATATCATCATAAGGCTGAAAAATATTGAGTTTATTATTATTTTTTTAGATATGGCACCCAGTCATATTGTATACACTGAAATGCCTTGCTGTTTACCCTTTTGTTTTAGGATATTCAATATTACAGGCCATCATGGAAAAGGCAGGGCAGAATGGTTGGCAGGTCAGCGCCATATGCGTCGAAAACTTTAATGACGCCAGTTACCGACAACTTCTCGAAGACCTGGACCGCAGACAGGAAAAGACATTTGTGATAGACGTGGAAGCAGAGAGACTCAATAACATGCTGGAACAGGTGAGATTTGGGGATGCTGTGAGGTAAATATATAAAGCGGGCCTTTTTATTAAAGAAAACTGAATATGCACGACTGTAAGGTCCCGAGGGAACACAAAACAGATTTCCTCATGTAATTCCATTTCAGAAATGACACCTTAGACTGGCATAGTTCTTTATTGCTACAAACTGCTCCCTTGATATTTCTTTTGACATCATTTTATAGCTGTCAAATGTTTAAAGATATTCTTGCTTGTCTTTGCTTTGATATCCTTCAAATTGGAGAGCAGTATGGGGAGAGGCAGTGTGTTTGATTAGAAATAATAACAAAAATGGCAGAATTTAGCTTTAAAACGGTTTACAGCTCAGTCATACATTTATAGGCTGGGTGAATGTTGACAACTATATTTGCTTTTAGGATTTGCTCTCACTTTAGAATTTACCTCCACAGATTGTGAGCATCGGCAAGCATGTCAAAGGCTACCATTACATCATGGCAAATATGGTGAGCTAAATTGTATTCCCTTTTCACCTTATTCTCCCTGTCAACTGGTTTTCATTTCATATTCTGCTTTATTTCGTACTTTTTACTAGGCCTGGGCGATATATCGCAGTATTATTTGAAATGAAGCAACATAATATTGTGTTAGCATTTTCTTTAGACATGAGAGTGTTTGCAAGTATGAAAGCGTTAAGACAGATGTTTTAATAGCTTAATTTTAACTTCAGTAGTAAAAACAACATAAGAGTTAGTAAGTTAGATACACTTCTGTGAATCAGATCAAACTGTCTGTTCAACAATTTTAAGGATTCAAAAATAATTTTTACTATATTTTACATGTTGCATTAAACATTTTGAATCTACTGGACACTGATTGAAAAAAATATCATAATTTCAGACCAAATACATAATTATCAAGATATTTATTAACTAATGTCAAAATCTGAATTAGCTGTATCGCCCAGCCTGACTTTCTACTGGTTTGTCAGGCATCTCCCTCAGTCTTTCATCCTTTTTGTCTCACTCTTTCTTTGATTTGCCCTCCCTCCCTCACTCTTTCTTTTTTTTTTTTCTTAATCCTCTCTTTTCATTAAGCAAGATACGTCAATTTGAGAGACTAATTCGTATTCCGGTCTGAGCAGTGGTGACAGTGTTTTAATGATGCTGGGAGCTGCAGAGCGTGCACTCTCTCTCTCTCTCTGCTCTCTGGCTGTGCACGGAATTGGCTCACAGAGGCGAGCTGGATATGAATGTTTACAAAATTTCTCT
Organism: Myxocyprinus asiaticus; assembly: GCF_019703515.2. Taxonomy (NCBI): domain Eukaryota; kingdom Metazoa; phylum Chordata; class Actinopteri; order Cypriniformes; family Catostomidae; genus Myxocyprinus; species Myxocyprinus asiaticus. The sequence continues at coordinate 24,612,502 of NC_059383.1, read as the reverse complement.
TATCGTAGCTCCGCGTTGCCAACTAGGTTTTGATTCTCTCTCTCTCTCTCTCTCTCTCTCTCTCTCTCTCTCTCTCTCTCTCTGTCTGTGTATTTCTTTCTCTTCCTTTGCTCTGGCAGGGTTTTAAGGACATCAATCTGGAGCGTTTCATGCATGGGGGAGCCAATGTGACAGGCTTTCAGCTGGTGGACTTCAGCAATCCCATGGTTATTAAACTCATGCAGCGTTGGAACAAGCTGGACCAGCGCGAGTACCCCGGCTCTGACGTGCCTCCCAAGGTACTGTCACATGGCGCAGTCCAGATCCAGATCAGATCCAGTGCTGAGCCTCTTTGAACTCAGATACGTATAGTAGCATTATAACACTGACCCATTTCAGCCCCTCCAGTCACTTTGAGAGACCTCCCAAATTTCCAGAAAGAGTATAATGATCATATCCAGTGCAAAGTCAGAAAGGTTTAATCTCCAATTTCCATATATTTCAGTAGGAGTAATTACTAACAAAATGGTTTAAAGACCCCATGGAATCAAAATGGGAGTTTTGTGGCTTTTAGTCCATGTCTATTAGCTTTGAAGCCATCTACGGTATATGACAGTGTACTCCTAAACACTGACTAAATTAACCTTTAGCAGATACAGTATACTGTATGCATTTAAAATGTACCTCTTCTGGGAAAATGGAGTAAAAATATTGGTGGCTCATCTAGCACTACCTTGATTATTGTCCATTCAAATGCTCTCTAAAATGAGAATGTCACTCCCCCTAACGCCTAGATTAAACCGGGTGCTTCTGCGGCGCATTCAGGCTCCGATAAGGTTTTGTTCCATCCTCCACGCGATGTCATACCCCACCAGGAGCATTTTAGATGCGGAGCGCTGTGAGGCAGCTGTATTGGCGAGATCACGAGATCAACAAACAACAATAAACTACTTTGCCTGTCTGATGTTGACTTCCTTTTGATTTTGTATTTTTTCCTTGATTTTTGGGGTTCTAACATGGGTAAGTTGGTTAAATGGTTATTTTTTTGTCTGGTTTAATTGTGTTTATTGTTATGAATACGATCAGGAGTCTGAACAGGGTGTTTTATTTTGAAATTGACCGAATGATCTGACTTTAATTTTGTATTTGAACTGTGCGGCTTAGAAATGCCCGGTGTAATCTAGGTGTAATCCCACTTGCAACCAACTAGCAAGTAGCAAATGCACCCAAACTTCTTGTTTCAATAGGAAATATGTCACCACAATGATAAAAAGTGCTCCACAAGCAGTTTCATGGAGTATTTAACATGTAGAGCAGACCATGTAACAAACCATATCATGTCGACCATTGAATTATAGACCTGCATTATGATGGGCTGTTTCATTCATCCTTGTCTCAACAGACAGATCCTGCCAGTGATTTTGATATGCCTCTTCATGTCTGCATTGTGAAAGCAAGGTTTTTGTTTATCCGTTTTTATTGGGGCTGAGCTTCCCCTTGTGGTTTGATGAGGATGACATTCTTTGGGGGGCGGTTCCATTGATCCCTGCCTGGTGATGCGTCGTGGTAATGGAAATCCCTTTGGCATGGCCTGAGGGGACATCACTTTAACAGGCGGCTGCTCCTCACTGCACACCGCTGGGCAGAGTAGGCTGGGGGTGGGGAGTTGTAACCGCATGAGAGGCTCAGGGAGACTGTTTCTGTTGTGGTCCAGCCATCAGCTTGACAGGCAACATTTACATCCAGTCACCATATGCACGGATCCACATTTACACTCCTACTGATGCGATTTACACCGTAATTCCCAAAGCACAAAATCTTTTGGTTATTAGACTGTAATATTGACTTATTTACATCCAGGGTTCAAAATTAATGCTCGCCAAGTGCCTAATGCGGTTCCCGCCAATTGGTCGGAAACTTTATTGCACTGCTAAAAATCTTTTTTTTTTAAAACCATCCTTAAAGCAAGATACATTTACTTGAGAAGCAAAATGGCATACGATATTAAGTCTTGTTTTCAGAGAAATCTAATAAAATTTTGTGCTTTAAAAGTAAAAAAAAAAAAAAGAACAAAATGCTAATGCTTTAAGAAAAATAAACAATGAAATTGTTCTTTGAAAACAAGACTTTATTTCATAAATATAAAATTATAAAATCTGTTAAAGAAATTTTAAAGAGAAAACAAGTTTATTTTTTTTTAAAAATGACTTACATTTTGACTAAATTCTGCTAGACATTTTTGAAAACAGTACACGCACATATATATATATATATATATATATATATATATATATATATATATATATATATATATATGTATATATATATTAATAAAATAAGACTGACCTATATAAATAAGACCTTTTCTAAATTCACTCACTATTGGAGGTGTGGCAAGTTAATTTTGGACCCTGGCTACATCACTTTTGCTCTGTCTCTTTCACTCCAAATATCTTAAGTTACTCTTATAAGCCATTATAAGACAGCAGCACAACAGAGACCCCAAAATCTCTGCCTTTCTGTGCCTTTTCCTGCTGAGGCTGAGCCTTGAAGTCGCTGCCTTGTGAAGCCTCACCTTCTCCGTTTTAGGACTTAAGGTGGCACAGGAAGTTGAGAGAGCTAGACATTACCTGGAGTGATTAAACTACAACTAAAGATATAATTCCTTTCAGTCATGGGGAAGTCAGTAACCTAACAGCATCTTTGATAATTAACATTGGTCCATAACACTGTGGTAGACTAAATATAAACATTAACTTCAATCTTTGCTTTTATTTCTTGCTAGCTCCATCTCAAACTCTCTCTCGTACAATCTCTTGTTCCCTGTCTGTCGTTTTAGCCCGCAGGTCTTTCTGTGTTTTAAAAAAAAAAAAAATAATTTGTTTATGTTTTTTTGTTTATAACAGTACAAAGAGTCCCAGTTCTTATACCAGAGATCTGTTGATGGAATACCAAATACATTCTCACAGCACTGCAAGAATAGATTTTTTTGGACTGTAAACCATCAAACAAACAACACACTCTAAACACATGGCAGGGGTGTATTTGGCTGGAACAGTATACTGTATTTACAAGTTCAAGGTCTCAGGTGAAATCCTCTGGCTCAAACTATGTCATACTTTCTAAAATAGGAAATAGAAATGCAAAAGGAGGCAAAAAGCAAAGGCATGAAGGGTCTGGACACTAAAGTGCTAAAAGTTATTCATAATAGAACTTTTGGTGCTGACCCAAGTCCATTTGATATCAGAGCACAGTTTGGTTTGTTTGGTTGGTGTAAAAATGATTTTCTTCGATTTCAGATGTGCACCTGAGTCCGCTTGAAAAGGTGGTCTGAGGTATGGTTTATGTGAAGTACAGTTTAAACTTGGTATGAAAGCAATCCATCCTTAATAACGGAAGTGAATCAGTATTGATGATGCATAATTTGCATCTTTGCATGTTCCCTCTCAAGCCCCGTACACACATGCAGTGACTTTATCGCTTGATGTCGCTAGTCTCTGGACTCTGAAGTCACTCGTGGGTGTTCCTATTGCTGTTGCTCTAGCGTTATTGGTGGACTGCACGTCTGGACATATCTTTAAAAAAAATTGTGATCACAGATAAGATACATTGCCGGTAAAACCAAGATATAATATAAAGAATATAAAGGAATTTGTTTTCTTGTCACTAAAAAATTACATTCTTTTGTGGAGAGTTACACAAACCACAGCGGTGCTCAATTCATTTAATCATTAACCAGATTAACGATCTATCCATGTGCAAAATCTATGACTCAAACTCACTCAGACTGCCACCAATTTTTAAAACGTCATTTTAATTTGACAAATAATCAGTTATCTTGTCACTAAAAATGAACATTCTGCAGGGGAGAGTGTTTTATTATGAACTGTAGCAGTGCTCATTGCATCAGATCATTAACAAGATGAACGAACTTTCAATGTACGATCAAACTCACTCAGACTGCCGACATTTTCCACGCATAATTTTTTTAAAATTATATCCATGTATGTGGTTACGGACAAATCATACAGAACAGTGAAACTGTTCCAGAAACTTTCACTTCTCCTCTGTCTTGTCTTGCCTGCACTCGACTCCATTACAACAGAAGACACGGGTGACATGAGCTCCAGTGAACACCGTCTTCACTCCTATTGGGTGTCGCTCCCGAAAGTCGCCCCTCATTTGCATAAAGTTAAACTTTTCACAACTTTGTCTGCCGCTTGCCACGCCCACATCTAGTTGGCAGAGGCTGCTGTCGCTCATGTCGCCAGAAGTCGCCAGCTCTCATTGAAAATTAATGGGATCGTGCCGCTTTGTCGCTGGAAGGCGCTGCATGTTTGTACGGGGCTTCACATTTATAATAGTTTGATGCATTTCTGCTTTTCTCAGAATAGAGCTCTAAAAAATAATAAACTTTTAATTCTAATCATGCATAGCACTGATGAGGTAAAGCCATTCGAGTCCTCCTTTGTTAACATGCACTCATTTAGAGACACTCTTCACAGAAATGCTGGTTTTTGTTAGACAGTACAGGTTTTAGCGAGTAGCGTGATCCTGCAGTAGCGGAGGCTGCAGTTTCAGGGCCGCAGTCCTAGGACCGCATTTCTAGGACCCTAGTTTTCGGAATGACAGCACCACCTAGTGAAATATATTATATCATATTTTATATCATATATTATTTTTATATTATATTGTATTTTATATCATATTTGTAGAGCCGAGGAGGGCGGGGCCGGGCTGGAATGAGACACACCCGGTCCCCAATCAGCCTGATGGGGCGCGCGAGGGATAAAGGCGGCCGGGGACGACAGTTCGAGAGAGAGAGAATTGCAGGCAGCTGTACTGTGTGTTTTTAGTTGTGCGTTTTGGTTGTGTTTTTTTGTTTAATAAATTGTTATTTAAGTTGTCAAGCCGGTTCTCGCCTCCTCCTTTCCACTAAACCCCCTTACAATATTAAATTATATTATTTTTATCTTCGATTTCATTATATTGTATTATTTTATATCATATTGTATTATTTATATCATATTATATTATTATTATTATATTATATCATATTGCACTCCATTGTTTTTAATGTTAAACAAATGAAACTTGATTCTCATTCAGTACTCACACTCTGATTGTTGTCCATCTTGTATTAGTGTCCTTTTGCTAGAAATGCTGTCCTTGTTCATCTAATTTGCTAGGTGGCGCTGTCACAAAAAAAAAAAAAAAAAAAAAAAAGGGTTCTAGAAAGGCGGTCCTGAAACTGCAGCCTCCGCTACTGCATGATTATACTATTGGTTTTAGCACCTATTCAAAAAATCAATGTAAATACTTGTAAATAGTACAGATTATGCAATCAACAATAAATATGTAACAAAAAATAATATTTGAAATATTATATTTATTGATTGAATACATTGATTTGTTCATTTTTAAAAAGTCAAAATTACCAAAATGATGAAAAAGTAAATTATAATTGGTAAAATTAATGTTTTCCTAATGTACCTAGTTAGAAGGACCCCTGTATAATTAACAGCATTAGCTGGGAGAGAATTTATTTCATATGTAAGCAAAAGGGACATTATAGTTTAAATAAACCCATTTGAATCAGTATTGAATCGAATCCAGAGCTTGTGAATCAGAATTGAATCGAATCAGGAAATCTGTATCAATACCCAGCCCTACTGGTTCTGCTATTACTTAAGGTAAGTACTTGCGTTAATGACGGAAACTTACTGCAGTTTGAAGCCAATGGGAAAAGAGACCAATGGAGGCAGGGGGAGGGGGTGAATTCGAACTTTGGTTTGGCCGAGCAGTCAAACCGAGTGTGAAAATGGCAAAACAGATCTGTTCCCGCATGTACTAGACTAGAGGATGGCTAGTTGGAGTTTCTTTAAAATTACCACCGGTTGCCTTCAGTGATTCATTCTGCACCGTTTTATCTCTGCTAAGCAGAGAGAGAGAGAAAGAGAGAGAGAGAGCATAAGCCACTTATTGGTGCAATCAGGGCAGCTTCTGATAGCAGCACACTGGCCTTGCCGCACCCCTACCCATCAGAGGCTAAACATGCAGTGCCTCTCAGCAACTGTGTCAGAGCTCACTGATTTCACATGCTTTGCCTGCTCCTAATATGTGCAATGACGAGCATGTGTGAGTGGCTCCTCAACACACCACTGCTCTCTTCTCTTCCTCATCTCCCTCCTTTTTTCTGTCGTCTTGTTTTCTTGCCCCCACACAACCGTTAGATTTTTTATTTTTTTTTCAAGTTGCAGCTATCCTTTGTAGCAAAACAAAGGTTTCGTAGCATCCTCTGCTCAAAAGGACAACTAATTATTCTACACAGTTGAAGTAGATAAAGTATGTAAAGCCCACACATAGATATATCATTAACATATACATGTAGCAGGGTCAGAAATTAACCAAGGCTCAGAGCGAAAATGCCACTGAAAGTGACAAAAAAAATGGCCCATGTATTTTAAAATATGCGTGTAAAAACAAATGCACCCATAGTGAATACCTCTGTTATTTTTATTAGTTACTTTATCTGACATTTGAGATATTGATATATTGATGTTTTAGACTCTGTAGTGACCTGTAGTTGCCAGAAATCTGTATTTGTTGTCTCAGAGGCTAGTGTTCTTGAATGTTTAGTCAGGGCCACATTGATGCCCTATTCAGAGTTCCGTGATCATCATAAGGGAGGTGGGTGCGATAATCTGATGTGGTGTGAGCTGCAAAGCAATCGTCTGTGTTCCGCATCTGCTATCAAGTCCTTGAATAACGTATAATGTGCGAGGAAGGGCAGCCGGTGAAGTTTCTGGTGCCCCCCTAGAGCAATGATGCCCTACGCAGACTGCATAGCATGCGTTTTTCTTTTTTTTTTCTTCTTCTTCTTTTTTTTTTAATCTGTACTGTAAAAACAATCCTCTTTAAGGTAAAAAAAACTGGCAGCTGTGGAGCTACAAAAATATGCTTTCACTTTGAAATGTACTGTACTGTTAACCACCATAGTAACACAGGTGGTAAAAAAAAGGCCACATGATGACTTAAATTCCATCAAGAGTGGCCCTTCTAGTAGCAATTGCCAATAAATATTTAATGTTATAAATAACATTAACAAAGAAACACAAAATGTTACATTAAATACCCAATACATACAGTAAGTGTACATAAAATAAAAAAAAATCAGAAAAACGTAAATAAAATAGTTTGTTTTTTTTATAAAATATTTTTTCACCATTTATAGCATCTATCAGTAAACCGATTAACACTTTTTTGTTGTACTGTTGCATTTGTACATTTATTTATTTATTTTTTGTTAAAATTATGATTATTTTTTTAACAGTGAACTGTTACTCTAGACAGCAAAGAGCTGAATTATGTAACACCGAGATCGCCCAATTATTTAAAATGTATCCTAGCAGAGGATTTATTGTGCTATGATATCTTGTGCTTTATTTACTGGTCATTTTGTATTTCATGTTGACTTGATTTTCTAGGTAATGGCCATAAATGTTCAGACTGAGAATTTTATTTGAATTAATTGATTCAATTGATGTATTTGTTATGGACGACTCGTTTTGCATTTACGTGTTATGTTTTATATGCCCTCTTATATATAATAAAAAATAAATAAATTAAAAAAAAAAAGCCCTTGAAAGTCAATTACAAAGAGCCTAGATCAGCAGCCATATCACCCTGTAGCTCATGACTGGTTGCCCACTGAAGCTAAGCAGGGTTGTGTCTGGTCAGTACCTGGATGGGAGACCTCTTGTGGTTGCTGCTGGAAGAGGTTTTAGTGAGCACAACAGGGGGTGCTCACCCTGTGGTCTGTGTTGGTCCTAATGCCCCAGTATAGTGACGGGAGCATTATACTGTAAAAAGTCTTTTGGATGAGATGTTAAACCAAGGTCCTGACTCTCTTTGGTCATTAAAAATCCCAGGACACTTCTTGTAAAGAGTAGGGGTGTAATCTGTGTACTGGCCAAATAACCCTCATGATCATGGCCTCCTTAAAATCCCCATACATGAACTGGCTCTATTACTCCACTCTCTCCTCTCCATTAATAGCTTGTGTGTGGTGAGCGTTTTGGTGCACTATGGCTGCCGTCGCATCATCCAGGCGGATGCTGCACACTGGTGGTGGTTGAGGAGAGTCCCCTGTTCACTATGTAAAGTGCTTTGAGTATAGTGTCAGAAAAGCGCTATATAAGTGTAACGTTCATTCATAATGTTAAAATGTTGCCTCTTAATAAAAAGCTAATTTCTGACATTGATGTGTAGGTTTACAGTATATATGCTGTATGACCTATCCATGCTCATCTGTTCTTGTAGTACACCTCAGCACTGACATACGATGGCGTGATGGTGATGGCAGAAGCCTTCCGGAACCTTCGCCGGCAGAAGGTGGACATCTCCCGTAGGGGCAATGCTGGAGACTGCCTGGCCAACCCTGCAGCACCCTGGAACCAGGGCATTGACATGGAGCGCACACTCAAACAGGTCACATGCACAGATGAGTAAATGCAGCCTTTATGTGGGAGAAGGGAAAGAGTGAATATGAGGAAGATAGATAGCTGGAATAGACATCTAATGGGGAAAAAACAAGCAGAGAAGTGAAAGAGGGCTGAGGCTGAAAGGAAGAGTATTGATGGAAAGTGGAAAATGACAGAAAAAAATTGATTGAAAGGTGTAATAGAGGAAACTATAAAGATGGTGAAAGAGAGTGGCAGAAAACAAGACTGAGCAAGAGAGAGAGAGGAATGTCTGTGTCCGATACCTGAAAATGGTGCCCTTGCAGGCAATATACGAAGATATGTTCCAGTAACATCCTGTCTGCTAAGGTGCACTTGCTTGGTTTTTGAAGAAACCATAGATATATTCTTAGCTGACTATGATATCCAAAAATACTGTGTGTGCGGTTCACAGGTTGCTTGAAAAAATAAAGAAATGTAAATATTTTATTTTTATCTTTCACGAAAATTACAATGTAGCCAATAAATATTTGATTGGTTATCTCTAAAGCTTTGTTTTAGATAATTAGACATGACACTGTGGAGCTCTGGAAGCCTGTCTGAAACCTGGTTGCTTGCGAAGTACAAAAATTCTGTGAAATCATTCACTGACTGGGCAGCGAGGCAGAAAGGTTGCCTTCGATTTTGGCCACAACCATAGAAAGAGACTGAGAAATGTTGTATAGGGTAATGCTTTCTGAGGACAGTGATTAAAAAGTTAGGGAAAGGAAGCAAATGTGTAACTGAAAGTGTTTAGAGGTGTTTTGCAGTGGTTGGATAAGATGTAATTGCATTGTTTATCACTGTAATCCAGGTGCGCCTTCAAGGATTAACGGGAAATGTCCAATTCGACCATTATGGGCGCAGAGTCAACTACACAATGGATGTTTTCGAATTAAAAAGTAACGGCCCTAGAAGGGTAAGATGTCCGTCCCAAACATTCTAAATCATCATAGACATGTTTTTCCTTCTGTTCATCTTAAAATTTGTATTTATTATTTTATTTAACTTTACACATACTTCTATGTCCGACTTAAAAAGTACTTGTCAAGGTTTTATGTCTTTATTCATCTTTGACTCTGAGAAAGTGTAATCATGCCTTTCTTTTGTTCTGTCTGTCTACATTTGTCGAGTGTCATCGCAGTATAATTCATCAGCAAACAAAAACAAACGTGCTTCTCTGTGTCAGTTGAAGCAGCTGTTTCTGCAAGAACAATCCCAGGGACCCCTGATGAGAGCATTTTCTTTTTGTAGAATGTAACATCTCTTACTTTAATGCATGAATATGTCAATTTCACAGATATATGCATCTCTTTACATGGTGAAAATGTGTTTTATAGCCAATTTAGCTTCCTTATAAACCTATATTAATTATTAACAGTCACATATCTCATGGATGATAATTTTCATATAAATGGTAGTTATTTCTACTCTGGCAAAGCAAATCTGGCACCCACACAGTATTTCCTGTGAGACAGTGTCCTCTGTTTTCTGCCCACGTTAGCTGGCGGAGAGAGTGGGCTATTTGACAAGCAGACTTTGACCAACTTGCCCCCGTGGGAATGTGTAAAAATCAAATGAAGTAAATGCGTTTATTATATTTAGTTGAAAACCAGCCTCTGAGTAACTAAATGAGAAAGCAATGTGATCATATTTTTTGCAAGAATTTCACACTAAAAAGATTTTAAGTCTAAATGCTCTTAATGTACCTTGTCATTTACATATGTAATTCACAGTTAAAGGATAAGTTCACCACAAAAATAATGTTCTGTCATTGTGTCTATCAAAACTTGTACTTGTAATGCAGGGTTGGGGAGTAACGAAATACATGTAATGGGATTACGTATTTAAAATACAAAATAAAAGTAACTGTATTCCACTACAGTTACAATTAAAATCATTGGTATTTAGAATAGTTACATTCAAAAAGTATTTTGATTACTGAAGAGATTACTTTGCATTTTATTCTCATTTGTTTCATTTAATATTTAGTCCTTTCAGATGAAAAACATTTACACATATAAATGATGTGATCCAAAGTGCATTTGAACAGTGGTGAAACACTTTCTTATGATGTGTTACATTCATACGAGCAGACAGAGAAGTAAGTTTGAAGTAAGTTTGGAGCACAAGAAATAGAAATAAACCTTGTGTAAATTGTCAGCTTTACACTAAGCTAAAATGCTATTTCTATCCATTTTACATGCGCATGAATTGTAATTTTTGGCTGAACTATTCCTTTAACTATCCAGATATCTAGTTTTAAAATCAAACAAACAGAAGTACATAGGCCCTGAATGGTCTAGTGGTTTTAGCAGAAGATCTATGTCTCTATCATAAAGTCCAGTGTCACACACCTTCTTAAGTTATGTGAAGCCCTCTGCCTCTGCCGTGCTTTATGGAGTGTGGCGGCTCCTGGCTGCTGTTGAGCAGTGTACCAGGGGAAGAGTGATTGCGAGAGGAGGAGGGCAGCACAGGAAGGAGCCCCAGGGTTTGACACTCATTTATCAGCTGGTTGTGAGCCCTGCTTTAGGCAGACGCTGGAGCCGGCTCTTCTTTTTCTCGTTCATCTGGGTCTTGTAAGGACATGGGCACACACCACTGCTTGCATCCCCTATGCCTGACAGTTTTTCATCCCACAGCAAATTGTTGCATTCGGCAACATAATTTCCCGAGCCACACTCATGCAGAATAACAAAATTCATCATGTAGCATCTATATAAAACATTTAAACTAACTAAATTTTGTCAAGTTTATGCTTAAAACAAGTGATAAAAAAAAAAACAATCTGCCTGTGCAACATGACACAATAGACTTATATTTAAGATATGGTCTCTGAAACAAGCCTTGATATCTTATGCAATTTAGATTCTCAGGTACATTTCTCATTATGATGTTTTTATCTTAATAAAGACTAAGGGTCTATTTTCATGAGCGCACAAACACATCGCTAGGCACAGTGACCATGCATTACGTCTTATCCAATTTTTGTGAGAGCGCTAATTCAAAGTGCAATTTTCGTGCCAGCGCAGGTGGGCATTGGTGGGAGTGTTTGTGCTAACTCTGGGTGTAGGCACGCAAACTGTGGGTGTGTTGTATGTTAATGAAGTGGCGCAAACCGTAATTTTCTATTTTCCTGAGAAATAGGTCATTGCATTAAGACGTTTCAAAAGCAGGTCTGTTTTCAGCACAAAGTCCAAACTCAGTTCGTGCATTTGCAGTTTGGAGATTCCATCAGCAGGTGGTAATAAAGTTCATGTCCAAACTCGGAAAATATAGTGGAACATCAAATTATGTCCCTGACGATCAGAGTTGTAGCCGTCTTATAAAACAAAAATGTATGAGATTTGTGTTAAACTATCTATAGGTCATGGTTTATTTTTCATTTATTATTATTATGTTTATATTTGCAATTGTGTTTAAGATCTAATTTGCAATTAACATTTTTATTGATTCATATGCACATGACAGTGGTAAATACTCAACACATATATAAAGAATCAACATTTTACATTTAAACCCTACTAATACAATCCCTACGAACACCCCTCTGTCCCACATAACACACACACACAGTCCAAAAAAAAAACAATTATATATATATATATATATATATATATAAAATAAAAAATATATATATTATATATATGCATATATATACACAAATAAATAAATAAAATAATAATAAACATACATGATTAAACTAAACTACACTCTCCACATCCCATCCCCGAGAGTCCCCCAAAAAAACTAAATATTTGCCCCATTTTTTTAGCAAATACGTCCCTAAACCCCAGCCTTCTACTTACCGCCTCTTCAAATGCAGCAACCCTCCCCATTTCCACACACCACTCCAAAAAAAGGGTGCTCCACTTGACTTCAAACCCCTTAAAATTACTTGCCTGCCAATCATGAGACTGGTCAGAACCCAATTTTTTATGTGATTATCTTCTAAATGCATGACCGTCCCATCACCCAAAATACAGAGTCTGGGACAAAGCAAAACCTGAGTGTTCAAAACATCACACAAATACCTCTGAACCCTCAACCAAAACTTCTGGATCTTAACACACCCCCAAAAGACATGTGTAGTGTCTCCAACTTCTGATTGACATCGCCAGCAAGTGGGTGTGTCTTTAAGACCAAGCCTATATAATCTAGAGGGGGTCCAATAAAATCTATGTAAAATCTTAAATTGCATAAGGCGAACCCTTGCATCTCTAGATACAGACTTGACATTTTTAAGAATCTTAGTCCACACTCCATCCTCCAATACCAAATTCAAATCTTTTTCCCATACTCTCTTGAGAGAAGTCAAGGCTCCATCCCCCAGACTCTGAATTAGTAGGGAGTAATACACTGATGCTTCATGTCTTTTTCCAAAAGCAGCAATCACCTCTCCCAAAGCACCTGCCGCTTTAGGGGGGTGTGTGCCACTCCCAAAAATAGTGCAGAGTAGGTGGCGAAGCTGTAAATACTTATGAAACTGAGATCTGGGACTGCCAAAATGTTTAACAAAATGTTCAAAAGGTCTCAATACTCCACCCTCATATAGGTCACCAAGTGCATTAACCCCCCTCACAATCCAATCTGACCAACAAAAAGGGGACTTATTAATACATAGTTTAGGGTTCAGCCATATGCTCGAGGCTGCGTTTAAATAAATATCCGAATTAAACACTCTGGACACTTTTGTCCAAATCGAGTGCAAATGCAAAATAACGGGGTGTGACTTAACCTCTCCGGCTAGTTTGATCGAAAGGCTTTGCAGTGGCGAGATAGGGGCAAGAACTTCCTTTTCAATACAAAACCGGGCTCTCTCAGGTGGAAGTGACCAATAAGCCAAATGTCTAAGACCGAACGCATAATAATAAAACAAAATCTTGGGTAGGCCTAACCCACCATTGTCAATTGGCCTATGTAACTTATTGAAATTTAACCTGGGGCCTTACCATTCCAAATAAAGGACTTCGTTATGCTATCATATTGCTTGAAATAAGAGAGGGGGACATCTACAGGGAGAGACTGAAGCAGGTAATTGAATTTTGGAATGCAATTCATTTTAATAACATTAACCTTCCCAATAAATGTAATGAAGCCCACCTGCCCACATCGCTCGAAAACCTTTTTATTAAAGGGTCAAAATTAACTCTAACTAAATAAGACAAATTTGCTGGGAATAAAATCCCCAAATACTTAATGCCCTGTTTGGGCCACTGGAAGGCACCCGGCTGGAAAGCCGTTTCTGGGCAGTACGCTGTCAGCGCCAAAGCTTCGGATTTAGACCAATTGACTTTGTATCCTGAGAACTTGGAAAAGGAATGAATAATTCTGTGGAGGCAAGGCATAGATCTAGTAGGTTCAGAGACAAATAATAAAATATCATCTGCGTAAAACTGAAGCTTATGCGCCACACCTCCCGCTGTCACCCCTGAAAAATTATCCTCCTTTCTTATCGCGGCTGCTAATGGTTCCAGGGCAAGACAGAACAATAATGGGGAAAGAGGGCAACCCTTCCGAGTGCTCCTATTCAGAGTAAAATAATCTGAAATTAATCCATTTGTTTGTACCGCTGCTACAGGGTGTTTATAAAGTAACTTAATCCAACCAATAAATGTACTCCCGAACCCATACATTTCCAAAATCGTAAAAAGATAATCCCATTCTACCATATCAAACGCCTTTTCGGTGTCAAGTGAGATGGCAGCGACTGGAGATTGTACATTCGCCACTGACCACATGATATTGATGAGACGCCTGATGTTATCAGAAGAGCTGCAGCCCCAAATAAACCCCACCTGATCTATATGTATAAGAGGTGTCATAACTTTACTTAATCGGTTAGCCAAAATTTTTGACAATATTTTTACATCTAGTTGGATCAGGGAGATTGGACGGTAACTTTTACACTCGCTTGGATCTTTGTCCTTTTTAAGAATCAGACTGATCCGGGCTTGTGTCATGGTTGGAGGAAGTTTTCCCTTCTTTAATGATTCAGTATAAACTTCTAACAAAAGTGGAGCCAGTTCTGTAGCATAAGATCTAAAAAATTCTGCGGCAAAACCGTCTGGCCCCGGAGCCTTGCCTGTAGGTAGGGACTTAATTACCTCGTCAAGCTCCTCCAAGCCTTTCTCAGAATCAAGAGAATTTTTTTATTTTTGCTCAATCATCAGTTTAGGAAGATCTAATGGTTCCACAAAGTTTCTAATATCTTCATCAGCAGACGAAGGCGTGGAACTATAAAGATCAATATAGAATTCTTTAAAGGCATTATTAATATCAATAGCTGAGGTAAATATTTCACCACCAGCAGATTTCACTGAGGGAATGGTAGAAAAAGACTCTCTCTGCTTTATATATCTAGCCAAAAGCTTCCCTGCTTTGTCACCCGACTGAAAGTATGACTGTCTTGCCCTGAATAACCAAAACTCCACTTTCCGCAACAAAATAGTATTATATCTATACTTCAAATGGATCAATTCTCTGAGGCCATCATATGACATACGGCGCTTCAGCTCTGCCTCGGCACTTTTAATATTTCCTTCCAACTCCACAAGTTCTCGTGCTTTGGATTTTTTGATGAATGAGGCATACCATATGATCCGGCCCCTAAGAACCACTTTAAGTGCCTCCCAAGCCACGCCCAAAGAGGATACTGAGGACCAGTTGGTCTCCATATAAACACTGATTTCAGTCTTTAACATTTGTTGGAAATCAGGACTTTGCAGAAGGGATACATTAAGGCACCAACTATATGATTTCTTTTTCTCTATATGTGGCATCACCTCTAAACTCACCAGGGCGTGATCTGAGACTAAAATGTTTCCAATTGAGCAATCAACAACAGATGAAATTAGGGATTTGGATATTAAAAAAAAATCTATTCTAGAATAAATCTTATGGACTGATGAAAAAAATGTATAGTCCCTACCGGATGGGTTCAAAAGTCTCCAAATATCTGTAAGACCAAGATTTTTACACATCCTGTGAAGTGTCAATGTTGCTCTAGGGGGCTTACACACTTTTGCTTCACTGTGATCAAGGACTGAATCCATCAAAAGATTAAAGTCTCCTCCCAATATTATATCATGAGGGGTGCCAGCGGCTTGCAACATCCCTTCAGGATCTATAAAAAACCCCTGATCATCAGCATTAGGTGCGTAAATATTAGCTAAAATCTGACTTTTTCCTTGAATTTCAGCTAACACAATAATTACTCTTCCTAATTTATCTTTAGTCTGTTTGAGACATTTGAATTGTAGATGTTTATTTACCAGTATAATAACTCCCTTGCTCTTACTTGAGCCAGCATTAAAGAAAACATATCCACCCCATATCTTTGCAGAAAAAAGAAAAACGTGCACATTAACCCCACGCACGAAAGCACCAACCGGCGACAATCCCTCTAAACTCAAAAGGTCCATGAACACCCACGAGAGCCCACGACAACTTTGCCATCGGATTGCTCAATTTTGCCTCACAAATTTGTGAAGCAAAATTACATAACAGAAAATACTTTGTAAAATAAACCCAGTCAATAGGAAGAATGAACACAAAGAATGTGTAGATTCATTCACAGAACTGTCTCAAAGGTGTGATCTTCCACAAAACAAATTCCAGCTGAAATAAAACTGTTCAAATTCCTCAGACAGACAAACAAATTTTCAGTGAGCCAGCTGTTATGAGTTCAACGGATGTCGTAATCATTCCAATGTCCAGTAAAAAGCCAGCAGGAGGAATAAGCATGAAGAACGAACAGATTAATCCACAGCTGTTCCAAAGGAGTGTTATTCAATAGAACAAGCTCCAGCCGCTAGGTGGAACCAACACAAAAAGAAACAAAACCGGCATCCCAGTTCCCCGGATGGTCGAGTCAATTCACTTGGAGGCCGTATAAACATATATACCATGACTTACACAATCCGTCAGCTTTATAAAAAACATCCTTTGTGTGAGCATGTAGATATTTTGCGGTCATCCGTAGTGTCCACTCTCAAACTGGCAGGGAACGTCAATGCAAAATGTTTCTTTAAGGAAAAGTGTTACTCACAAAACAAGCTCCAGCTGCTCGGCGGAGCCAACGCAAAAAGCCCAAAATGTCACCCAGCTTCCTCAAGAGTATGTACAGCGAGTTGACCCACTCACATGAGAAACATCCAATGGTTTACTCAGTCATTGATTCTATAAAAGACATTGCCAGATTTGGACATGTAAATACTTTGCGACCGACCTTCGTTTCTATTCTCAGTTTGAACATCACGAGACCGGGAACAAACGAGATCTTTTTCTGATGTCAGAGTTTCTTACATTCCTTGAACTGATCGCACTTCTCTCTTGTCGAGTTCACAAAGTCCGGGAACAAGAAAATATTGTGATTCTTCCAAGAAAGCTTCCCTTTGCTCCTCGCCTGGCACAACACAAGATCTTTATCGGATGATCTCAGAAATCTGGCCAGAATCGATCGGATCGACAGGTCTCCCTCAGCAGATCTGTGAGCTGGGACTCTGTGAGCTCACTCGATTTCCAGCTCGTGGCCTGTTATGTCGAGCAGACTCGGGAAAAACTCGTCCAGGAATTTCACCATATCTCTGCCCTCCTCATGCTCAGGAATTCCAACAATTGAACGTTATTCCTGCGGCTTCTATTCTCAAGATCTTCAAGCTTTTCAAGGAGATGTTCCAAATCAACTTTGGTCGCGAGCGGATTAGCGGTTAATTCCCTCTCCGAAGATTCCAGAAAATCGATTCGTCTCTCAACATCAGTCACTCTTGTGACTAACTCAGAGAATTTTATTTCCATCGCCGTAATCAATCGACATTTTACAGCGAGATCCTCCAAGTCAGCAAGAACCTTCGTCAACATCACTGACATGTTGGACAACTGACACTGGATATCCTCTCCCGCCGCACCATCCAAATCGAGTCCCAGGTTTGTAGGTCTGTCGGGGCTTTCATTCTGAACACGTAAGTGTCTTTTAATGTCTCCAGAGCCCCAGGATTTTGACTTTTTTGCCATGTTTTGCATCAAACAGCAATTGTGTAACTGGGTGTATCAAATTCACCAGATTATAGCATGAAAATAATTGAAAATTTAGCAAAGTGCACAGAGCTCGTCGCTCACACGTCTGCTCCTTGCATGGCGTCACATGACCCCTAAGATCTAATTTGTATTGGTATTTTTCTACCTGTTGTCAGTGATTTTTGAGTCATTTCACATTTTATTTGGTTGTGTGACAATAAAAGTGATTTGATTTGATATATATATATATATATATATATATATATATATATATATATATATATATCTCAAATCACTTTTATTGTCACACAACCAAATACACAAGTGCAATAGTGTGTGAAATTCTTGGGTGCAGTTCCAAGCAACATAGCAGTCGTGACAGTGGTGAGACATATACCAATCTACAATAAACATCAAATTTACACAACACAATTTAAAATCTAATATACACATAATTATACACAACACAATATACAAATAATAACATACAATGTACATTATACAATACACACAATATAGAATACACATTATACAATAAAAAAATAGTATATATAAAATGTACAGTAGGTTGTATTGACATTCAGGCTGTCGGTTGATAGTCAGTTGCTAGTGTGTTGTTAAGAGAATATAATTTATGACAGTCCAGTGTGAGATAATAAGATTAATAAAGTGCAGTGCTGATGTATATTGAGAGATCAAGAGTTCAAAAGTCTGATTGCTTGGGGGAAGAAGCTGTCATGAAGTCGGCTGGTGCGGGTCCTGATGCTGCGATACTGCCTGCCTGATGGTAACAGTGAGAGCAGCCCATGGCTCGGGTGGCTGGAGTCTCTGATGATCCTCTGAGCTTTTTTCACACACCGCCTGGTGTATATGTCCTGGAGGGAGGGAAGCTCACCTCCGATGATGTGTCCGGCAGTTTCCACCACCCTTTGCAGGGCTTTGCAGTTGTGGGCGGTGCTATTGCCGTACCAGGCGAAGATGCAGCCAGTCAGGATGCTCTCTACAGTGCTGGTGTAGAACCGTGTGAGGATGTGACGATTCATTCCAAACTTCCTCAGCCGTCTCAGGAAGAAGAGGCACTGATGTGCCTTCTTCACAACGGTCTCAGTGTGGATGGACCATGTGAGTTCCTTAGTGATGTTGACACCCAGGAACTTGAATCTGCTGACTCTCTCCACTGGTGCTCCATTGATTGTGATGGGGCTGTGTTCTCTTTCTCTTCTCCTGAAGTCCACCACAAGCTCCTTTGTCTTACTGACATTGAGGGAGAGGTTGTGCTCCTGACACCAGCGTGTCAGAGTGGGCACCTCCTCTCTGTAGGCTGTTTCATTATTCTCAGTGATCAGACCTACCACCGTCGTATCATCAGCAAACTTAATGATGGCATTGGAGCTATGTGTTGCCACACAGTCATGTGTGAACAGGGAATACAGGAGTGGGCTAAGAACACAGCCCTGCGGGGCTCCAGTGTTGAGGGTCAGTGATGAGGAGATGTTACTGCCCATTCTAACCACCTGGCGTCTGCTTGATAGGTAGTCCAGGATCCAGCTGCACAGCGAGCTGTTTAAGCCCAGAGCCCGGAGTTTCTCATCAGGCTTGGAGGGCACTATGGTGTTGAATGCTGAGCTGTAGTCTACAAACAGTATTCTCACATGTGTTCCTTTTTTCCAGGTGGGAGTGAGCAGTGTGTATTGTAGATGCAATGGCATCATCAGTGGAGCGGTTGTTGCGGTAAGCAAACTGCAATGGGTCCAGTGATGGAGGCAGCACAGAGCAGATGTAATCTCTGATTAGTCTCTCAAAGCATTTGCTGATGATGGGGGTCAGAGCAACAGGACGCCAGTCATTTAAGCAAGTGATTTTGGATTGCTTTGGTACAGGCACAATGGTGGACGTTTTAAAGCATGTGGGGACTACAGACAAAGAGAGGGAAAGGTTGAAAATGTCCGTAAAAACACCAGCCAGTTGGTTCGCGCACGCTCTGATGACGCGGCCCGGAATGCCGTCTGGACCCGCGGCTTTACGGATATTCACCCGTCGGAAGGATCAGGATACATCCGCTACAGAGACGGAGAGTGAACTAACCTCTGTAGGCCGCGAGAGCTCTCTCTGCGAGGGCGGTGTTATTTCCCTCGAACCGTGCATAAAAATTATTTAGCTCATCCGGGAGAGAGGCAGCGGTGTTCACGGCGGAGTTTTTATTCCCTTTAAAGTCCATGATGATATTAATTCCCTGCCACATGCTTCTAGAGTTGGTGGTGTTAAACTGTACTTCAATCTTTTTCCTATACTGGCGTTTTGCTGCTCTGATTTTTGTTTTCCGAAGGGCATAACTGGAGGTCCACGCATTAAGTGCCACGCGAACATCGCTATTGATCCAAGGTTTCTGGTTCGGGTAGATCCATATTGTTTTGGACGGAACAACATCCTCTACGCACTTTCTAATGAAACATGTTACGCTATCAGCGTAAACTTCGATGTCGTCATCAGAGGTGGACCAGAACATCTCCCAGTCCGCGTGATCAAAACAGTCTTGTAGCATAGAGTCTGATTGATCCGACCAACACTGGATCGTTCTGAGGGTGGGTGCTTCCTGTTTCAGTTTCTGCCTTGTAAGCGGGCAGAAGTAGAATGGAAGAGTGGTCCGATTTGCCAAATGGTGGGCGGGGGAGGGATTTGTAGCCATCCCGGAAGGGAGAGTAGCAATGGTCCAAAACCCGGTCCCCTCGTGTTTTAAAACTGATTTGTTGGTGGTATTTTGGTGCAATTGATTTAAAATTGGCTTTGTTAAAGTCCCCGGTCACAATGAACATGGCCTCAGGGTGCGCGGTTTCCTGCTTGCTTATAATCCCGTACAGTTCCTTGAGTGCCCGGTCTGTGTCGGATTGTGGCGGGATGTACACAGCAGTGATAATGACCGCTGTGAATTCCCTCGGTAGCCAGAATGGTCGACACAGAAGCATGAGAAATTCCAGATCAGGAGAGCAGAAAGACTTGATAGAATGTACGTTCCTCTGATCACACCAGGATTTGTTGATCATAAAACATACACCACCACCTCTGCTTTTACCTGAGAGGTCTTTCACTCTGTCCGCTCGGTGCACGGAGAACCCCGCGAGTTCGATGGCTGAGTCTGGAATCTCCGCAGACATCCAAGTTTCTGTAAGGCAGATAATGCAGCAGTCCCTCGTCTCTCGTTGGAAAGAGATCCGCACTCTCAGCTCGCAGAGCTTGTTGTCCAGAGACTGAACATTTGCCAGTAGAATACTGGGTAGCGGGGGTCGATTTGCGTGACGTCTTACTCTGATGAGAACGCCGGCTCTATTTCCCCTTTTCCTTCTGCGTTTTCGCGGCCGGGCAGCCCAGACAAAGGGCTCCGCGGGCGTGTTTGTAAACAGCGGGTCAGTATTGAGGAATTTGAAGTCCAGTTTATGGTGTGTAATTGCAGAACCAATGTCCAAAAGTGTTTGTCTGTCGTAGACAATAAGGCAGACAACATCCAAGACAAAAAACATAAGAATTGTAAACAAAACAAACAAAAAACTACAATGTTGTTTCGGAGCTCGCAACGCAGCAGCCTTACTCGGCGCCATCTTGAGTCCAGGGAAAAAAAAAATATATATATATATATATAAAATTTACATTTAGTTTTTTAAAGTGTAATTTGAATTTAGAAATGTTTTTTGTTTAATTTTTTCGTGTTTCAATAAATGAATTTATTTGTTCAAAATTGGTAGAAGTGAAGTGCGTGCCGATACCATCACTATTACTACTAGTCATGATTTGTGTGCGAGTAGATGAAAATGATTAATAATTCTTACTTTCCCTATAATTTAACAGAGCGTACATCCAAATTCTGATGAGAATAAAATTTTCTAAGCATAGAAAAAATGGACAAGCTCCTTTTATATTCTTCTAATTCACTGCGTACTGTCCATTTACACTACCCACTTCTTATGAATGTGCTGTCTTTGTTTATATCGCTGGTGCTTGAAAGGGAATGGACTATATAATAGGACGCAGACACTGCAATAACCGGAGAAGAACCTAAGAAATAAATTGTACTTGACCCAGCCTATTAGCACGTTGCGCACATGATTTCACCAAACCCACTTGTGCCTAGACTTAGTGCAGACTTGCACGAAAATACCAAAACTTCATGACAATGCCGATTGACTTTGCTCTTATGACTTAAGACATAGCGCTGCACTTAGCACTAGCGCTTTTAAAATAGGGCCTTATGATACACTGCAAAAATGTTTTTCGTAATCTGTACAAATTTGTTTGTTTTCTCAGTAAAAGTATCTAAAATCTTCCTTAAAACTAGATAAAATTACCTGAGAAGCAATATTGTGTAAGATAAGTCATATTTTCAAAAACGGTATCTTGAATTACGTTTATTTTTCTTATCCCATTGGCATTTTTTTTTTCTTGTTTTAAGCATAAACCTTGACATATTTTGTTATTTTGCTTGATTTATGCTTTAAACTAGAGAAAAATCACAACTGGGTAACAAAAATCTACTTAATTCAAAATGTATTCTCATAAAACAACCCTTGATATCTTATGCAATTTTGCTTTTTAGGTAAATATATCTACAGCATTAGAAGGTTTAGACATTTTATCTAAAAAACAAACAAAACAAAAATAACAAGAAAAAGAAATAAAAAGATATACTGCAAAAATTATTTTCTTAATCAGAACAAATTTGTTTTGTTTTCCAGTAAAAATATCTAAAAACATCCTTAAAACAAGATAAATTTACCTGAAATATTTGTGTTAGATAATAGGCTTATTTTTAGAGAATACACAGTATCTTGAATTTTATTTCATTTTATTTTTTCTTATCCCATTGGCAATTTTTTCTCACCTTATTTTAAGCATAAACCTTGCTCATTTTCTTATTTTTTTTATTTTATTTTTTTAAACAAGAAAAGTGACAATAGGGTAAGATAAATAAACTTAAGGACTTATTCTCATAAAACAAGTCTTCATATCTTATGCAATTTTGCTTCTCAAGTAAATTTATCTGGTTTTATGTTTAGATATTTTCACTGGAAAACAAGACAAAAATACTGATTATGAAAATGATTTTTGCAGCTTTAAAAGTTAACATAATTATGAATAGTGTAAAAGCACACACATAACATTTGTGCTATTTAGCCATCTCACTTAAAATTATTTACCCATATGGACAGGCTTGCATGTACTCACTCACTCCCAGTTTGGGCTGAAGCCTCATTCTTTTCCCTGTCCCATCTCCAGATTGGCTATTGGAATGATGCGGATAAGTTGGTTCTGACCCAGGATCAAGCCTTACTTCCCAATGAAACGTCTGGCATGGAGAACAGAACTGTTATTGTGACAACTATTATGGTGAGTGGCAGCATTTTTCTGATATACTTTGTTTGGCATTTTTTACAATAAAATTTGTTTAAACATATTTATGTTTGTCTTTCATCTGAAAGCTTCCATGTACCAAGAGCTCCTCTCATACATACATAGTGAAAGAAAAAAAATATATATTTTTGCCAAAGGCATTCAATTTCTTATGAACGCGCACACACATGAAGATTCAGATCTACATACTTTGCAGAATTCACAACTGCACTGTGCTGTTCATCAAAGTGCATTCTCTCTCTGTGTGACCTGTCAGTCATATTGCTGTCCATTTAAATAACACAGCTGTTTCTACATGCACTGAATAGCATTTCTCAGCAAGACCGTGTAAATGTTTGCTGCCATTACGGCATTGTGAATAAACTGTGTGCATCATGTGCCTCTTTCTCCTACTGTCAAAATTTGCCAGAACTGTTGTCTGGGACTCTGTGGTTTTATTGTGTTTGTTCATTTTGTTGACTGTAATCAGGATTGGACTGGGTCCTATGCTGCCTAATCATAATCATCCAATGATAACTAATAGAGTGGTAAATTATCATATTCATTTATAACAAACTTCCCTAAACATATTATCAATTTGATATTTAGGCCAATCACCTATTTACCTGATTATTGTATTTTAAAGGCACAGTTCACCCAAAAAATGACAATTGTTATAATTTAAATACCCTCATGATGTTCCAAACCTGTATTACTTTCTTCTGTGCAACACAAATGGAGATGTTAGGCAGAATGACAGCCTGATGCTCCCTATGGTCAGTCCATCTCTGAATTTGATCTTTTGTGTGAACTATTTCTCAGACATGCCACTCAAAGCACTGCATGAATGGGATTCATTGTGTATTTTGTATTTCCTATACACTCTGGAGACCATAAATTGCAGTATCATCAATGTATTGCTCTGATTTGAGGGTGTAATGAACTGCAATATGTTCAGACACATGTGGTAAATGCTAAGGTTTTGGAGTGTCGCACCTGAAGCAAATCCTCCTCTTTTCAGCCCCTGGTGAGGAACCCCTTATTAAGAAACTGAGAAGCTGATGGACTCGGCAGAGGTGAAATCAAGCGCTTACTGAAGCATGGACAGACAGAGAGACAAATCAGAACTGAAGGCAAAACACTGAACCATGGATACTACTTCATGAGCCAAAATGAACTCCACAATGAGAAATCGAGCCATGGACAAAGACAAAGACAAGCTCTGATAGGCAACTCAATCATGAATGAAGAAGAATTGGGAAGCTAGATGGAACCATGGAAGTCAAATTATCTCTTCATTTACAATTCAGAGTGGCCCCAAAAAGTATTTGGGCACTTTTGGACACTGAAGTCACATTTAAAAATGTGTGACTTCAGTTGCATTCAGTAATAAAATGTCTTCTGCAAACAAATGATTCTGGACTTTGTCTCTTGAAATTACTTTTAACAACTGGTCTCAAGGTCATTTTTAGTGGAAGTATGAAGTCAGTTCAAAGAGTATCCAAACGCTTTTGGTGTTAATTTTGAAGAAAATATATATTGTGTTTTAATTTGAATCCTAACAAGCTTCCTTTTTATTGTGTTGCTTGAAAAGTGTGCTTGTGCTATCTTTCTTTAAAAATAAATTACACTTGGCTTTATATTTTAAAAAATATTATGCAAATAAATGTAGACATTATGAAAGGGATAGTTCACCCAAAAATTATTTTATGATTTATTCACCCTCCTGGCATCCCAGATGTGTTTGACTTTCTTCTGTAGAACACAAATTAAGATTTTTAGAAGAATATTTCAGCTCTGTAGGTCCATACAATGTAAGTGAATGGGTGCCAAATTTAAAACAAAATGTAGCTCCAAAATCCACATAAATGGAGCATAAAAGTAATCCATATGATTCCAGTGGTTAAATCCATGTGTTCAGAAGTGATATGATAGGTGTGGTTGAGAAACAGATCAATATTTAAGTCATTTTTATCATAAATTCTCCTCTCTGCCTATTAGGAGGCGATATGCATGAATAATGTGAATCACCAAAAACAGAAGAAGGAGAAAATGAAAGTGAAGGAAAATGGACTTAAATATTGATCTGTTTATCACCCACACCTATCATATTGCTTTAGAAGACATGGATTTAACCACTGGAGTCATCTGTAGTACTTTTATTTTGCCCTCATGTCAATTTTGGAGCTTCAAAATGTTGACACCCATTCACTTGCATTGTATGGACCTACAAATCTGAGATATTCTTTTAAAAATCTTCGTTTGTGTTCAGCAGAAGAAAGAAAGTCATACACATCTGGGATGGCATGAGGGTGAGTAAATGAGAGAATTTTCCTTTTTAGGTGAACTAACCCTTTAAGTGTTCATATACTTTTTGGAGCTGCTGTATATTTTGTGTATCAAAACAGAAGGATGTGGTTTTATAGCATGCAGGTTGTAGGCTGCTTGCCATTTTGAAATACAGCATACTGTATAAACTCATCATTATTCCTGTTCATCATTATTACTGTTCATATGTATTTATTAGGATTTCTGAAAGCATATTATGGATATCTGTCAGGAATTCTTGTTGTGCTTTACACTTTCTATTTCCCATAACAGCAGATTTTAAGGTTAGAGGTTATGAGTGATGAAGAACTTTTGTGTTCCTTTAGCCAGATCATAATTTTGCATGGCTGCTTATACACTCGAGGCATGTAGCAGGAATTCAGATCACCCACGCTTGAGGCATTACCTGCTGACAAAGCTAGGTCCTTTTTTCAATTTTTACCTGTAGAAAAACACTGCCCAGAAACAAAAGCTGCCTTGTCCATGTAAAGAAAAAAATATTGGAGGAGAAAGCTGCATTCTCATACATCAAACAAATTTGAGATGAAACAAATCTTCCGTTGACATTCAGTGTAGAGCTCTCTATTTGCTGTGTGTGAAATATTTAATTCTCCTTACTGGGCTTTCTGCCTTTCATCATTTAATTTTGCCATATGGCTTAGAAAATATTTGTAAAGGGGATGCAACTTTTCAGGATTCGGATGTAAATTTTTTGCTATCTCCTTCAAGTAAAAAATGTTATATGCTATATTTAACCTGCGCTGTGTTAGTTATTGTTTGTTAATACAGTACATGATACTATTGATTAAAAATGACTGTTTGTCTGTGTTGTGACTTTTTCTTTTTCCTTTTTTCTCTGGACTATAAACACCTTTTGCTTTAGTAAAATAAAGCTAAACTGATACTTCACGCAAAAATGAAATCTGTCATCATTTACTCATCCTCATGTTGTTTCACACCCATATTACTTGTGAGATATAACAATTGAGATCTTGTGAATTGTCACCATTCACTTTCATGGTATGGTAAAAAAAAAAAAAAGATGCAATTTAAGCAAATGGTGATTGATACTAACATTTAGAACTGGCTACTGCCTAACATTTACTTTTGTTTTACAAAATATGAGGAAAGATGGGGTGAATAAATAATGAAACAGTTTTCATTTATGGTGAACTATCCCTTTAAAATTTGAAGCAATCTGTGTGTTATTGCTTGTGACAGAGTTATATTAGTATATTTGTGTTCCAATGTCTGATAAAGGCTTGCAGTGCAATTGTAATAAATTGTGTTCCAGAATTTAATGGGTCAGTGATTTTTGTTTTAAATAATACCGTTCTCATGTACAAAGCATGTGTTGTGTGCTCTATATGGTATTTCAGTGCTTGTATTTGTTTTGGCAGGTTTTACCTTTTTTATGAGATCATACACCCTTTCTTATACATTACAAGCATTTATCCTGCGAAGATATTTTAATATATATATATATATATCTTAAAAGACCTTTGGTTTTGTTGGCTGTATTTTAGATTGTGAAAGAATATTGACTCAAAATGTATGTCCATAATGTCTTTAAATTTCCTTTTATTACAAGACATACATCTAGCTTTTTATTAGCAAATCTTTCAGCAACATGCAAATGTAATTATCTGTAATAGTGCTTAAAAACAGCTTTATTCATCTACAGTTTCACAATACATTATATTTAGAATATAGATTGTCCAATTAATTTAAAGAACATCTTTCCTCAATGAATTGAATTAAATAGCATGGCTGAATTTCAAATAGGCAAATGAAGAATTCATTAGTACTAAGCTACTAAACTGTATTGGCTTAAACATATATTATGTTTCTTTACTAACCTTTATAACCAGTTGCCAGTTTGAACCATCTTTATGGTCTTCTTTCAGGAAGGGCCTTACGTAATGCTGAAGAAGAACTGGGAGCTGTACGATGGGAATGAACAGTATGAGGGATACTGCGTGGATCTGGCATTTGAAATCGCCAAACACATTGGAATCAAGTACAAGATCTCCATTGTACCGGATGGAAAGTATGGAGCTCGGGACCCAGAGACAAAGATCTGGAACGGGATGGTTGGGGAGCTGGTGTACGGGGTAAATTATATTCCTCTTACTTTTCACTACAAATTATCTACTGACAAAAGCATCAGGTTTATATTTGATATCTGTATGCTTTCATTGAATTCAAGAGAGGATGTGGACCAATGTTAGTTTGAACTCTTTGGACTGATGAGTGTGTTCCTTGCTGAAAATCTAGCTAAAACCAGTCTAAAATGGTTAGTTAGTCTTAGCTGGTCTAACCGCCTGTTCAGTTGGCTTTTTTGTAGAGGATTCTTTTAGCCTGTCAGACTGGGAGACCGACTTGCCGACCAGCTAAACCAGCTTGCCCAAGCTGTGAGATCAGCTTAAACCAATTAAGACCATCTTAAACCAGCTAAGACCAGCAAACTAGCTTAGTTAGGTCTGCATGTCAGTATTATGGATATCTTTGCTTGTTATCTTTGGTTGTTGTGGTGTTGTAAAAAGTAGCAGTTTGGGAGTAAGTGTTTTTTACTTCACAGGGTTCAGGTCAATTCATTTCACCTGAAAATACGACAAATGAGCAGTTAAGCGGCAGACAACTCCAGTTAGCATGGAAATTTCGGCAAGGTTCTCTGACATATTGAGCTGTGGCCCTCATGGGAGACACTGGTTCAAAACTGACCTGGCTCATGTTCCTAAAATGCACTAAAAAGATTGTAACTTTACCTTTATTATAAGTATAATATCTTAAAGGGCACCTATTATGGTTTTTAAACGTGCCTAATTTTGTTTTAAAGGTCTCATACAATAGATTTACATGCATCCAAGGTCAAAAAACACTTTAATTTGCTCATAATTTAAATTGCAGCATTACCTTTTTTTCCCAGTGTCAAAAACAACTCGTTCAATGATCCGTTCTAAAGGATTCATTCTAAACTCCTCCTTTCATTGAGCCTACTCTGCTCTGATTGGTCAGATGTCCCAGTCTGTTGTGATTGGTCTACCGCTTAGTGTAGTGTTTGAGGGCGGGTCAAAGCTGTTCGCGAGCAGCCATTGAAGACACATAGGTTAGTACAGGAAGTAAGTCTGGAATTACTAACGACTCGTTTCAGGTGTTCAGAATCAGTTCTTTCTTTTGGGAGTCAATAACTCCATTTGTCGTGCACTTTGATTTTTGAAACTTTGCAGACTTTTTTACATTCACAAACAGCTATATAACACACTGCATGAAAGGTAATATTTGAAAAAGCATAATAGGTGCTCTTTAATGTTATAACCTAACTCTATAGTTAACAAAAATATATTTTTTTCAATGAAAGTATACATTTTCAACATGGAGGTTTGGAGAAAGGCTTGGTGTGGATTTGAGCTGAAAGTCTTGGCAGTTTTCAGCAAAGCCTCTCACCTCTAAAGAAATAAAAAATTGAGGCAAAAGTTTATTAATGCACACTGTATACAGCCAGTGCTTGTCATCTTGCAGATTTATGCTGAGCACTGGAAAACACACAAGTGTCGGACAGTTATGAGAAACTTTAATTTATTTTTTGGATTAGTCTTGCACAGCCCCGGCAAGGTCTAAAGTATCACTAAGTCACCAACAATAATCTAGTTTTTGGATTTACCATGCAGCAAAACGTGCTGCCAGACTTTAGAGTCTCCTTTTTTTCCCTGTCTTGTGCAGAAAGCATCTTTCTTTGCATTGATCAGTTTAGCCCTCTCCCATAAACCTTAGCCTCAGCAATAAGCCTGTTGGATTACCGCCTTGATTTTTTAAATATATATATATATATATATATATATATATATTGCATTAATATGCAAAGTCCCATTCACTTGGAGAAGTTGTAAAATATGATGCGAGAAGTGAAAATCGACATATTAGTCTTTACTAATTAGTCTTTTCTCTTCTTCACTGTTTCTTCACTCTTTTGTTCTCTGAGAATATTTTTCAAATATGAGATCTCGGTTTTGAATATAAAGATTGCAAATACTTAGTGTTGCATTAGATTATCCAGTCAAATGGCTTAGTTATAAAAATATAATGTATGTTTTGTTTCTAAACAAGTGTGCATAGTGCACTTTTTGAATTGATGCATTTACTAAGGAGTTCTTGTTGTTTTTACGCCATGTAGAACATAAAACGAATGTATAACAATATTTCGTATAATGCTACACTTTTGGCACAGAAGTGATAATTATTGTTCATATACAGTATGTACGTACTTACAATTCCACAATTTGTCTGTGACAAATATATTGTAAAATTAATGTGCAAAAATGTTTGCTCTTATACAATCTGATATGGATCCATACATGTGATATGTAGGAATTCACTGAGTATATGTGTCATATATGCAGGGTTGGGAGGGTTACTTTTGAAATGTATTCCACTACAGATTACAGATTACAGAATACATGCTGTAAAATGTAATTTGTAACGTATTTCACTAGATTACTCAAGGTCAGTAACGTATTCTAAATACTTTGGATTACTTCTTCAGCACAGATAGATTTTTTTCACTTGTTTTGACTATAAAAACTCTGCCAGTACTGTAAGACAAAATACACATGTTAAAAATACATTCTCTGAAAAACATAAATATCTTATGCAGTGTTGTTTCTAAAACAAGATCAATCAAATTGATCTTGTTTTAAGGATTTTTAGATATTTTTACAGTAAAACAATACAACAATTATTATCAAGAATAAGATTTTTGCCCTAATATCTAAAGTCTTAGAAAAAAAGAAATTATTATCCAATGTAAATTTTCTTGATAAAAAAATATGATCGTGCCTGGTAACGTGCATGTAAAATGGCTAGAAATAGCATTTTAGCTTAGCGTAAAGCTGACAATTTACACAAGGTTTATTTCTATTTCTTCTGCTTCAAACTTACTTCAAACTTACTTCTCTGTCTGCTCGTATGAATGTAACACATCATAAGAAAGTGTTTCACCGCTGTTCAAATGCACTTTGGATCACATCATTTATATGTATAAATGTTTTCCATCTGAAAGGACTAAATATTAAATGAAACAAATGACAATAAAATGCAAAGTAATCTCTTCAGTAATCAAAATACTTTTTGAATGTAACTGTATTCTAATTACCAATGATTTAAATTGTAACTGTAGTTGAATACAGTTACTCATATTTTGTATTTTAAATACGTATTCCCGTTACATGAATTTCGTTACTCCCCAACCCTGCATATATGTGTGTATTTGTATCTGTGATACAAATATGAAAACTGACATTTTGTAGTATTTTGAAATATATTTAGCATATACATACAAGTATGTGACATAATTTTTTATATAAGTGAAAACCATACATGTACATACCGTATGTACTGTTTGTTTTACATGTATTGTCATATATATTCGATTTCTGTATGGAACTGTATGCAATAAAATTAAAATGAATAAATACTTTAATTTCTAGAAAGCGGAAATCGCTGTGGCCCCATTGACTATCACTCTGGTCCGGGAGGAGGTGATTGACTTCTCTAAGCCCTTCATGAGCTTGGGCATCTCCATCATGATCAAGAAGCCCCAGAAGTCCAAACCAGGTGTCTTCTCCTTCCTGGACCCGCTGGCCTACGAGATCTGGATGTGCATTGTGTTCGCCTATATCGGCGTGAGCGTGGTGCTCTTCCTGGTCAGCCGCTTCAGCCCGTACGAATGGCACACCGAGGAACCCGAGGAGGGTACTGAGGGTCTGCCTAGCGACCAGCCTCCCAATGAGTTTGGGATCTTCAACAGTCTCTGGTTCTCCCTGGGAGCCTTCATGCAGCAAGGCTGTGACATCTCACCAAGGTCAGCAACTTAAGCCACAAATCTAACTTTGAAAAACTCTTTCTTGTAGTAAATTAGAAAAAGACGTATGTGTCAGTAGAAGTTACCAGGTGATTTTACAGACAAGTTCTGATATGGTAATATCCAATACTTGAAATAGACTGCTTTCTGTAGTTTCCATAGTGATTTCAAAAGAGATTAGGCTGTTTTCAGAGGAGATCTTGCATTACCAGTCCTTGTTTGTTCATTGTGTCTGCATTGAATCACTGATATGGTCATATTCCATATGTATATAGCAAGTGTGTTCATTTGTTTTACTCTGTATTTATCAAATGCATTGTTCCAGTCTCAAAGCTTCTAGCTCAAGTCTCAATCCATTCCCTGCATTCAATTACCTTTTTTAAACAACGTGACTTATCTGTGCCTCAGTGCTCATTATAAAACTGATAGTTACAGTCCTCTATGCTGACTGGTCAAAACAGCATTTGCTCTGTGCTAAAATACACAGTATAGTTACTGTACAGCTATGACCCATTCATTATAAAACTGCACTGCACCCATAGCAAATCTTTATTTTGTTGCATAGCAACATTCTGTTATTTCAAGGACTGTAGGAAGAATTAACTAAACAGTTGTGGTGCTTTTGTGCATGCTATTTCAGTGCAAAAACCTGTGTCTTATTCACAAAACACTCGCAATCTAGTTTAAGCAGTTAATCTAGTTTAATTCATTTATTGAATTGGATGCTAAACCACTGCAGACAGCGAGTGCAAATAAATTCATTTTTAGTGAAATTCTCACCCTATATTTTCAAGCAGAAAGATGCCAATTAATTATTTTGTTGAATAGAATAGAATAGAATAGAATTTAAAATAATGTAGAATAAAATTATTTTTTAAATAAAGGAAAAGAAATTATTTTAAATAAAACGTGTGTCCTTAATATTGTTATTATGAAGTAGCCGTTTTATGAAAGCAGTACTGCACTCAAGATTGTGATACAGTATATTATGAATATACTGTGGAAAAAAATGGCCTGTAGCCATGCCTACATGTTTATGTATTTTCGTAAGTAAGTAACTGAGGTGTCATTCCAAGTCTGCATTGCATTTTGACAAATCTTGCCGTCAATAAAGCCAATGGGGGACCTGGTGCTGGGAAACAATCTGATTGATCATTGCCCATTGCTATGCATTGCTCATGTCCACACACTGTATCGCCCTTCTGTCCTGCCAGCCAGGTGTCGAATCTCACAGGAAATGCTTTATTCATTCATTGTTTCTCTGTGTGGCAGTTTGTTTTTGTTATTTTCCTTCACCTGCGAGTTTAACATCGGGATTACTGCAGCAGTCCTAGCTCTCACTCAGCCCCACCCTCTCTATTCTCTGTGTGTAATAAACACCTGCATGACCATGATAGAGCTCTTTAAGAAGTGTTATCAAGAGAAGAGAGAAAAAACAGGCTTTATTTTTCAGCCCCCACCAGATAAGAAATCACTCATGACAGGACAAGGGGGAGAGAAGAGCAGTATAATGCACAGCACATGGAGGAAGACAGCAGGTACTTAGAGTGCCGTCAAAACCATAGAGTCTATCTGTTTTGCTCTATAGCCTGCATATCACAGCGCTGTAGAGGACCTATGGTTTTGATTTAGTTTAAGAGGACCCATTTAGGACTATAAGAATAATTGTTGCATAGAACTAATGGGACATTCTATAAAACAGGTATATTTTCCACTCTGTACATTTCTGTAAGAAATTATACTTTAATTCACAAAAATAAATATGGCTTTATATGGTAACAGGCTTGAGAGTTTACAGAAAGGTAACAGGGTTAATGGCAAAAGGGATGACAGTTTAGAGAAATGTAGCAAGGTGGATGGTAATGGAGTTGACAGTTTACAGAATAGGAACAGGGTTGACAATTTAGATAAAGGTAACCGGGTGGATGTTTACAGGGTTAACAGTTTAGAGAAAGGTAAAAGGGTGGATGGTTACAGGGTTGACAGTTTAAAGATAGGTGTAACAGGGTAGATGGTTACAGGGTTGACAGTTTAGAGAAAGGTAACAGGGTGGAAAGTAACAGAGTTGTCTGTTCACAGAATGGTAACAGGTTTGATGGTAATAAGGTTGACAGTTTAGAGAAAGGTAACAGGGTAGGTGTTACAGAGTTGACAGCTTACAGAGTGGTAACACTGTTGATGGTAACAAGGTTGACAGCTTAGGGGTAACAGGCTAAAATGGTCACAAGGTTGACAGTCTAGAAAAAGGTAAAAGGATAGATAGTAGAGTTTACAGTCTTTCGAATGGTAACAGGGTTGATTGTGGTGGGGTTTATAGTTTGGATAAAGGTAACAGAGTTGACAGTTCACCGAAAGGTAACAGGGTTGATATGACAATGTTTACAGTTTAGATAAACATAACAGGGTTGACCGTTAACAGAAAGGAAACAGTGATTATGGTTACTGGGTTGACAGTTTACAGCCTTTATGCTCAAGTTTGAGAAACTACAATGTGTTATTTAGAGAAATTAATGTTGCTATTTCTATAAACATACTTTTTCAGTTATCAGTTGTTTACTGTACAAAATCATTGTAACAGGGTTGACATTTACTGGATGTTCCCTTCTGACAACCCTAACAAAATATGAGGAAAAAGTGATAAAAGTGAAGACTTTAACTTACTATAACTTCCTTGTTCACCTCTTGAAAGGATGACATTGTTATGACAAAGTTTTCAGATTTATGCAATCATTCATTACTTTAAAAGGAGAACAGGGTAACTGGGTTCACAACCTGTGGACACAACTTTTTCTAATAACAAATTGTTAACTAAAAAAAAATCAGAGAGAGAGAGAGAGAGAGAATAAAGACAAAATGCCACCTTTCATTTCCATACATATTTGTTTTTATCAAATTATACACATTTGATTATATTTTCAAGAGGTTAGAGACACAGAGCTGGGCACAGGCCAAATAAGCCATCCTAATGATGAAAGAAAAAAATAAATAAAGTTGATTGTTTTTTGTTGATTTTGGTTGTCAGTATTAACTTACGGTAAATGCTGGCATAAGCTATTCATTGTTAAAGTCATTTTTTACACATATGTACTGTATATGAGGGATAGAAATGGCACCCAGTTTGTAGAATGACCCTGAAAAAGATTCATGGATTGAATTAATGCTAAACTATTAAACACACCTAAAAGGGCAAAAAAATACTTCCATTAAATTTCTTTAGTACAAGCCATTAATTCTCTTTAGTCAGCATGTGCCTTCACCTCAATGTTCCTGATTTAGACAAGATGACGCAGTAGCACAGCAGCATTACCCATGTGTCTGTACTTGTCCTTTCCTCCTCCACATTGACTAATAGCTTACTGCTTATTCAAATATGCAGTCTTGATTTCTGAAGATTTTCATAAGTTCTTAGTAGTTATGTGTATATTTTAAATGTGCGGTAAGAAGGGGCAATTTTTGTACTTGCAAAACAGGTGCACAGAAAATACAGGTATGTATATATACTGTATATACAGTGTGTATATATATATATATATATATATATATATATATATATATATATATATATATATATATATATATAAAATCACAGTGCAGTGTGTAAAAATATGTGAACCCTTGGATTTAAAAACTGGTTGACCCTCCCTCAGGAAACAGCAGTATATATTGCAATTCTGTTCGGTAATGGTAGTGGCTCAGTAATTACACACTTCACCTTTAGTTAAGTTTCATC
Source organism: Myxocyprinus asiaticus (assembly GCF_019703515.2). Taxonomy (NCBI): domain Eukaryota; kingdom Metazoa; phylum Chordata; class Actinopteri; order Cypriniformes; family Catostomidae; genus Myxocyprinus; species Myxocyprinus asiaticus. Next base: position 24,577,707 of record NC_059383.1, on the reverse strand, counting down.
CAGCACCACTATATTAAATGTACCCTTCTTGTTCACACTTTCCACAGCAAGATAAAGCATTTCTGAGTAAGATAAATGATTAGGATGATGTGGGAATGATGGGGTATGAAAATGCTGAGGATGTATTCTGTGATGGGGCTGGACAGGGTCATAACTCTTTACTGTCTCTCTGTTGTGTTTTTGGCTCAGATGGCTGACAGGTGTCATCAACAGACAGGTAGAGCAGCTTCAGAACAGCTAGCAGCTGGCATGTGCACTATTGCACCAATTTTGTAGTCATAATGCAAGTGGGCGGTGGACCCTATCAAACATGGGAAGATAAAAAAAAAGACTGCTAACACACACACACACACACACACACACACACACACACATACATGCACAACTAGTGAATGAATCCCCTTGAAATTGCAACATGGGATGAACGGGGAATTAAGATATGCTAATGAAAGTCATGGGTTTGGTATGTGGTTCTTAGATTGTCACAAGTCAAAAACTTTGACTTGTCACAACTCTTATGTATAACACTTTTGGATAAGCAATTTCTGTCACATCTATATTCACAGCTCACCCATCACCTGTTGTCTTCACACTTCTGTGATCTAAGTCCTTGAAGTACTTTGGTTGCAAAACTGAGTAATATCAGAGACATTATAAGGGGGAGGAGACAGACCGCTTATAGAAAAATTTATGGGAGAAACAGTAATGCTCAGTATGGTGGCTCTAGAAATGGTAAATAATGGAAGTTTCGCCATTCAGTTAAAAGAGCCAATCGCCTTTTCGATAGTTTTTTATTATTTTTTTTACTCTAGAACTTGCATACACATTAGCAAGACCAGCCTGAAAAATATAGATTTTAGTGTGAAAATATATAATACATCTTTTGTCCAATTTTAGCGCTGATTTGAAATATGTTATTGAAATGTAGGTCTAACAAACACTTTTGGAGATTTCAGGCTTTCCCCGTGCAAATGGATAGGAGCTGTACTTGTACAAACATACTGTGTACAGTAAAAAAAAGAAAAGAAAAAAAAAGAAAATGTTAATATGCAATTATTAACTTAAGGATTTATTTCTACATGATCTAACCCTTAACATTTATTTTAATTTGTGTAACCTGATGTAGTCAGGTTGATTCAGTCATGTTCATTTATGAACCTGATAATTTAGTTACATGACAGTGTAGAAAATAGTTGCACAGGATGGACGCAGAGTGAATTAACTTTAAATGGTTTGGTACACGGTCTGTGTCACAAGTCAAAAACCAGACACTTCGCACTGTGAATTCGCCAACAGTAAGTCGAAAGTTGTGATGCTGAAATTGGTCTGTGCTAACCGAAATTCGAAACACTGCCCCCAGCAGGGATGCTCCAATCAGGATTTTTACAGCCGATATCGACCTTCTTGTCACCTGATCGGCCGATACCAATAATTTCACCTTTTATCAGGATCTCTGTCATATCTGGCTATATGTAAGCTTTCTGCACATTGTCACTATTAATTTAATTTTCCTCTTCCCAGTAATATTACTTTGCCTAGTTTTTGCTGACAAAAAAAAAGTTTAAAAGGCTTATTAAAAAAGCTTTAAAATAAGGCTTAAAAACAATTATAGGCTAACAAAATATTCTCTATATTAAGATAGATAGCCCTATAAAAAATTAAGCTTAGTGGCATACTGAAGGCAAACTGATAACCTGTAGGTGCAATTAAACTCAATGTGACATTTTTTGTTATTGATTCATTGTCATTATTTTATATAATTATTATTTTTTCTATTTTATTTTTGTATTATATTTAATACATTATATTATGGTCTCCTAATTATTATATAAATAATTATTATATTTATGAATTCTTTCCCTGCCTTTTCATTTAGTTGGATAAATGTATTAATAGTTCATTTTTAACTTGATTCTTGAACTTTAATGAGGGGAACACGTGCTCTCTCTTGAGGGCAAGAGATGAAAGGAAAGTGAAGAAAGAGCACATATTTCTGGACTCTGCAGGAGCTACTGTTGTTAATGCTGTTTAATCGGGATATATATATAATAAAATTTTGAATTACACCACATCTTGTAACTCGCATTATTACTGAGGTGCCTATGCCCGGTGGAGACTAAGAAGCTGCCACCATGAACAGTAATAAGGACCGTTTCACTGCTCGCGCTGTTTTTGCTTCGCCTTGTCACATGTGAAATGCCACATTAACAGTAGAGTACACAAACTTTTCACATTCGCCATACCTCTCCCACTGCATCGTTCTTAACTGCTGAATCAAGTTTGTTGTCTTATATCACTATGCCAGTATTCCCCACACTCATGATTCCATGACAGTGCTGCTGAAGTCTTAAAGGAGTTACACGTCTTTTGCGACATGAGGGATTGGTTTATATGATCGGCCAAATTACTGATCACTGATCAAGACATAGGACGTGAATATCGGCTGATAACGATTGGTGGCCGATCAATCGGAGCATCCCTAACCCCCAGTGGTAGAAGCTGGATGTGTTGTTGGTGAGCATGTGAGCTCCAGTTTCTGGGTGAAATGTCCACAGAGTGGCACCAAAAGAAAGTTGTATTTGTAGTTGTAAATTGTGTACTACAGTCAACAGGAATGCCTATTTTCTTAATCATACAGACTAACTCAAACCCTAAACCTAAGTGGAGTAAGAATGCAATTTAAGAGCGAAAGTGCAACCTCAAAATTGCACTCACTGTTGTTTATGTGAATGCTTTTACTTCCTAGTTTCCATACTTCCATGGAGACCAGAACCTGTGTCTTAGAGGTTGCTAGCACATCGTGCTATCAGTACCATCAGAGGGAAAGGTGAATGTAATTGAATTGATGCAAAAATGTTTGATGGGGTATGCCGCTTGTCAGCAATTTGGATGAAAGCGGTTGATTTCAGGGTACAAGAACATTCTGAAATAACTTCTCAATTTCCAGTGTAATCATGTTACAAAAACTGAATCACAGTTTTTATGTGTAAAGCCTCGGGATCTATATTTCCTCCCATTCCCTCTGGTGTTCATGCCTTTGTGACCACAGTCCTCGAAGTGCTTTGATTGCACTGGCAATATTTATTTGAGTGTGTGTGAAGCTGAGCTATGTTTTTCAAGAATACTTGTGTTTGCAGTTGTAGCACTTATATATAAAGAGGAGGGAATGTATGGAAAATATGAGGTTGCTGTTTATGGAAGCCCAGAAGTGTCATTTAAAAAAGAATGAAGGAATAAATTATCAATCTATTAATTTGAAAATAAAAATGTGAATATATATAACAATTTATAAATGGACAAATAAATAGACACATTTAAATGTGTTTATTTAATTCATGTTTTAAAATGTACTTATATTTAGCAATAAAACAGCGTATTATATAGTATGTGTAATGCTTTGCAGATGATTTTCAGACCATAGCAATCCAGATACAAAAATAGAAAAACGGGTTGAAACTGTCATTATTCCTTTTTCCGGTTACTTTACGAATAGATAACTGACTTTTTCCACTTCTTTTCTCCAATTTTAGTTTTTCTAAATTGTGACTTAAGAAATTATTTTTTGAATATATATATATATGTATATATATATATATATATATATATATATATATATATATATATATATATATATATATATATATATTTTATTTTTTTTTTTGCAGGTTGCTCTGTGGGCTGTAACATTACCATGGGGTCGGGGCTGGGGAACAGACTGCTTATTATTGCAAGGATGTTCAGGAGTAACTTAAAAGGATGCAGGGGTCAGAAACCTATGGCAAGTGTGCCGCCATTGGCATGAAGTGTGCTAATTATTGGCACACGGGCGATAGCGAGAAGCCCCCTGGCTGACAAAAGCCCCCACTGACGGATCACATGATTCAGTCCACCTCTTACAATAATAAGCATTCTTACAATAAATGGTGGTGATCTCTCCTGAATGGCTATTCATTTCCTTTTTAATTTAGGGCTATTAGTCATTTCTTATGTATTAAGGCCTTTGTATTAAGCTTACTAGCATATTGATTCTCCTTGTACGATATTCATTCCTAACTGGAAGAAAACTGCCTCATGGTGGCTGGCTGAGTAAAGAGCTCAGAATTCCGAAAATTCATCTTAAGTTCTTATAAAATAGTTAACAGGCTACATAATAGATCCATTATGATAAATAAATGTATTTATTTTGGAACAATAAGTGCAAAATTTGGGACTCTATAATGCAATAGTTTCTGGGTGGACTAGCCAGCCATAACAGCAGTTTGGTAATTAATAGACCGCTGTAATGACAACTTAATTCCATAAAAAATTATTAATGCACAAGAATAGATCCAAGAGAATAGATAAATGTAATTCCTTGGAGTGAGAGTGTAAGGAGGTTTGTCTACTCTCTCCCTATTTTTAAAATGGCATTTTAAAAAGGTATTTGGCAATTGTTTTTCTTAATTCATTTGCCAATGGCTTTTCTTTTTCCTTTTTATTTTCCTTTCTCCAACTGAGAATCAAGTTAAAAAAAATGCCATTGGACTGTTGACTCATGGGAGCAACCAATGAACTTTTGACTCAGTTATAAGACACACCCTCTCTCCAACGTGCCACTCAAAGAGGATGTAAGACAGCCTGTCACTGGACGACGGTACGAGCAGTTTACGTGATATTATTGGATCTACAAATCCCGCGCATAAGAAATGGATGCGAAACATATCAGAAGTTAATAGTGGCTCATTCACTGTTGCTGTGAAATGCTGATAGCGGCCTGAGCGTGCACAGTGATATGTGTCCAGGATGGGAGCTGGTAATTGTGATGCTGTCAACAGAACCAGCCTCCTGACCCGTGCCCTGAACTGAAACACACGCAGCAACCACCATTTGCCTCACCATACTTCACTGCTTGAGGTACCGAGCTGATGACGAATACCGCCAGATCCTGTACTAAAGCAATTGTTTCTCTGCACTGCCTGACCTTACTGCTATTCACCTGTTTCATTACTGTATGACCACTCTCTCTGTCATATTTGTGAACAAAGCCCATATACTGTACCTTCTGTGCACTGTGAGATCATCAATCATAAGCACTAGGACACAGTGAAACTTTGCTAAACTGTTTCTGTTTATAAAGCTTAATAAAGTGTTATCTTTCATTTACACAACCAGAAGGTCTTTTTTTTTTTTTTTCTTCCAGTAAAAGTTGTTAAGTGACATGGTTTCATTTCACACAATTCTATTAGTGAAGGGATAAAATTCTTATTGGTTATTGCTTTGTTTTTTTGTTTTTTTAGAAAATATTTGGGCTAAATCTTGGACATTTTACCTCAGACATCTTTGATATGCTAATTGCCATTATTATTATTAAAATGTAAATTCATTCAAAATTCAAACTGTCAAATCCATAAGACCCAGACTACAATTTTAAAAGAGGAATGTGATAAAAGAATGTGTACATTGTGTATTTACTGTGTGTATAGCTACTGTCAGTCAATAGACATCTTTATGAAGATGAGCACAACAAAAGTTTAAGCACAAACTTTATTTGTGACATTATAAACAGAAATACACTGCAGGTTGGTGTGGAAAATATATATATATATATATTTAATTTTCATTTGAAAGTGACACTTATGTAATATACATAAGTAATACACAACATTAGTTTAAACACTACCATTTGTTCCACAAAAGTGTGCTCGCTTGCCTTTTCTGTATCCTCAGCTGACCGTTAATCCGAAAGTCCGCCTTTTCTCTATCATACACAGGCAAGTATTTTAATAAAAATGAATATTTAAAGATGATCATACAGTGTTTTTAAAATGAATGTGATATAACTGAAAGGGGATGTACGTTTTCTTCAGTATAAGTTCTGGAAAGTCCATTGACTTTCTCCAGCGACTCGAGCCAGAGGATCGTGACAGCATCACGATTACCAGCTCCCATCCTGGACACATATCACTGTGCACGCTCATGTAGGGCTGCGTTCAGCATTTCACAGCAACAGTGAATGAGCCACCATTAACTTCTGGTATGCTTCACATCTGTTTCTTATGTGCGAGATTCGCAGATCCAATAATATCACGTAAACTGCTCATACCATCGTCGAATGACAGGCCATCTTACATCCTCTTTGAGTGGCACGTGGTAGAGAGGGTGTGTCTTATAACTGAGTCAAAAGTTCATTGGTTGCTCCCACGAGTCAACAGTTCAATGGCATTTTTTAAAATTCGATTCTCAATTGGAGAAAGAAAAGAAAAAAGCAAACGAAAAGCAAAACGAAAAAGAAAAGCCATTGGCAAAAGGATGAGGAAAAGCAATTGGCAAATGAATTAAGAAAAGCAATTGCCAAATACCTTTTTAAAATGCAATTTAAAAGACTCATTAATGTACTTATTTATTGCTACATTTAATGACATTTTAAACATAAAATAAATGATTTATTAATGCACAATTTTATTGTTAAATATAATGACATTTTTAAACATAAATTAAATAAACACATTTAAATGTGTCTGTTTATTTGTCCATTTATAAATTGACTTCTTTATTCAAGTTTTTTTCAAATTAATAGATTGATAATTTATTCCTTCATTCTTTTTTAACTGGCACTCCTGGGCTTCAGCAGCTATGGATTGACAAATGGAAAAAGAAAAGGAAAGTCAAACAATAAAGAAAAGCAATTGGCAAATGGATGAAGAAAAGCAATTGCCAAATACTTTATAAAATGCAATTTAAAGGGTGCATTTAAAAATAACTTATTAATGCTGTTTTGTTGCTAAATATGAGTAAATTTTAAAACATGAATTAAATAAACACATTTAAATGTGTCTATTTATTTGTCCATTTATAAATTGGTTTATTTATTCACATTTTTATTTTCAAATTAATAGATTGATAATTTATTCCTTCATTTTTTTTTAAAGGGCACTCCTGGGCTTCCATAGCTGTTTGTCAGAAAAGCTGTTATTTTGCATCCTGTCAGCTTTTCCTCAACACTTATGATGGCATTTTATCAGTTTTTGCTTTTTTAGCATGTCATAAAAAAAATGCTTTCTTCCTTTGTCTCAGTCTATCCCTTTCTCTCTCTTGCTTTCTTCTTCTGTCCCTGCTTTTGTATTTTCTGGTCGATCTTGCACCAGTAATTGCCTCTATTCATTGACTTCTTTTATTCCTCAGATTGCTTGGGAATGATTGTAGGGTTAGGACGAGAGAGAGATCATGGGAGTTTTGAAAGGATATGATTCACTCACCAGGCCAGTGCTGTAACATTGACGGAAATGAGAGAGTGGAGATTACAGCACTATAGCGGAGGAAGTGTTGCCCCAGGTTCTCTCCATGCCAAAATGATCATTTCTGCACTCAAATCATTTATCTACATTAGACACTCTGGGATAAAAGTTGATACCCTTGAACTGAAATAGCATGTTTTATATGCCCTATATAAACTGAAATAGCATGCCCTATAATGTTCAGGCCATACTGATCATTGCAAATAATAATTTTCTTAATCAGTCTGTTTTCCAGTCAAATATATCTAAACATTCTTAAAAAAAGAAAATATTTTGTGTGAGATAATAAGTCAATATTAGGGTTAAGTTCACCCAAAAATGCAAATTCTTTCTTCATTTTTTTTTTTTTTTTTTAAGAATGTTGATGCTGCACCATTGTATTTCTTCCATACAATGAATGTTAATGGGAACTGAGGTTTTTTTCTAACATTTAACAACTTTTTTTTGTGTGTAAAAAACAAACAAACAAACAAATGAAAATAACAACAACAGTAACAGCACAAGTACAACATGGGTATGAGTAAATGTTATTGTTGTTTTTTTAATTTTGGGGGAACTATCCTTTTAAATGTATTTTATTAACCCAGTGACAATTTATTTTATTTTTATTTTTTTATTTTGTTGTTGTTTGAAGCACAAACCTCACAAAATTTTGTTAGATGTTTAAAAAAAAAAGAAAAGAAATCTATTTGCTTATGTGGTAAGAAAAGTCAACTTAATTCAAGTTGTATTATCTGTAAACAAGTCCTAATATCTTGTGCAATGCTGTACCTCAAGCAAATGTATTTTGTTGCAAGGATGCTTAGAGATATTTACTGGAAAACAAGACATAAATACTGATTAAGAAAAATATTCAAGTGATTTATCTAAAACACAGCGTGCTGTATTTCACAATGCGAAGGGATAGACATTGCTGCTAAATATGAATTAATGTATTTGTATAATGTAATGCAAAAGCTTGCTTTTTAAATGTTTCCAGTTTACCAGAGGGAGAAGATATCAGTAACGTGGAGCTTGATTGTGAATGACTCTGGTCTCATGTATGGACAAATTGATTTGCAGGTATTAAATCTTAATCATGGCAGTAGAGAGGAAGCCATGAATAAATAAAATGCTTGAGGCTTACTGTGGCTTCAGGCAGTGACCTTTCCATTTATCTACAGCATGTCAAGGTCTCTCTATTCCTTTCTCTCCTTGTGTCTCGCTCACTCTCGCTTTTTCTCTCTCTTACTTTCGTTTTGTACTCCCTACAGTCCACCACAAATCTTCCCCATTACACCTCTGCTAACGTTTTAGAATGTAATTTGAAAATCGCTAAATATTCTCTCGCTCCAACACATGATGATGTGTCTTTTGTGATGAGCAATCTGCACCAAGCTCTGTTGTGAGTAATGCACAGGGTTTCACTGAGAGTAACGCATCCCATTTCACAGCTCTAATAACAGTGCTTTGATAATGAGCTGCTTTAAGGGACGCACTGATGATAGTTTGCTTATTTTGTGTGGATGTGTGAAATCCAGAGAGACAGTCTCTCATCATTGAGCTGTGATCAGAATGTCTGTATTACAAGAAATGACATGATGAGGGACAAGAGAGAATGCCTGTTTGTTCACGGATCATACGTCTTTATGAATGATACTGTGCGCCAAACGGCAGGGCTGCGGAGCGGCCCGAGGGGTGACTCACTGGTTTCGTGTCCACTCAATTTAGGTTCTTATTAAATTGGCTTTGTCTCATGAAGTCAAATCGATTAGCCACGGTTAGCGTGAGCCATGATGCATCTGATCCTCAGACGTCACCAGGCCTGAATGGTGTGTCTGCATACAGGTTAGTGTTTAGCAGCAGCTAACACTCGTTGTGCCTGGATAAAACACTCCGTTCACTGTGACACACAAGCAGTCAAACATTTAATCTGGGATTTCAACATCAAGTTACAAAATGTACTCAGATTCAGACATGGCAACGTGGGTGGGTGACAGCACCATGACTCCATTCTTAAACTTAGTTCAATTCAATTGTATTTGTAAAATGCTTTTTACAAAACATATTGTTGACGGATTATTCAAAATTTTGGACAACAAAATATAAGCTCTATTTAGTGTCCTTTCAGAAAGCAAATAATTTTGTGCCTTGACAGAGCAGTGTTTCCTTGACGGCAAGAGAAAAAAGGACAGGCGTGCATAAATTCATAATGCCCATTTTACACTACAATCCTGTAAACTGATTTGCATGATCAGGGTGAGGTGAGAATTTAAACAGCGTTGGGCTATATCACCTCGCCCCCACTGTGGTTGACATCCCCGCCTGCCCACTCTCTAAATAGCCAATCTGCCTTCATGGCACCTTGTCAAAGAGATCGCCAACCTGGTCTTATAGTGAAAACGTGACTGTATACATTTTTGCAAAACTCGTCGTTACACGTGTCTCCAGGTAAAAATCGATGCATTTTAAAGATGAAATAAACACTAGAGGCACTAGAACAACTGTGTTTTATTCACATTAACAAAAATCATAAGATCAAATGCTGATTAAAACTTTATAAATACTTATTTTTCTCTATATTTTTTTCTCACTATTACTCATACACTGCTACAGTATGTTATGATATTGACACACTTTTACTCTAATGCATCGTTTGAAAAATAACAAAATTTTTATGCTTGTATTATAGACCCTATTACTTATATGCACTTATTCTAATGCAATTAACTTGCATGGTAGCTCACATGGTACAGCACTGGACTTTTTAAGACTGCTCAAGAACGCAAGCTGAAACATGACACCACAGTGTCATAGAAGCAACAGGGTAAGACATGCTTGCTTCAGAAAATGTGCTTTTCATTTCGCTTATACATTTTAAAACGCTATCGGTTGGGTTTAGCCGTTGGTTGGCTAGTTGCTTCAGAAAAGATTTTTTGTGGGGTGAACTGAAGAGGAGAGTCCACCAACATGGACCTCTGAATTTGAAGAATCTGTAGAGATTCTGTATGGAAGAATGGTCTCAGATCCCTTGCCAGGTGTTCTCCAACCTCATTAGGCATTATAAGAGAAATCTCGTTCTTGCATTCAACAGCTTGATGGAGTGCAAGTCTGAATGCAGGAATCTCAACAAGTGTTTTTCTAAGTTTCAAACTACGTTTAACTTGACACAGCGACCTGAAAACGCTGTTTATAAAGCGACAAAACCAAAGTGAGATGCTCCAAAAGCGTCTGTCTGATGCGTGTGTACATTGACGCTTCCTTAGAGAAACCCTTATAATAAATCTAAGACAGATTGACCAGTTAAACTGCAAAATGGATTTCTGTGAACTATAGGCAAATGATTGATTTATGTTCAATAATATGAACATATACAATAAGTATATTGCCTTCTAAAGCCACTTTTTGTATTGTATTTTAATACTTTACTCGACTGCCACAATAATTTATTGCATTTTAATTATCTGAATTACTTTGATATAATATATTATATATAAATAATATAATTATTTAAATATGACTATTTATAATTATTTAATCATTTTATATTGAATTATTGTTATTTTAGGGGCTTTCTCAGCAAATATTTAAATATGTGTTAAGTTCAATTAATTAATCGACATGCCATAAAATTAATTTAATTTAAAAAATGTAGTGATGGAAAAAAAATTCAATGATTGAAACAACAATTGATGTGTCTTTTTTGGTCATCTCTTTCCATTTTTTCCTCCTGCTTTTCTCAATACCCCTTTTCCTTCCCCTTTCCCTTGTTTTTCAATATTATTATCCTTTCTTTCATTGCTCTGTCATTCACCACTATTTCAAACCCTCCCTGCATGGTCATTTTCATCTCCACTCTCTTCCTCTCTCAACTGTTGGTGCAGGTCTCTGTCTGGACGCATCGTGGGTGGTGTGTGGTGGTTTTTCACCCTCATTATCATCTCTTCCTACACGGCCAACCTGGCTGCCTTCCTTACTGTGGAGAGGATGGTGTCACCCATTGAAAGCGCTGAGGACCTAGCCAAGCAGACAGACATAGCGTATGGTACTCTAGACTCAGGCTCCACCAAAGAGTTCTTCAGGGTGAGTGGAAAAGCTAATGGAGGGGAGGTTATGTGTTGATGGGTAGGGGGGGTTATGTGTTGATAGGGGGTGAAGTGGAAGGAGGGATGACTCCTAAGATGGCATGACTTAAAGATGAAAAGACTTCAAATAGTCATTTCTAATATAAAAAAGAAAAATAGATTTGCTGATAATATACTGAATAAAGGGTTAGTTCACCCAAAAATTTTAATTCTGTTATTGTTTACTCACCTACACATCATTCCAAATGTGTATGACCTTTTTTTCTGTGGAACACATATGAAGAAATTCTGAAGACAGTGCTGGTCACTCTTTTACATACAGTTGCAATGAGTGAGGACTGAAGCTTTTAAGCTCTCTTTTCTCAAGCAAAGCTTCCATTTGACCTAAGACTTTAGAATATAGCATACAAGTCATATGGACCAATTTTATGATACTTTTATGGTGCTTGTGTATCCTTTTTACAGCTTGAAAGCTTCAGTCCCCGCTCATTGCTTACAGGGTTCAGTTTTGGTTTACCACTTTTTACAGTGTAACTTAAAAATATTTTGTTTTAAGTATATCATGAGGGTGAATAAATTATGAGATAATTTTCATTTTGGGTTGAACTGTTCCTTTCAATAAACTAAGCAAAGGAATAGTGCTGTTAATAATAAATTACGCTGCAGTTCAATGACTAACAAAGATTCCACGCCTTCCCTTTGCACACTTCACTGGCATTCTCTACACCTTTACCCTAACTTTCAGAGGTCAAAGATCGCCGTTTACGAGAAAATGTGGAGTTACATGAAGTCAGCAGAGCCCACAGTGTTCACTAAGACCACGGCAGAGGGCGTAGCAAGGGTGAGAAAGTCCAAAGGAAAGTACGCCTTCCTACTGGAGTCCACTATGAACGAGTACACGGAACAGCGTAAACCCTGCGACACCATGAAAGTTGGAGGCAACCTGGACTCCAAAGGCTACGGGGTGGCCACGCCCAAGGGCTCACAGTTAAGGTGGGTGGAGTAGTATAACAATATGTCACGTGTTGTTATGGTATTCCACCTTCCCTGGCGTGCCTATTTCTATTTTTTCCCTTTTTCTTTCTTTTTGCTTTGCTCACATTTATGTGTTCTTGTGTGCAGTTAAGGGTCTTGTATACATAGTGCTTTATGTTTTTTTTTCTCATTCTCTTTTTTTTATATAGCCTCAAGCAGGTAATTGCAAACTAATGCATGAATGTTTTTTTACTGACATTTCTGGATGTTTAGGTGATGGTCATGATATTAAACAAACAGAAAAGCCTGTAAAAATTCAGCCTGGTCTGACTCTGCCTAACTCTCTTTCCCACGTAGACTAGGAAGAAGGACCATTTAAGACCCCATGAAATCAAAATTGGAGTTTTGTCACTTTTAGTCCATGTCTTTTAGCTTTAAAGCCATCTTTACATTGGTGTAATCTTAAAAGTTAGCAAAAGTAACCTTCAGCAGCTATATACATTTAAAATTTAGGTTACTGTCTTTCTCTTTTAGGAAAATTGACCAAAATATTGATGACTCATCTTGCACTGCACAAATTTTTGTCAAAACAAATGCTCTCTAAGATGAGAATGTCCCTTCCCCAATACCAAATGCCAGCAACTAGCAAGTACCAAATCATGGTTCACTGCTGTGACATAACTAAAGCTTATTGCTATATACTGTTATATATATATATATATATATATATATATATATATATATATATATATATATATAAACAGGAGAGTAAACTATGCTGGAAACTGTTTCATGGGGTCTTTAAAAATATATAACCTTGCACCATTTAAACAATGGCATTTTCCAATACTTAATAACAGTGTTTCTTAATCCTGGTCCTGGGGACCCATAGCACTGGACATTTTGGATGTGTACCTTATCTGATGTACCCAGTTAAGGTCATGGAGCTTCTACTACCAAGTTGATGTTTCGAATTAGGTGTATTAGATAAGGAAGACATCCAAAATGTGCAGTGCTGTGGGTTCCCAGGATTAGGATTAAGAAACACTGCCTTATACAGAGAAGAGTCACTTATAGATGACAGTAGCTCCTAGGATCAACCATTTGCTGCAGAGATACCATTGGTCTCTCTGACGCTTCTTCTGATCCTGAGAGGAAGAGCGTATAATGGCTTGCAGCTTGATGTCAGACCAGTGCAGGAGATTTGCATGGCTTTAGATGTACAGCACAGAGTCCTTTAATGCTCTTCTTTCTCTTCCACTCCTCAGCTCAGATGAGTCTCATTACATTCTTTCCCTGTCCCGTTCTTTGTTCCTGTGGGCTGTGTGTTTATCAGTGTTGCATTCAGGATAAACCTCTCTTGAATCATTTCCCTGAAATACATTTTACCCTTAAATTTACCACATCATACTGACATGTAGGATTTACACAGTGGGGTCCAAAAGTCTGAGACAACAACAAAATAAAAAATCTGTTTAGTTTGTTTTAATTTTGTCTTTTCTTGTTTTGTTTTGTGAAAATAAAAAGTTCTAGGATTTTGAAAATGTAAAGCAAAGAAACGTGATGTCAAACATAGAAGACATTTTTAAAGTTGGCATGAATTTCCGATTGAAACGGCTTATCGAACAAGACAAAAATGTAGGGTGGGGCAGGGCACTACGCTTAAATTTTTTTTAGGAGCACTTGTGTAGTCCAGTTTTTTTTTAGAGATGGTAACGGTAATGTGCCACAATATGACATGCACAGAAAGACATGAGAAAACTGAGCTCATCAATTATGACAAAATTCAGGAACATAATGTGAGTCATGACAGAGTTTACATTTTTACAACCAAATTTAATATTTTCAGTTAATTTGAAAGGCTGTCTGCAAAAAAACAGCAGCAGATCATGTTGTCTGTTTCACCTTGTGAACATAAATATACAGAAACACAATGTTCAGTCTTTGAAATGTGGTCCTCTTAAATGTGTTTAAGAACTCTAAATTGACATCTGCACTGCTGAACACAATTAATGTTCCTGTCACACAATGTACAACAGTCAGATGCTGCATATTTCAGTTGGCCAGGCTTTGTAAACTTTTAACATTTAAAGTAAAATTTGATGCTTTTCATTTCATTCAAGCTGACTAAAATGTCTCAAACATCTTTTTCAAGCTTGCTCTGTTGACTGAATGGATAAAAAGCAGCTAATCACAGTGTGACTACTGCGCAGTGCAGATGCATTTGGGAGTTGTAATTTTTATTCTGATTGTACTGGATTGTTCTGATTGTTCACGAGCTTCAATCTAGGGTCGGGAATTTTTTAGGCTTCTTTAGGCTCATGCTACTCTCCGCGATCCACACACAACTTACCACGTGCCCCACTGAGAGCGAGAACCACTAATTGCGACCACGAGGAGGTTACCCCATGTGACTCTACCCTCCCTAGCAACTGGGCCAATTTGGTTGCTTAGGAGACCTGGCTGGAGTCACTCAGCACACGCTGGATTCGAACTCGCGACTCCAGGGGTGGTAGTCAGCGTCAATACTCACTGAACTACCCAGGCCCCAAAACACAATACTATTAAATTAAATAATTCAGCTGATTATGTTAAATAACTTTTATATGTTTAAAGCATTGTTAATCATTTTTATTTAATAGTATTACATTTTTAATTAGAATAAATCTATCCGAGGCCTTTTTATTTTTTATTTTAACTATAACTACAGGTTGGTGCTCCATGTTGATTACATGAGATATCTGCTTCTGTGAGAGTGCAGATGTCATCTTCTCCTTTCCTCACCACAGGTGATAAAGTGGCACAAATAGTGGGATTATTATTTTAAAATATCTATCAAGCATCTCGTATGCACTGTTCCATCTGTTTGCTCTGCGAGTAGAAGTCTCACCTGCTTAGCATTTATCTAACAAGCCATAAGGTGTGTGCGCACTCTTCCTGACGAGCGAGAGACTGGCAATGAGCAACAGCAAATGAAAGAGCGCAAGAGTAGTAAAAGACATTGGGAATCAATAAATAATTTGAAAATAAAAACATCACCCACGCCTCCTGAACCGCTGTCTCATCATTATTTTCAGGTGTTTTTTCCCCTTGTTGTGCAAATTAGTGCAATAACAAGCACAAGCTCGTATTTCATGTTCTTTGTTGACATGTAATCATGAAATCAACTCTCCTGTTGCCATGTGCACGAGTTTGTGAATTAATTTCGGGATCGTAGTTTCATTAGGAGACAAATGGTGTGTGGTTGATAAATCCAGTCTGCCATCTGTTTTGTAGGATGCGCTTGGCTTTAGAATATGTGCATGTTTCTAACATCTGTCTCTGGCGCGGTCATAAGCGCCACTGCGCTGCCGCATTTTCAGAATCGATTCATCGGAGAATATATTTTTTCTCACACCCCTACTTCAATCGGGTGACTCGCACCAGTGAGCCTAAATATTTTTTCACTGTCGCATGCAGTAATTTTCAGTCACAAATGCGACTGAAATGGCCACACTGTAGAGCCCTGGGGTGGGGACTTGATTTTATCCATGACTTTTTGATTGGATTGTAAAAAGTGCCCGTTGCATACTGGAATGGAGGCTGAGATGAATGCGAGTTTGCAGTCCAAACACAGACAGACACACAACTTTTACACAGTTCCGTACTGACTTGAGAACCGAACGATGATCTAACTGACAACATTAATCCATAACCAGCCCACAAGCGCACACAGCACATTGCAGTCTTTGCTTGCACTGAGGCTGGAGCCATTCAAGATCACAATACACTAAATATAAAGAGAAAAATATCACTTACTTGTTCTGTACATCCCAAGATACCTGCATTAAAAATATGCATAAATTCCAGATGCATCTGACACAATGTATTCAGTAGTGATCACCTCTGGAAGCATTCAGGCAAGAAATGTCTCGAACACAATCACAAATTTGCTGTTATTCTTTCTCCTTCAAAATGTAAATTCAAGCCAGCAGGCCCGTAACCAAGGTAGTTTGGGGTACAGGGTTTTGGGAGGAAAACACCTGAAAATACACCTCTTCATCTCTACACACTGGCTGCTTTCATGCCAGGTTTGTGTACATAACTCTTGAAGTGGCAGGGTTAGAACTGACTAAAAACTGGCTTAACTGCAGCACGGCCTTGCATACATCAGCAGAGAAGAGTAAGTCTTATCACCAGAAGAGCAAATTATGACATGAAGATTACAGGGTACATTTTTTTATATAAAATATCAAAAAATGCATGGATGAATCATTCACAATAAGACCAGTAACATGCATTAATAAAACAAATATTATCAATTTTTACTTCATGCCGACTTTAAGATTCTGCACTATTTCAAGGTCACTAATCAAATGTAAGCAAAAAAAAAAAAAAAAGGCACACAACATTAGAAATTCTCAAATCATTACTAAAGCAAAATGGGATCACACCAAATATTGAGAAATTTTGATTTTAATATACAGTACATACATTTTGCAACTCAAAGTTGCACTAAAATATTTATTCTGATAATTTGTGATGAAAAATTCTGTATTACATTTCAAAATAATGCTAAATGTAAGCATTTCCATTAGTGGTCTCAGACTTTTGGATCCTACTGTATGTAACACAGCAAGTTATCCAATTAGTTTTTGTTTGTGTATACAATTACATGAATTGATATACTATGCTTCCACTTATATAAAACAATATCCAACTCTACCCATTGCAGAAATTGCAGGGAAAGTTTCTGCCTGATGCTTAGGAGCAGAACTGCATTAAACACCCTTATGCAGAGCCGAGGGTGGGAGTGCAGGGGTCTGGGGAAAAGGATCAAACTATTTCAGCGCTTTCAGAGACTTAAACACTCAGTACTCATTTAAACAGTCCATAAGCAGCATATAGGGAAAGTAACAGCCATTCAATATTGTGAGGTCCCTCTGCGCATCTCACAGCAATATTGAGTACATACTGAAGTAAAGCGGTAGAGTGACGAACAGAAAATAAAGGAAGGGGGGGTTAAAAGCAAGGGGAGATATAGATTTTTCCATTCCATGTGTAGTATGCTAGAGACAAATACGGCTGGTGCAAATTAACATGAAAACATGAGAAGAGAGGTTTGTCCTCCGTGTTTCAGTGTTTTTAAGTGTTTTATAAAGGAAAGTGGGGTGGGAATTGGGCACGACTAATCTATAGAGCTTTCCAGCCCTTTCTTTCTTTATTTACCCTGATTGGATTCTGCTAAACTAAATGACACACTGCTGCTACTGACAAACTATGTTTTATCGTTTCAAGAAGTGCAGTTAACCTGGCAGTTTTAAAACTGAATGAACAAGGCCTGTTGGACAAATTGAAAAACAAGTGGTGGTACGACAAAGGAGAGTGTGGCAGCGGAGGAGGTGGTGAGAAGGTTAGCCACTATGTCAACCAACGAGGGTAAACAGTTTCCTCTGTAACAGGAGCATCTGCCGGGCCGTCACCACATATTTGGCCTACAGTCTGACCCTATCTAGTTGGAAAAGAAAGAGGAGTGCAATTACTGTCAGAGCACAAATATTCGCTGTGAATACTCACTGCAAAGTCCCTCTTTGATCTTCTTTTCCTACTTTAAATGAGAGTTCACCCAAAAATGACAATTCTGTCATGAATTTTGTCATGAATTCTGTCATGCTCAGCTTTAAAATACTTTATTGGCCAGAAATTGCTCAAAAAACTGGAAAAGTAATGGAATTCATTGGTCAAAAAGTATGGGAGCCCTGTAGAGGGATATAGAAAGGTCGATGCCTTTGTTATATGCCAATAATTGTGGTTTAACAGTAATTGCTTCCAGTGTTGGTAGAGAAACAGGCCGTGGCAGTATGCGCCCGTTACCTAAACCGATGAAGCGAGGTCCCATTCAAATGTCTATGGCTCCTGTGCAGGCCCCTATTCTTCTCTTATATGGAGCACAGAAACATGTATTACGATGGGACCCTTCGCTCGGTCACTTTGCAACTGCTGTGTCAGCTGTTATGAGTGAATAACATAAAATAACATGTCCTATGATGTTATTTATGTTATTTGTGTTACATTCCTCTGTGCGGTTGAAGAACCCCCGTAAACCTTGCCGTATTGAAACTGAGTGAATCAGGCATCTTAGACAAGCTGAAAAACAAATGGTGGTACGATAAGGGCGAATGTGGACCCAAGGACTCGGGAAGTAAGGTCAGTCCAAGTCTGGGACCATCACTGTTGTCTAATGCTCACGCAGACATGGTGGCAGGCTGTGTCAGTAAACACAGAAAGAAATGAGGTCAAAACAATGATATCTAGCGCATGCTCATCTGTAGGGATTAGGAGATTTCAGATTTGTTGATTTCTCACCATTCATATAATCCATGCTTTTTAGGATAGTTTCAGTATGCCATGCATACCTTCATTAAATCGTTAATGTCTTATTAGATATCTATGTTTTCATTAGTAGTCGTACACCTCTATTCCTATTACCTGAGAGGAATGGAAGTAATTTGGCTTTGAAGGTATTCCAAGTTTATTTAACTGAGCGTACCACTGATTTTTTGCATGGCAAACCAAGCAGCCTGACTTGTGGATCCCTCAGAGAGCAAGAGAAGCCTTACAAGTGGAGATACGCTAAAACGTAGTGAGAAGTTAAATCCTGTGTCTGATCATTGTAAGATAACTCACAGTGTTTAATTACATGATAACTGGAGCTAACAATCCTTTTGAGAGTTAAGAAAAAAATGGCATCTCCAGTAATTACAAACCAATTGTCACCCCTTAAATTGCTGTCAAAGCACGATACCTGTTGAGCAAAGCAAAAATAGTGAGAAGTCATCACAGAAGTAATCCAAAGGTCAGCTAGATTACATTTTCAGATTAGCCTGCGAGCAAAGATTGATTGGGAAGATTTGCATTTATTCTACATCTAAATTTGTACTTTTGTGTGTGTTTGTGTTTGAATGCTGGTAGTGTGTAGATTTCTAGATTAGCAAGTGCTTTGTCCGAGTGTATGCGTGTGTGTGTTAGTGTTAAATGTGTCCTATCTCCACTCTCACCCCATTAACTTCCTGTCCCTTTTCCTCCTCTTGCATTCAGGACAAGAGCTCACAGGCCCTTAGCCTCAGTAATGTGGCTGGGGTCTTCTACATCCTGGTCGGTGGCCTGGGCCTGGCCATGCTGGTGGCCCTCATCGAGTTCTGCTACAAGTCCCGAAACGAGGCCAAGAGAATGAAGGTGGAACAGTCTGAACGTCGCCCCTCTTCCTCTCCTCTCCCTAGTCCAGTCCCCCTCCCCAGCCCCCAGCCCTCGCCAGGGCCAAGTCCCACCCACAGCACTCAGAGTTTAGCCACATATAGAGAGGGTTACAACGTCTACGCTACTGAAGGAGTAGAGATGTAGGAGGTCAGATGTACATAGGCGCACGGGAGTAGTAAGTGGAGCTCCTCAGTTTTCGGTGCAGTAGCTTGCCGTGTTGACCGTGTGAGCCCGTGGTAAAGCTTCTTGTGTTTGTGACGTCCTTGTTCTGTCTCCTCTCTATGTACTCCAAGTGGAGACTTGCATTCACGTATTTGTACATGCTGAAGACTGAGGGACCTGGATTGCACATGTTTGTAATCATATGCCACTGTGTGGTGACCTCTCTTACAAGTGATGTCCACTCAGCAGTATAACTACAACAAAAGCAAATAAAACAGAAATGAAAAAGAATAGAAAGTTTATTTTGATCAAGTGAGTCTTTTGCAGTAATTTCACCATATACAAAGTAGAGGTCTGCTACCCAACCTGAGCCTGATGGGGCCAAACCAACCGTCGGGTTTTAGGCCAGTTTCGGGTCAGTTTTTCTAGTATAAACTTCGGGTTCGGGTCTGTAATTAATGAAAAACGATGCATGCGAATGGACAAGTGAGGGGCTGTTCACACTGAAAGTGTTTTTGCGTGCATTTGCGCTGTTTTTCTATTTTTTTTTTTTTAAGTAAACACATTGGACAGATGTCTCTGACTGTTGCTCTGCATGACACTGATTTTTCAGCATCTCATGCAGGACTGGCACATTTTTAAAACACTGTGTCAAGTTAAAGGAATATTCCAAGTTCAATAGAAGTTGATTACCAAAAAATATTATTTTGATTCGTCCATTGTTTGTTTTAAAAAGGCAGTTACAGCAAGGCACTTACAATGAAACGTAAATGCTAACATATGCATTGTTTTGAAAGTATTGCCACAATACTATTATGAATGTTACCTACGTTGCTTAAATAAAATGCACTGTATTAAAAAGAATTTACTTGCCTGGAGAAGAAATTTTAAAGAGAGTGAGCGATATTGGGTTCTGACTTAAAATTTTAGTGTACAGGTCAGGTTGGGCCACACAATCTCAGGTACAGGCCGGGTTCAGTGCAGACCTCTAATCCAAAGTACTGAAAACTCCCTAGTTAGTAATTTACAGTATGGGCCAGTCATCTTTGGCTCTAATTAATCAAAGGACTATGCCAGATGAATTTGAAATGCTTCATCGCTAACTGTGTCACAATCTGGTGCTTTGTACATGTGCTTGCTGATACTGTACATTCATTCAAGTAATGATGATCTTATTATGATTATTCTCTCTCTTTTTAAACCTGTGTAACTGACTCTTTTCTTTTTCTTCTATCCTATTCTATCCCTCTCTCCTTCCTTTTCTCTTTCTGTCTCCTCTTCATATGGTGCGCCTCATTCTGAATGCAGCTCACCTTCACCGAAGCCATGCGGAACAAGGCGCGCCTGTCTATTACGGGAAGCGTGGGTGAGAACGGGCGCGTCCTGACTCCCGACTGCCCGAAGGCTGTGCACGCTGGCCCCTCCCTGCGACAGAGCTCCGGACTGGCTCTGGTGTCATCTGACTTACCGTGAAAACCAAAAACTTTCAAGTGCCTTAAACTCTACAGAAACTGCAAATAAGACATCAGAAAACCAACCCTACAGCAATGAAGCCACCAAGCTGAGCAATCATTGACAAGGAACTCAAAAATTGGAGATTTCAAAGACAGACAGGAACTGAGGGCCCCTGGCGGCTCAGCACACTGGAGTCCCTGGTTGTGCCACCACAAGATATATGGAGGATGGTTATAGCACAGATTGTGAGACTTCAGTGATTTTGTAACTTACATTCAAAGAACTTGCTCAGAACTGCTTCCTTTGTCATTGAAACAGATGAACGGGAAGGAAGGGATCAAAACGAACTGAAATATGGACTGAATCTTGTTAGTTGTATGGCAAAATGATCTGCTGGCAAATCTGTTTGTTCTAACACTCTGCCATAACCCTTGCCAAACCGAAACAATGGTCCAGATACAAGTAACTCAACATCAATCACTAAACAGGGAATACATTTTCCCTAGAGGTTATTATTAACATGGATAATAGCAGATATGGTATTAATTGAATACTTACTAAATAAACTGTGAAGAAGAGTTAATATATATTCTATAAAACCATACCTAAATAAATTATTTACATGGTTTTGTAAATAGAAGACTGTACAACTAGCTTGCTTTTTAAAGAATTTGTAAATACCCAATTCTGTAGTGAACAGAGTGTAATTCTCTTTTTAAACCATCTTTAGAAATGGATTCATTGCAATAATGGCTAGAAATCGATAATGAAAATCAAAACAAAAAGATGATTTGATATATGTAGATGTAAATGAAATTCTATGGATTTATTTACATGGGCATGTTATCAGTGCCAGTGAACTATGTGCTCATGATTCTCGGGAATGTGGCACACACCCTCAGTGCATCTCAACCAATGCTCTTTCCCAAGCCATGCCCTGCATAATCACTGTGCAGTCCTAGACCATGGTACCCTATAGACTTGTTTTTTTTCCCCCAGAGAAACAGATTTATTTTTGATTTATGTGATTAATTATTGAAAGTTAAAATATTGAAGAGTATTTAAATGTTTGTCCATTCATTTTAGAGCAGACATTTCTAAAAATCTAATCTAATCAAATCTAATTGCGCAAATTAAATTGCAAAACAAAAACGGTGAAAACACTGAACACCTCTGAAGACACTGTTTGAATTGTGAGAGCCATGGTTAGAGCTCAGCTTTGGCCTTTTCTGAAAAACACTGTGTAACCTCATTCAGGCCTTCAGTATGTTCTCCAGAAACTGTAGCAATGGGATGGAATCTGTTCACATGGGCCTTTGCTGGACACCTGGACATAAGGACAATAAATGAGCAATCTTGAAGCTTCAGGACGCCATAATATAATGGAGATTATTCTGTCTCTGTTTACTGCCCAGTTCTGTTAAACTTGCATTTTACCTGAAAAAGTGCAAATTTATGTTCTAATTCCCCTTTGTTTTGATGAATACACAAGCACTTGTACTTAAGCACACAGTCTGTTTGTCTCTCTTTGTATTTTCCACCTTTCACTCTCATTTACTCTGAATGAACATATTTGGAGATACACAATGGCCCTGACCCATACTGAAGATTTGTTTGGAGAACTATTTTTTTCTCTCCCATGGTCTCTAAAGCTGTGATGAAAAATGGTATCCTAAACTGGTTGAAATGTTCAAATTGTAAATATTTATTTTGATCTTCATTTTTTAGTAAAATATTAATGGACATGAAATTACACCTGTGTCTTTATTACTATTAGTTCATGGTGAAGTGTGTAATTTTTCAGATGTTAAAATGCTTTCTCCTGTCCCATCTTTATATGCAGAGACAACTATAAGTAGGTATGACTTTTACCGAAAACTGTAAACACTGCTTCTTGTGGCACTATCAAAACATTGCTTTGTTTTAGCCAGTGTTGGGTAGTAATGGACTGCATGTGATCTGGATTACTCAGTCATATTAAAAAAAAATGAAGTAGCCTACATGTTATTAGATTGCATTACATTTTTAAATGTGTGTAATCAGATTAGAGTAGCTTTTTATGGATTGCATACCGATTGCATTACCTATCAGTATTGTCTTTCAAAAAATGGAAAATATATTTAATATTCCATGTTCAATACAAGTTTTGCTCAATCAACAGCATATGTGGCATAATGTTGATTAACACACACACACACACACACACACACACAAAATTCAACTTGTCCCTCCTTTTCTTTAAAAAAAAAAAAAAAAGAAAAAAGAAGAAGCAAAAATCTAGGTTACAGTGAGGCACTTACTATGGAAGTGAATGAGGCCAATCCATGAACGTTAAAATAATCACTGTTTGTAATGCTTAAACCATAAAATGACCTGAATAACAATGTTTTAAACCACTTAACAGCTAAAATAATATACAGGTTTTAACAGAACAATTAATGTAAGTGCTTTTATAAAATTATAAGCTTCACATTTCTGCTTTTAAAATTCCAGAAATTGTCCCCATTCACTTAAATAGTATGTAACCTCAATTTTTGCTTTTCTTTTAACAAAAAGGCGGGACAAGTAGAAATATTTTTTTGTGGTAATCAACAGTATGCCACAAATGCTGTTGATTGAGCTTACCGCCAGCTAGGATTATCAAACCACCAAGGTCACAGAGGTTGAGAGCTGTGAGGGAACTCACCTAAACATAGCGTTCATGAAGCCCTCTCTCCCTCTTAAATTGTATTGAACCCGGAAATTTCCTTTAATGCACTTCAAATTTGATTTTCATCAAAACATTCAATAAGTAATCTAAAAGTAATTTAGAATTAATCAGATTGCCTAAAATGTATTTAAAAGATTATGTTCCTGATTACAATTTTAGTTGTGTAATTCGTAATCAGTAACAGATTAATTTAAAAAGTAGTCAGCCCAACAATGGTTTTAGCGTTCCAACCAGCCCAACATAGCGACATTGGCTCAACCAATGGTGTCATTTTGGGGTTGGACTATCTTTTTGACCACCCGATGGCAGATGAGAAGAGTGTTTGGGAAACCTGTTGGAAAACAATAAATATTTTTGCAAGAACATATGGGTGCTGTTACTTACTCAGAAGATATACACCTGCCCATTAAAATGTCTTTTGAATTTAATGTAATATGTCCCAACCTCCAAATAAGTAGAATTAAATATCTCACAGTGATAGCAGTAGGCTGCATTAAAAGAGCCAGTTCAGAAGTTTCAGGGTTCCTGGTGAATAGAACTGAAACTGTGATTTCTTCATGTGCACTCTGTAGCCACACTTAACATGCCACCAAGGACAAGGGAATAAGTTCCAGCGACACTGACGCATCTTGACAGGGAGTAAACACCTTTTTGGTCCAAAGAACTTAATGACAATAATTGTGCTTCAGAGAGGATAGAGGGCTATTAGGTAGTCTGCATCAATATCCACGCAAAGAGCATTTATTACAAAAACAATGCACGTGACTGTGACTGTGAATGACAAAAAAGATACTAAATTACATTGTAGTAAGGGACATTTTACATAAAAATGCCCTTCTCATTATTTATTTATTTTTAGAACCGCATAGTACTCATCTTAGAAACCATGCAACTGCCTGAGGTTCAATTGTCTTTTCAGAGCAGATGGTAAAAGTGACCATGCCATAGGGGGTCATAGAAAAGAGGCCACAAAGCACAAACCATTACTGTAAATCATCTAAAAATTCTTGCTTTGCAAGAATCCTTGCAGTAAGGCCAAAGCATTGCATGATAGGAATGCAACAAAATATTGCAGAAAAACAGCGGTTGGTGCTAAAAACCGAAACACCCTCCTCTAGCAGATGTTAGTACATATGTTAGAACACAGACAGCAACGCTAATGGCCTTCAGGAGTATGTCATCCAGGACCATCTCAAAATGTGCAGCTCTTAAAGACACTCATCAGTTTACATGTTATCTAGCACACAGTACTGAGCTCACATTTCATGCTATTTATCATCTTTGATGTATTCCTCAGATTATGCTCAATTTTTTGTCTTATACTCACTGTAAAAAATAGTAACCTTCAGTTCTTACCATAATGTTCTATTTCTACTTGATCTTACTCTTCAAAATTAGTTTTGTTGGTGTAGCCTAAAATGCAGTCAGGTTAATGAGGTCAGGTTATGAAATTATATTTTTTGACATGAATAAAGCCAGTTAATACACATTTTTAGGTTACCTGACAAAACTTTTTTTTTTCAGCATGGCTCCACAGTAGCAATGACTAATTTATTCTATATTTTTTATGTTTATGTCCTGATCGTGAGTGTGGGACAAATTCAGCTGGCCATCTCAGTAGGTATACATAATATTGATATACCAACCGCCAGCTAGGATTATCAAACCACCAAGGTCACAGAGGCTGAGAGCCGTGAGGGAACTCACCTAAACATAGCGTTCATGAAGCCCTCTCCCCCTCTTAAATTGTATTGAACCCGGAAATTTCCTTTAATGCACTTCAAATTTGATTTTCATCAAAACATTCAATAAGTAATCTAAAAGTAATTTAGAAGTAATCAGATTACCTAAAGGGTATTTAAAAGATTATGTTCCTGATTACAATTTTAGTTGTGTAATTCATAATCAGTAACAGATTAATTTAAAAAGTTATCTGTCCAACAATGGTTTTAGCATTCCAACCAGCCCAACATAGTGACATTGTCTCAACCAACGGTGTCATTTTGGGGTTGAACTATCTTTTTGACCACCTGATGGCAGATGAGAAGGGTGTTTGGGAAACCTGTTGGAAAACAATAAATATTTTTGCAAGAACATATGGGTGCTGTTACAGACACAGATGTTATACACATGCCCCTTAAAATGTCTTTTGAATTTAATGTAATATGTCCCAACCTCCAAATAAGTAGAATTAAATATCTCACAGTGATAGCAGTAGGCTGCATTAAAAGAGCCAGTCCAGAAGTTTCAGAGTTCCTGGTGAATAGAACGGAAACTGTGATTTCTTCATGTGCACTCTGTAGCCACACTTAACATGCCACCAGGGACAAGGGAATAAGTTCCAGAGAAACTGACGCATCTTGACAGGGAGTAAACACCTTTTTGGTCCAAAGAACTTAATGACAATAATTGTGCTTCAGAGAGGATAGAGGGCTATTAGGTAGTCTGCATCAATATCCACGCAAAGAGCATTTATTACAAAAACAATGCATATGACTGTGACTGTGAATGACAAAAAAGATACTAAATTGCATTGCAGTAAGGGACATTTTACTTAAAAATTTCCTTCTCATTATTTATTTATTTTGAGAACTGCATAGTACTCATCCTAGAAGCCATGCAACTGCCAGAGGTTCAATTGTCTTTTCAGAGCAGATGGTAAAAGTGACCATGCCATATGGGGTCACAGAAAAGAGACCACAAAGCACAGACCATTTCTGTAAATCATCCAAAAATTCTTGCCTTGCAAGAATCCTTGCAGTAAGGTCAAAGCATTGCATGATGGGAAAGCAACTAAATATTGCAGTGAAACAGCGGTTGGCACATAAAACTGAAACACCCTCCTCTAGCAGATGTTAGTATGTATGTTAGAACACAGACAGCAACGCTAATGGCCTTCAGGAGTGTGTCATCCAGGACCATCTCAAAATGTGCAGCTCTTAAAGATGCTCATCAGTTTACATGTTATCTAGCACACAGTACTGAGCTCACATTTCATGCTATTTATCATCTTTGATGTATTCCTCAGATTATGTAACAGATGCAGTTATGTATTTTCATTGATCCATTTGTTTGAATTAATCGGAAACAGCCTCCATTTTCTGTCTTATCCTCACTGTAAAAAATCGTTACCTTCAATTGTTACCATAATGTTCTATATCAGCCCTCAGATGCTGCAGGTGCTGCTGCCAATCGTTACTGTAAATAATGATGTCATCCAGATAGGCAGCGGCATAGGTGGCGTGCGGTCTGAGGATTCTGTCCATGAGCTGCTGAAACGTGGCCGGGGTCCCGAACAAACCGAAAGGATGGGTGACACATTGGCATAAGCCAAACGGTTTGGAAAATGCGTTTTCTCATGGGACATGAGAGTTAAGGGGATCTGCCGATATCCCTTCGTTAAATCCATTGTCGAACAAAAGCGAGCCACACCTAACCGATCAGGCAGTTCATCAATCTCAGGCATTGGGTACGCATCAAATTTAGACACCGCATTGACTTTTCTATTTTCCACACATTTTCTTTTATCCACCGAACCATCGCTCTTCAGAACCAGTACCACCGGGCTGGCCCAGTCACAGTGGGATACTTCTATTACCCCCATATCTAGCATGACCTTTAATTCTTCCCAAACCACATTTTTTTGTGCTCGGGTAACCGGTAGGGATGACTACGTACCACTACCCCTGCAGTCGTTTCGATATGGTGCTCTGTGAGATTCGCAAGACCGAGGAGAGGCGAGAACACGTCAGAGAATTCTCTCTGCAACCTATTTGAGAGGTGGTCTCCGTAAGTGACCTGGGTGACTCGATCGGTGGCTTTTAAGTTCACCTCCCGTTCGAAGTCCTCCCTCTCCGGAACCACCATTGCCAAAGTCACGGGGACCGCCTCTCTCCGTGGTTTTAGGAGATTGAGGTAGTAAATCTGACGTGCTCCGCCTCTATCCGTTCATTTAACCTCATAATTGATTTCCCCAACTCGCTGTGTGACTTCAAAGGGCCTTTGCCACTTGCTGAGTAATTTAGAGCTCGACGTGGGAAGTAATACAAGGACTTTCTCTCCCAGTGTAAATTTCCGTAGTCGAGTACCCCTATTATATAGCCGGCTTTGACATTCTTGAGCCTGTAGCAAATTCTCCTCAGTGTGTGGAGTTTTGCTCTCAGGTCAAGAATGTATTGAATTTCATTTTTGCTGTTTGAATGTCCCTCTCTCATTTTTCCCGCAGGACGTCGAGTACACCACATGGATGACACCCGTACAATAATTCAAATGGGGAGAACCCCGTGGAGGCTTGCGGGACCTCTCATACTGCAAACAATAGGTGCTCGAGCCACTTGTCCCAATTTCGAGCGTCTTCTTGCACGAACTTACGAATCATATTCTTTAGTGTCTGATTAAATCGTTCGACCAAGCCATCCATTTGGGGATGATAAACACTGGTCCAAATCTATTTAATCCCCAATAATTCATACAGTTCGCGTAGTGTACGTGACATTAACGTTGTGCCTTGATCAGTGAGGATTTCTTTCGGAATCCCCACTCGGGAGATTATTCTGAAGAGTGCCTCTGCAAAACTACATGCTGAAATGTTGCGCAAATGCACTGTTTCTGGATATCGCGTTGCGTAGTCCACCAAATCCAACACAAAGCGATGCCCGTGTACCATCCTCCTTAATGGCCCTACGAGGTCCATGCCAATTCTTTCGAAGGGGACCTCGATCAACGGAAGTGGGCGCAATGGTCCTCTGGGGGTGGTCGGCAGATTCACCAGCTGACATTCACGGCATGCTGCACACTACCTGCGGACATCCCCGTGAATGCCCAACCAATAGAAATGGGCCATTAGATGGCTCAGTGTTTTTTTCTGCCCTAAGTGACCCGCCATCGGATTATAATGAGCCATCTGGAATAACATTTCCCGACAGCTCTTCTGTATTAACAATTGGGTTGTATCTTCCTTTGCCTGAGCGTCCTGTGTCACTCGATACAACCGATCCTTGATAATTGAAAAACACGGATATGTAAGTGCAATGTCTGGCTGGAGGAGTTGACTATCAATCACTTTCACTTGGTCAAATGCGTGCCTAAGGGTCTCGTCTCACGTCTGCTCCAGATGGAAATCCCCTGCAGGGAATCCTCTAATGGCTGGGAAAGCAGAGACTTCCATCCTGATGCGGAGCTGACGTAGACAGCCCCAGCTCCGCCTCCCCAGCCAGTGAATCACAAACCACACACAGAGACACTTTGATATGTACCCCCTTAATACTCACAGGTATGCGGTATGTTCCAGCTCGATCGAGGGCATCTGCGGCGCATCGGGAATCCAGAACAATGTCCACACCTCCATCACCGGGCATCAGTCCTGGAAATGCCCAGAATCTCCGCAGCTCCAGTAGACTGGCCCAGACTTTACGACCACACCCGCGGCAGCGGATTCCTCAACCTGAGGGTGAGAGCGGAGAGGGACAGGGGAAACCGGTGGGTTGAGAAAACCCCAAAGCCGGTGAACTCCCCGTTTCCAGGGAACCGAACTCTAGGCACGTTTTGCTGACAGAGAACGCTTGCAGGTCACCTACCCTCTTGATGGAAGTGTGCGCAGTCAGGAGGGCAGTCTTCAAGGAGAGTGCCTTAAGCTCGGCTGACTGCAAAGCTCAAAAGACCCTGAAAAACTACAGAGGTCCGATGAGGGAACGAGGCACGGCCTGGAGGGATTCAGCCTCCTGGCACCTCTTAGGAACCTGATGATCAGATCATGCTTCCCTAAGGACTTACCGTCGACTGCGTCGTGGTGTGCTGCTATGGCAGCAACGTACACCTTCAAGGTGGAAGGGGACAGCCTCCCTTCCAACCTCTCTTGCAGGAAGGAAAGCAGTGATCTGACTGCACATCTCTGGGGGTCTTCCCGACGGGAAGAACACCACTTAGTGAACAGACGCCACTTAAAAGGCATACAGGCGCCTCGTAGAGGGAGCCCTAGCCTGAGTGAACATGTCTACCATCGCAGGTGGGAGACAGTTTAGGTCTTCCGCGTCCCATCCAGGGGCCAGACATGGAGATTCCCAAGGTCTGGGCGCGGGTGCCGGATGGTGCCCCTTCCCTGAGAAAGAAGGTCCTTCCTCAGGGGAATTTGCCCCGGGGGAGCTGTCGCGAGGAGCGTGAGGTCCGAGCACCAGGTCTGGGCGGGCCAGTAGGGTGCTTAGCAGGACGACCTTCTCCTCGTCCTCCCTGACCTTGCACAGGGTCTGTGCAAGCAGGCTCACTGAGGGAAAATGCATATTTGCGAAAGCCAGGGGACCAGCTGTGTGCCAGCGCGTCTATGCCGAGGAAGGCCTCGGTCAGGGCGTACCAGAGCGGGCAGTGGGGAGGATTCTTGGGAGGCAAACAGGTGCACCTGTGCCTGTCGAATCGACTCCAAATCAGCTGAACCACCTGAAGGTGGAGTCTCCACTCTCCCTTGAGGGTAACCTGTTGTGACGGCGCATCCACCGAAGTGTTGAGGTTGCCTAGGATGCGAGTGGCTTGCAGCGACTTGAGGTGCTGCTGACTCTGTTGGAGGAGACAGCGGGCGAGTTGTGACATACAGCGGGAGTGCAGACCGCCTTGGCGGTTGACATATGCTACCGCTGCTGTGCTGTCTGTCCGAACTAGCATGCCCTTGCCCTGGATCAACGGCCAAAACTTCCGCAGGGCGAGCAGAATTGCCAGTAACTCGAGGCAGTTGAGGTGCCAACGCAGCCGCGGACCCGTCCAGAGGCCGGCGGCTGAGTGCCCATTGCCAATAGCGCCCCAGCCCATTTTGGAGGCATCTGTCATGACCACGAAGTGCCTGGAGACCAGTTCTAGGGGAACACCTGCTCATAGAAACGAGAGGTCAGTCCAAGGGCTGAAAAGACGGTGACAGACCGACGTAATGGCCACGCGGTGTGTCCCGTGGCGCCATACCCGTCTCGGGACTCGAGTCTGGAGCCAGTGCTGAAGTGGCCTCATATGCATCAACCCGAGCGGGGTGGCCACCGCCGAGGATGCCATATGCCCCAGGAGCCTCTGAAAAAGTTTCAGTGGAACCGCTGTTTTCTGTTTGAACGCCTTCAAACAGGCCAGCACTGACTGGGCGCACTCGTTCGTAAGGTGTGCCGTCAAGGAGACTGAGTCCAACTCCAAACCGAGAAAAGAGATGCTCTGAACTGGGAGGAGCTTGCTCTTTTCCCAGTTGACCCGAAGCCCTAGTCGGCTGAGGTGTGAGAGCACCAGGTCCCTGTGTGTGCATAACACGTCTCAAGAGTGAGCTAAGATTAGCCAGTCGTCGAGATAGTTGAGAATGCGAATGCCCACCTCCCTTAACGGGGCAAGGGCAGCCTCTGCGATCTTTGTAAAGACGCGAGGAGACAGGGACAGGCCGAAAGGGAGGACTTGTACTGATACGCCT
The DNA here is from genome assembly GCF_019703515.2 of Myxocyprinus asiaticus. Lineage (NCBI taxonomy): Eukaryota > Metazoa > Chordata > Actinopteri > Cypriniformes > Catostomidae > Myxocyprinus > Myxocyprinus asiaticus. Next base: position 24,546,405 of record NC_059383.1, on the reverse strand, counting down.
GACCCTTGAACGCGAACCGCAGGAAGGGTCTGTGTCGAGGAAGGATCGAGACGTGAAAGTACGCATCCTTCGGGTCTACCGCCGCGAACCAATCTTGATGCCGGACGCTCGCTTAGAATGCGTCTTTGCATCAGCATCTTGAACGGGAGTCTGTGTAAAGCCCGGTTCAGTACTCGCAGGTCCAAGATTGGCCGCAACCCACCACCTTTTTTCGGTACAATGAAGTAGGGGCTGTAAAACCCTTTCTTCATCTCGGCTGGAGGGACAGGTTCTATCGCGTCCTTCCGTAGGAGGGTAGCGATCTCCGCGCAAGGTAGCAGCGTTTTTGCCTTTCACCAAGGTGAAGTGGACACCGCTGAACCTGGGCGGATGCCCGGCGAAGTGAATCGCGCAGCCGAGTTGGACGGTCCGGACCAGCCCTCGTGATGGACTGGAAGGCGCAAGCCATGTGTCCAAGTTCCGCTCAAGGGGGACCAAAGGGACAATGTCATCGGATGTACCGGCAGGTGGGGCCTCGCGGCGGGGCGAAGCTCGAGGTGCCACACCACGTCGTGGCCGTGCTGAGTCCGAGGACATCGAAGCACTTACCTGGCTCCTTGTGACCACCCCTGGAACAGCCTGGGACGGGGGAGGAAGAGGCCTGTCCTCGTGACCCGTGGAGACTGTCACATCGGGGGCGGATTTGAGCCACAGCTGGGCGCTCAGGGCGGGAGACCGCCGCTGGAGTGCCAACCTGCCAAATGGAGTGGTGGACGGTGGTCGAGATGCCAGCTGTACACACCGGATACATGACCCAGGGAACAAGGAAACCACTCTGCTGAGCTCTTGAGTACTGCAGCCACTTGGGCATGCAGTGCAATTAAATGCAAAAAGTAACAAAAAGATGAAGATCTGCTTACCAGCTCCAGAGCAGCGGGTTTCGTTGTCCCTGGGTCGCCCGTCTCAAGGGCGCTTTGAAGCCTTTCACGGGTTCTGGGCAGCCGCGAGACAGGTGGCGTCTGCTTCCTGCGGTGGGCTCCGCGCCGGGGCCAGGCCGAAGGGGCGGGCTGCGGTGGAGCCGGTGCAGTTACCGCAGGGGGACGCCCTTGGCGATGAGTAGATGGGGTGCGGGATCTTGAGCCGCGCCGGGGCAGGATATGCCGGCTAGCATCCATCTACTGCTCTACCATCGAGAACTGCTGGGCAAAGTCCTCGATGGTGTCGCCAAATAGGCCCGCCTGGGAAATGGGGGCAGCAAGGAATCGTGTCTTGTCGGCCTCACCCATCTCGACCAGGATGAGCCAAAGGTGGTGCTCCTGGACCACTAGTGTGGCCATCGTCCGCCTGAGAGACCGCGCCGTGACCTCCGTTGCTCGGAGAGCGAGGTCGGTCGCCGAGCACAGTTCCTGCATCAATCCCTGGCGGAACTACCCTCGTGACATTCCTTTAGCGCCTTGGCGGACTTGCAGGAGAACCATGACGTGCAGGGCGGAGGTGGCTTGTCCAGCGGTACCGTAGGTCTTGGCCGTCAGAGACGATGTAAACCTACAGGCCTTGGACGGGGGCTTTGGGCACCCGCGCCAGGTAGCGGCACTCTGCAGGCGTAGGTGCACCGCGAGCGCCTTTATCCACTGGGGGATTGCCGAATAACCCTTGGCCGCCCCACCATCGAGGGTAGTGAGAGCGGGGAAGCTGAAAAGATTGGGACCGGGCAGTAAAAAGTGCCTCCCGCGACCTTGTCATCTCTTCATGCACTTCTGGGAAGAAAGGAACGGGGTGGGGCGTGGCTTTGAGCGGTGCCGCGAGCCCAGGAACCAATCACCGAGCCACGAGGGTTCAGGGAAGAGCGGTGAAATCCACTCTAACCGACGTTCGCGGCTGCCCGGGAAAGCATGTCGTCATCTCCGCATTAGCCTGTGACTGGGCGATCGACCCCGAAGGGAGGAGCCCAGCTGAGGCTTCCAACTGGATGAGCCCACTCTCCGATGCTGCGCTCGAGAGCTCATCACTTTCGCGGGCTCCGAATAAGAGGTCGAACTCGCCGTGAGACGAGCCGGCGGACTCACCCGGAAGCTCAATCGGGGCAGACGAGCGTGGTGGGGAATGGGAGGTCCGCGGGGGGATACCCGGCGGAAGCGGTCCCATTGGGGTCCCCAAATCGCCCCCAGTGCTAGCCGCGCTGGCCTCAAACCCGTGGGTAAAAGGACCGAGGCGGAAGCCTCTGGGGTGGCTCGCTTTCTTACGAAGGCGAGCCGCGACCGCAACGTTGCCATGGACATATTCTCGCAATGAGAACATGACCATCCACGAACGCTGTCTCCGCGTGAGCAGTGCCCAGACACGAAAGACAGTGATCGTGACCGTTAGAAGGCGAGAGATAACGAGCACAACCAGGAATAACACACAATCGGAAGAGCATCTTTAAAAAGACGCGTCTTTAAAAAGACATTCTGTGTGTGTGCTCCTTTAGAAAAATGCTCTTTCAGAAAATATACTCTCTAGTTTTTCTGCCGAAGCGCCCAGGGGCGTTCTCTGCAGTTCACCAGTGCAGAGGAGGGAGAAGCCGCTGAAATGCGCCGTCAGATCCAGCAGAGGTGAATGAACAGTAGTATTCAGCTCAGTGAGCATGACCGTTCGGCTCCGAAGAGAAAATCTGAATGAGTGGTTGCATACCATCTCCTTTTATACCCGTATGTTCGGGGGAGTGGTATGCAAATACCACTCTGCAATTTTCATTGGCCTTTTATCAAAGACCAGAGGTGTCTCAGGCTCCCAAGAGTGACCCCAAGTGTCACTACATCGACACCAACGTCGAGTGAGTGACAGATAGGGAACTTATGGCTGATAGAGAGTTGAGCTTGTTTGATGATTTGGGTTAGGTTGACTATATTTCAGGGAGGGTGAGGAAGACCAGCGGCCGAGCATCTTGACATTGGACTCTGGTATACCTCGACGAGCGGCAGTAGTAGCTGCTCGGATGCGAAAAGAGTGCCCTGAAAAGACATGAGGGGAGAGACCACAAAGTTTTAAGGTAGCGGTGAGGTGGTTTCTGAACAAGTAGTGCGACATGAGGTTAGGGATGGAGTGTTGAATAGGGGGGTAAATTTGAGATGTCTAGTGTGAAAGAAAAGGAAATCAACACGCACACTGGGAGATCAGAATGGAAAATAGGAGTACTGTGTGATTGGCAGAAGGAGGAATAGTGAGCCCAGGCGGAGTTGTAGGAAGTGCGTGTGGACCAGGCAAGTGCTTTCTGCATGATTTGGAGTGGAATTTAAATGGGGTAGTAAGGAGGGGCTTAATCCAGCAGGAGGTCTGAGATGGGCTCTGCCATGTCAGACATCTCATAAGGGAGATGAGGCTAGAGGAGGACCGGCCTTAATTGATTATAGTGACAACTGCGGAATTGTTGCAAAACTACGACGCGTTTGCGTGTCCAAAGGGAACCCCATATAACGCTGCCCATGATGATGGGATAAATTTCAGAGAGAGTGGAAGTAGGAAGCTATTGAAAAATTCATCTGGCCATTTCCCTGTGAACCATGATCCTAGAAAATATCCCCTGAATCCTACGGAGGGAGCCACGTCCGTGAAAAGGGACATGTCGTCCGGAGATTTATTTATTTATTTATTTTTTGTGAAAAGGAAATGCCATTCCAGTGATTTAATAGCTGTGACCGGAAGAGGAGGTCCGAGTTGCAGCCGTCGTCAATTGATATGATGTAGGAGAGGTTGTCTAAGGAAAGGGCTAGTGTGAGGAAGTGGGAAACTAAGGAGCGGCCTTGAAGAATGATGCGCATGGCAAAATTGAGGTGGCCTAATAGGGATGGGAGATCGTGTGATGACACCTAAACTGACCGGAGGACGATGTGCAAATAGACCTGATCCCGTCGAGTTTCTTTAGGCAGGGAAGCTTGCATGTTTAAAGAATCGAGCGTGATGCCAAGAAATTCAAGAGACATGGCAGGGTCTCTTGTTTTTTTTAACTTTTTTTTTAACTTGAGAGGGTAACACCCAACTTGTGAAAAAGCTCGATAGAATGTCCAAAAGTGGGTGGGGCAATGGGGTGATCGATGAGCAGGAAATCATTGAGCAGGTGTAGTACGAAGGGGAGCTCAATGTGATTGAGAAGGATCCAGTATAGGCCTTTCGATAGAGAATTACCATGTGAGGGCTAATTCTGCACCCGAAAGAGAGTCGGAGAGCAAAGTAAAATTTTGACTGCCATGGAAATTTAGAGGGGCCAGTCGGCAGGGTGAATGGGCATGATTTGAAAGCATCTTTGATATCTGCCCTTTTTTTTATTATTATTTATATATATTTTTGCCCGTGAAACCAGCAGACCATGCATGGTCCATGACATGCAGCTCCAGTGGACAGAATTTCGGTATCTGCTGCGAGAACACGTATCCGGCACTGTGATATCCAGAGGAACGAATCCTACTGCCTGCTGCTGACAAGAGCTGCCCTGATACACATACACATACACACACATATGTACATTGAGTGGAGCAGAACGAAATCATTGATAACTTTAAAATCAATAAGGCATTTGGCAACATAGTTGAAGAAATAACAAAAGCATTTGGAGGGAGCTATGACTTACCAGCAGGAACGGAAATTAACAGTAGCAAGATTAAATTAGTGAGCTTTTATCCAATGATTGCAAAACCTACTTACTTGCTACTAAATGTAACGTCCCCGACCACGTGCATTAAAAGTGAACAGCATCATAATGAAATGCGTTGATACTTAAAGTAATGTAGTTAGGCTGACATGAATGTTAAACCTGCTGAGCTTTGAAATTTGAACATTGATGAAGCCCCAATGCTTGAAGATCCCCATAGATTGAAACATGGTCCGACCGAAGATGACAGTGAATTATTTATTAAGACATACGATACAAATTACTACACTTAATAATGCCTGAATGAGTAATAAAACATAAATATGCCATGAAAAAGTAATTACCCCCTGTATGAGCTGATCATATAGGCGATATGCATTGCGCTGGTAATGAAATTATCATGTGATGAATAAGAGAATGCAGTGCGGAGCCTACCACTAGGTGTCAGAGGTGCGCCGCAACAGTCCGATGAAAACGTGGAAGTATGTATAGAGTAAGGAAATGCTGCATTTTCTGAAGCGGCATTAATGTGCACTTGAAGGCTCTCGGGTAGGGAACGCCGCTCGAAATGTTGATCCGAACAAGATAAGTTAATTATTTCACTAAGGACCCTTTCACAAGACTTTGGTGAAGACTATACTAAACTGTGATGCCGTGCTCTCTCGGAGTGCCCACATCGTGAGCTCTGTCTTTCCTAGTGAGAAGGGCATAGGGATGATACCTTGTATTGGAAAGCGTCCGCCATGTGAATTAGAGCAAAGAGCGACCAACAAAACGGGGATTTCTTACTGAATAGAGTGATGGGACCCCGTACAATGAGCACTGTACATCATGACATGCCTGAATAATGATCTTAATTCCCCAATGGGGAACGCTCGGGCATGCAACACGGTGAATGACGTGCGAGTGAACATTGACCAAGTTACCCTCATGTGATCACGCTATGAACCCGTGGTTGCCTGCCATTACTATGAGAGCAAATGTGTTGTTGACATGAAATATTGCCTTTTGATATTGATGCAGATGTGTTATGATGAGCAGACAGTAAGTCAACAGAAGGCCTAGACCCATGATTAAATCTGAATGCATTTGATGGGTATGATAAGAACTTAGCTTATTTCTGATGGAAATCAGCTGCTACCTGAGCCAATGATTTTGACAGACTTGGCGAGGAGCGCACTCCTTCCGCGCTGGATCATACATTCTGATTGAGGTGGATGTGGTGGCTCGATTGAGGGAGATCTCCTAAGTGAATGAGATATGGATGAAGATCCCTGTTTGGTGATTATTTACTCCCCATGGGTTTGATGCGGGCAGAAGTTGAGATGAAGTGACGGCGTCGTAGGGAAGGCGGGCTTCCAGAGATGTTCTGTGCACAGGTTCTCCTGTGGCCTGGAGAGGTCAGAATATGTCTATTATGATTCCGAGAGGGCGTGATCCCACTGAGAATCTGGAAATTTGCAGACGTGTGTTGTGGCGAGGAACTGCTGATTCTGGATAAGAGGTAAGGAGCAGTGAATAATTCCGTGTCCATAGCTGGATGTTAGCTAGTGGAGTGTGAAATGGACTTGACTCAGACAGTGCTATAGAATGATGTTGCCGTGTTAGACCAAAAGAAACAGCATTGTGATAATGTGAGCAGACTTATAAAGCAATGGCTTACATGTGATTGGCTAGGAGTTACCTAGCTAATGCTGCGATGATGTACAGCTGCTAGTCTTCCCGCTAGAACTACGCTGCGCTTACATTTCCTGGCATTTAAGTTGAAGTTTAATCAATCGGTCTCACCTGACTGTTGAAACAGGCTCCCGCTTCCTCCTTTTTATCCAAATATGAACATTTGCTACATACACATCTAAGCTTTGTTTGGAATAGCATACTAAAATACTGTTTTATGCTTGCAATTTATGCAGTATGTAGTATGTATACTGTGCACAGTTTGTCCATTTTGGATTCAGATGGTTGCTGTGTTCTGAATCAAATGCTAATGTGCTGCTTCTGAATACTAAACCTAAACTGTATATACTGCATACCTAGTAAGAGCAGTATGGTAGTATGTTATTTCACACATATCCAGTCAGTGTCTCACACCACCCCATGCAGCTTTCATTGAAAGATCCAGTTGGAAACATAGAATATGCATCAGAAAATAAGATGTAACACAAAATTCTTCTTTATAAAATCTCAGAATTAATTTGCATTTTATATGTTTGGTTGATGGATTTGTCCCGTCACAGTTTCAGCTATTCTTATTTTGTTATCATGCTAAAAGGGCTCTTAATGCCTCTCGACAACCCTGTCAGGAGACGTTTGGACATTATGCTAAATGCTGTCATTGGCTTGCTCCACAATAAGGGACATGTTGGAGAAACAGGAACTTGCATGTGACAGAGCGTGTCTGATGTCAGATTGGCTGTCATGTCACATTAGCTTTACTGTTATGAGTGGGAAGAGAACAGTCCTGTCTGATCTATAACCTGTGTTTATGGGAAGACTCAACACCTTTGTATGTAATTTTGTCAGCATGCATTGTAGTCTTAGCAGCTCAGTGTTTGCTTCTTTACTTTGTATAATCACTGACGAATAAGTGGCATATTGTTTCATTGTTCATTAGATAGAGAGGATATCATGAATACTAAATGTTACAAAGACAGATACTCATTTAGATTTCATTATTTGAAGCACAGGACCACTTATGCTGTAGCCATATCTCAAAATTTGCTGATGTATTTCTCCAAACATAAACGTTATCATCAAACACAGAATGTTTTGCGAACGTTAGTTTATGATTCCTATTTGGTTATTTTTCTGGGAACCAACTCCTAACATTCTCTGAACTTTCTTTTAAGTTGCATTTCTTTAAACCATAAACAAACCTTCCTATAATGTTGCAGGTATGTTTTTGTTCCCTATCTGTCACTCACTCGACGTTGTGTCAATGTAGTGACATTAGGGGTCACTCTTGGGAGCCCCAAACACCTCTGATCTTTTGAAAAAAGGCCAATGGGAATTGGCGAGTAGAATTTGCATGCCACTCCCCCGGACATACGGGTATAAAAGGAGCTGGTACGCAGCCACTCATTCAGATTTTCTCTTTGGAGCCGAGCGGTTGCATTCAGTACACTGAATAAAATTCCTCCAATTCATCTTGTAAAACTGCTGGATTTATGGCGCGTTTCAGCGGCTTCTCCCCCTCTGTGCCTTTGGAGTGCAGAGAACACCCCTGGGCACTTTGGCAGAGCGAAAAAAGAGAGTATATTCTAAAAGAGTATATTTTCATTCACAAAAAGAGCAGCACACATGGAATGTCTTTTTAAAGATGTCTTTCTGTTTGTGTGTTATTCCTGGTTGCAGTCGTTATCTCTCTGCTTCTGACGGCCACGATCGCTGTCTTACGTGTCTGGGTGCTGCCCATGCGGAGACATCGTTCGTGGATGGGTCATGTCCTCATTGCGAGAACATGACCATGGCAACGTTGCGGTCGCGGCTTGCTTTCATAAGAAAGCAAGCCACCCCAGCGGCTCCCTGCATTGGTCCTTCTACCTACAGGTTTGAGGCCGCGTCGGTTAGCACTGGGGGCGATTTGGGGATATCAATGGGACCACCTCCACCGGGTATCCCCCCACGGACCTCCCATTCCCCAGCATGCTCGCTTGCCCCGGTCAGGCACTCGGATGAGACCGCCGGCTCGTCTCAGGGCGAGTTCGACCTCTTGTTCGGAGCCCAGGAAGACGATGAGTTATCGAGCGCAGCATCGGAGAGTGGGCTCGTCCAGTCAGACACAGAGGCTTCGGCTGGGCTTCCTCCTTCAGGAATGGTCACCCAGTCTCAGGCCAACATGGAAATGATGGACATGCTTACCCGGGCGGCCGTGAGCATCGGGCTAGAGCGGAACCCTCCACTCTCGCCTGAACCCTAGCGGCTCAACGATTGGTTCCTGGGCTCAGGGCACCGCCCACAACCTGTCCCAGTTCCTTTCTTTCTGGAAGTGCATGAGGAGCTGACAAGATCGTGGGAGGCATCTTTTACTGCCCAGTCCTGGTCTTTCAGCTCCCCCGCTCTCACTACCCTCAATGGTGGAGCAGCCAGGGGGTATTCGGTGATCCCCCAGGTGGATAAGGCACTCGCAGTGCAGAACCTGAGGAAGGCTTAGAAGTGCCCCTGAGACGGGCGACCCAGTTTTGGTGCCTCTTTGTGTTGGTACAACAAGGCGACGTTCCTTAGCCGACTGCAGGCTTCTGGTGGGAACGTAGCTCTGCAGAAATGATTTTAGGTATGCTGGAGCAGACCCAGTGACTGTTCTGTATGCCAGCACCAGAGCCTTGAACTTGATATGTGCATCAACCGGCAGCCAGTGAAGAGAGACAAGGAGTGGTGTAACATGCGCTGTCTTTGGTTGATAAAAGACCAGATGTGCTGCTGCATTCTGGATCATTTGCAGGGGTCTAATTGCACATGCAGGGAGGCCTGCAATGAGAGCGTTACAGTAGTCCAGTCTAGTTATGACAAGTGACTGAACAAGAAGTTGTGTGGCATGTTCAGTGAGGAAGGGTCTTATCTTCCTGATATTGTAGAGTGTAAATCTACATGATCTTGCGGTCTTTGAGATGTGGTCTGTGAAATGTAGTTTGTTATCGATGGTTACCCCTAGATTTCTGACCGTTTTGGAAGGCGTTACTGTAGTTGCACCCAGCTGCATGGTGATGTTGTGTTCAACAGCAGGGTTGGCTGGAAAGACAAGGAGTTTGGTCTTGGCTGGGTTAAGTTGCAGGTGGTGTTCCTTCATCCAGGCCGAGATGTCTGCCAGGCAGGCAGAGATTCGAGCAGTCACTGTGGTGTCGTTGGGCTGGAAAGACAAGTAGAGTTGCGTGTCATCAGTGTAGCAGTGGTAAGAGAAACCATGTGCCTGAATGATGGGTCCCAGTGATGTTGTGTATATAGAGAAGAGAAGTGGCCCAAGCACTGAACCCTCAGGTACCCCAGTAAGTAGCTGATGTGGCTTGGACACCTCACCTCTCCAGGCTACCTTGAAGGACCTACCTGAGAGATAGGAATTAAACCAGTCAAGTACAGTTCCTGTGATGCCCAGCGAAGAGAGGGTGGAGAGTAAGATCTGATGGTTGACTGTGTTGAAGGCTGCAGAAAGGTCCAGCAGAATCAGGACGGATGATCTGGATTCAGCTTTCGCCTGTTTCAGCGATTCAGTGACAGACAGCAGGGCAGTCTCAGTGGAGTGTCCACTTTTGAAGTTTGTCATCCAGCAGTTTGTTCTGTGAGAGATAGGCAGAGATTTGATTGAAAACTGCCCTTTCAAGTGTTTTTGCCATGAATGGCATGAGAGAGACTGGTCTGTACTGTTCTATCTGTGTGGGGTTAGGTGCGGGTTTCTTCAGCAGCGGTGTTACTCGAGCCTGCTTAAATGTAGTGGGAAAAGTGCCTGTAAGTAGAGATGTGTTAATTATTTATTTGGGGGTGGAATAATAGGGTTCACAACAGTGTTACTATGAATGCAAATTTTAATACAGTGAAAAAGACACTCTATTATCATAACATAAATATATATAAATAAATAAAAATTTCCAACATTCTTTGAATGTCCATGTTCTAAAATAAAATATTTGATGCCATGAGTGTACCTTCATTTACTATTACTATTATTTTGAATGGCCATGGAAAATGAAGCAATGTGATAACAATTTTACCTGGCTGCAAAAAGAAGTCCGTTAATTTACCTGATGAACTTTCACCTTTTGCTGACCCATTATGCTTCGCAGAGCTAATGTGTGTTTCTAAATCACTTGCACCTTTATTAGCAACTGACACATAAGTGCCAGCTTTACATGTCATACATTCTGCTTCCCACGGATCTTGACCTGGACGAAAGCATGGACATTTTTTGTGCAAATCTTCTGTAAATTTGCACTTTCGTTGGGCATTGTTTCCACTCAGCTGTCATTTGCTTGCTGCTACTGTCATGCAACTGTTTGATGCAGAACACGACAGCGCTTTGCTTGTTCGCAGAGAGATTGACAGGCAAGAATTTGGCTAATAGTTGCTACAAGCCTCTTATAATCAACCAATTGGTGTGCGAGAAGGCGGGACTTACAAAGAGGGGTTAAAGCAATGCAAATATGCATGCACACACAATTAAGTATTAGACCAGATGCACATCATAGTGCAACTAGGTCCAAAAAAAGAGGACGTATGGTCACACTAGTTATTCATTGTTAGGATGCAACACTAATTTAAACACCAAATATTTGAATTTAACTTATGTAAACATGACGGGGTAAGATGAACCACTTGTTGAACTTACCCCCAAGGCTCTGGCTCATTTTGCCCCACAGCCACCATTTTGGGAAAAGTGCTTAGTCTAGCAACCCAGAGCTACACTTTTGCTAATTCACTCACATGTTTTTGCACACTGCCAGTTCATCACCATACAGTTGCAATCGAAATTATTCATTCGTTTATTTGGCTAATTGCCTAAAAGCTTGACATTTTCTGGAATTTTCCAAGCTGCTTAAAGGCACAGGTAACTTATTTTTTGACGTCAGTTTGATTTGCATATTTGTCCTGTTTTCTGACGTCAATGTTGATGTCTTTTCAACATCAGTTGCCCACTGGGAAGCTTTTCTGATGACCCAGAATTTTTAAACTTTACATCTATATCAGTTGACACATTCAAAGTCATAGTGTGAATATATAACCTAATATTTCTAAAAAGCAGGATTTTTTTAAAATACAGTCATGTCATAATTATTCAACCCCTATTGCAATTAGCTGTTTCTTAAATATGTAAGGCTACACAAGTAATTGTTTTAAAACAAAATTAAGTCATCAATCTGCAATGGCACTTATTTAAGTTTTAAAATTTAAGTTTAGCATTGTAAGCAAAAATGTATTTCTATGCAAAAAATGCAATTAAAAACAAGCTGTCTCAAAAGCTAATAGAGGAGATTATTTAATTACACAAGAAAGGTCATGGCTAAAAGTACATTTCCAAGGCACTTCAATTTCCAGCAGACAAAGTTGGCAGCACCACTCATAAATTTTTTAAATATGGTACAACAGCAACCTTCTTGGGGTGTGGAAGAAAGCAAAACTTCACCAAGGGAAATGTTGACTCCAGCTGACTGAATATTCAAGAAGTAATTAGGAAAGACCTGTGGAGTCCTGGAAGAAGGTTTTATAGATGTATGACACTAAACTTAAAATGAGTTTTAGACCCATGGGTCAGCAGTATGTCTGGAGTAAGATGACAGGGTGATGACAAGAACGACACCATTCCCATGGTCAAGCATGGAGGTGGGTCAGTCCTGTTATGGGGGTGTTTTGCGGCTGCATGAAACAGCTATCCTGACTATGTGACTGACACCATGGATTCTTTCAGGTATCAGGCCATTTTGGCATAAAAAATGTGATGCCTTCATTGTGTAAATTGAAGCTCGGTGATCACTGGACTTTCCAGCAAGACAATAACACCAAGGATACATCCAAGTTGTCCAAAATCTAGTTCAGGGATAGGTCGTGGAATGTCCTTAAATGGCCCTTTCAGTCCATCATTAAAATCCCATTGCAAACCTTTGTTGGGATTTCAAGGATGCAGTGGCAGCATAGAAACCAAAGAATGTCAATGAGCTGGAAGCTTTTGCTCATGAGAAATGTGTAAAAATTCTAATAGAGAGGTGTCCGAAGCCTGAGAACACTTACCTGAAACATTTATTTGCTGTTATTAAGGATAAAGGATGCTCTACAAATGATTGACTTTGGGGGTTGAATATTTTAGACATGACATTTGTGGAGAGAATTAGTTATTTTTTATTTTAAAATTTGGGTAAACTGAACTCTCAAAATCACTCATATGTGTATTAAAAACTTACTTTGTTTACTGAGGTTTTAGTTGATGTGTTTTAATTCACATCACCAGAATGTATTGCTGGTCGGGGGGGGGGGGGGGGGGTTGAGTAATTTTGATTGCAACTGTATCTGATATAATTTTTTAAACTGAGATAAATTACTTTTGATGTGAGATTGACTATACCTGATTTGCCATTAAAAAAAAAACGTTGACAGGCAAAAAACAGTTTTTTGTGAAAAAATATGCTTACCACTTAATCTACATGTTTCTACCTTCCACAGCAAGATGAAAATGGAGACTAATGCAAACTAAATTTAGGGTTACATGACACAAATTGTGTGTGGTTGCCCAGACACAGGTGGTGGGTCAACTTACCCACTGGCTCATCTTACCCCACTCTCCCTGTTACAAATGTCGCCTATATGCTTACATAAAATATAGCCTATTGCAACAGTACTTGCTAGGAGAAATTAGATAGTAAGCGGGGTCGGGCCACACGGTCTTCGGGTCGGGTTCGGGCTTAAAATGAGACGCTATGGTTCGGTCGGGTTTCATTTTAAGGCCTGTGCAGACCTTTACTACAGAACAACTACAGCACAGCATAAAATTATTACACTACATGGCTGAGTGCAAATTGTGAGTTTGATGAGGTGAGGATGACAGAGGCTAGAAACATATGACAGAATTAATAAGAGCAATATGGGTAGTGTGCAATTCCGAACTCAGCCAGCGTTTACATAAAGTGAGTATACTGTGAAAATATCTTGAACAATACTGCCCCCACGTGATACATCTAGGGAACTACTGGACAGACATGGACACCACATTAAGAAAACAGCAGCATGTTTCAAGTCGTGTCTTGATTTTAGAATAACAGTAGCCTTGCCTATAGGTTCTGATTAATCAGTTTGTTGTTCTAAACAGTGCTTCCTCAGTTTCATAACAGCATAAAAAGCTTGCATGTAACTTACTTTTTCATTCCTTACATAATGCAAAAGTAAAATCTCCAACATGCAACTTTTATTGTGAGGTTTATTTTATTTATTAAGTACCCCAGAACAAAGATTTCATTTGATTAAGAGCCTGATCATTAGAAAGCTGTTTATGTGCAAGCTTGTTTATATTTGTGAAAGAAAAAGAGGGGTACAAACAATTACATGAAGAATTCAGCCATGCATAATGATGAGCTTTAATAATGTTTAGATGTATTCCACCTCTAAGGCATTATGTACAGCAAGTGCTTCTGTCTCATTTTTAGAATGACCACAATGGGGAACCGATGACACAACTCTGATACTTTACAGATTAAAAATCACAGTTAAAACAATGCCTTTTTATAAGAAAGCTGCTTAACACTGTCAGTAACATACATTGCACTGATTTGCAACATTGCCTTGAAATTAAGTGACATTCTAATAACACATTTTTTTATGTATTATTTTTTTGCAGGCAAAAACTAAATTATCATGCAAACCCTGTGACCGTACATAATGTTAAGGGTTTACGAAAATAAATAAATAAACAGAAGCGCAAAATGGAGAGCATGCATTGTGATGTTACTCAAAAAGTTGTAAAAGTTGAAGAAATACAACTAAGAGAGACTAAAGAAAGCCTAAATTACTGAACACTCAGGGCTAAACTTTAGAGTTGTACATAAATTATGCTAATTAGTGTTAATAAAAGAATGAACAATAGAGGCAACACTTGTGCAAAAGAAAGCAAAACAAGTACAGTAACTGCTCTAAACGTCACTTATTGCTTTGGTGCTAAAACAGAAAAATGAAACATTCCATATTTTTTTACATAGACACTAATACATTTCTTTTTTTTTTTCAAAACAATCATGTGCTCTGTTTGACAACATTCACAAAACACACATTATCCTACCATTTGGCAAGTAGATATTTGTTTTTAAGCTCTGCTTCTTGGCAACATGTAGTAATCAGTACATTATGTGATATTCATATGAAGATAGGGTACATTTCAGTTCATGAGGATAATGGCAATGTTAATGGATTTTAGAAAAGAAAAAAACATACAATTCCGTCATATAAGTTGTGTCGCTAAAAGAGATCTACAACAAAGTTTATGGTACTGTATACGAAGAGGGCAAACTACTCCCAAGTGTGTCTGGTATCAATGCAGTCTACTGCAGTTAATGTGGTACATACAAGCTCTGGTGCCTAGGTTTAATGTTTTACCTAATATGTACCAACAGCGCTACCTACTGGTGGATAGGGAGCCCTGTCCTATTAGGAAACATCTCTCTCCACTTCACTTCATTTCACTTCCGATGCAGATTTATGTTGTCCTGAAAGGAACAGTTCACCTGAAAATGGAAATTCTATCAATATTCCATCAATACTTACCCATATATCATTCCAAGATTTTCAGTGAATAACGACTCAAATTTTGCACTGGTCCTTACAGGAAACTATCAAATGATTTGTAGTACAGCTCATGAGTCATATGGAAAACTTTGATGGTGCTTTTATGCCAAAAAAAAAAAAAAAAAAAAAAAAAAAATAAAAATATCATTGCGACATAAGGGTGAGTACATAATGAGATAATTTTCATTTTTGAGTGAACTATTCCTTTAAGACTTCAGCATACAGTAGCTGTAAATATCAGAATCAGGTGACTCAGTTATAGGGTGGTGCACTATTGCCATGTGCACATACAATCAACATGGTCTTCAGCAGTGCTGGTGATCTTTAATTATTTTCTGGTTGGACGGGAGGGACGGAGATTCATTGAGGCAATGGTGTAAGAATGTGACATTCATGAGACTGACTGAGCAGTTGGCAGTAATGTGATGTTGTTGAGACATGGACCTTAAGGATGAAAACGTGAAATATCGGGGGTCACGACAATTGAGGTGAAAGAGAAGCTACAGGTTGACCAGGTGAAGGTCAGAGGCAGTGAAGTGAGGACAGAGTGCCATGTCAGGATTCTTCAGCTGCTTTAGGACGCGCTTGTAGAACTTGGTGCGCACACGATTAAACTCCATGATGTCACATGGATCTTCCTCGATCCAAAACCTGTGGAACTCCTGCATCAGATAACCTGAGATAAACAGTATGGATAGAAGATAACAGGTTAGAAAAATGACACAGAACCCATGTCTTTATGGATTTAAAGACTCCATGAAATTGCTTGACGAGTGCACATTTGTGTCTTGTGTTTACATATTTCCTATATAAACAGGAAGTTAGGGCGCAACATATCAAAGGGCTAATCCTGATATAGCCAGTACACTGGGGGGAAATGGAACATTTTTACTCTGTGACCATGCACTACACGGACCACTATGTCTGTTGCGCACCACCTCTGTGTTTACATTTCCGCTGCATGCGTTTACATGCGTTTGCTCTGCGAACGTTGACGGGGGAGAATAGACCTTTCTCACAGACTGTGATGACGCGTTTCTGCCTTATTTAGCAGCGTAAATCTAGCAATCTTTTTTATACGATTCTTTTTTTTAAATATTGAGTGTAAGTTTATAGCATTATTCTTGGTGTTATATTAACCCTGAATAATTACCACAGCTGCGAAGTGGTTTTGATTACAGCTGCTGAGAGAGTGACAGTAAATTTGGCATCTTCTCCCATTTGACGGTCTTAATCCACCGCTCTCTATTTTTTTCCTCTTCTGGAAAGTCATTCAAACGAAATAGTGGATTTTTTCTTTTGCTCTTGGAGCAAATGGGTAAGTGAAAATAATATTTGCTGTGGTCTCCCATTCACCGCTGTCGAAGTTTAACCTGCACATGTTTACTTTCGTGTTCCAAAACCCAGAATGTGAAAAAGGTCTATAGTGTGATGGAACCCTGGGAGTTGGGGGCTCTCCTGCAGCCAGGGGCCCCTGGGACTTCAGCCCAGTTAAGCCCGTGCATTAATGCTAACAGAAATGGACTATAATGCTGTGTTCCATTCAAAGTCATATGTGGGATTTTCCTTCTTGATATCTCTGACCATAAAGGCATTCCAATACCTGATGCTCGGAAGATGACGTATAAGGAAACAAAACTGCAACGCTCCCGTTAGCTTAGCAGGTATTCGACTGCAAACAGAGATGTCTCCTAGCAACCAAACTTATAAACAATGCTGCAATACTAGCGTTTGTTCTACATGTGTACGATCATCAAAAGAGAATATAAGCAGAGACTATTTAGCAGAGACAGGTCACTTCTATTAAAATGAATGGGAGAAATCAGAACGGCCAACAGAATTAGAAAAGGAAGTCACGACTTACAGGTAAAAGAGCCAATCACCTTTTAGATACAGACATCGCCTGTCAGTCAACTCGAGAACGCACAGGCGCATTACCTAGACAAGCTGGGAAAAATTCATTTTTTTGCATAATCTGAGCTAAAGAAGCACAATGTATGATACCATTGTTGTCAGATTTTACTGCCAATTTTAAATGTTCTTTGATCATAATCTTGACTTACTGTTTTGGAGATATCTGTCTTTCCCCATTCAAGTAAATAGGAGCTTGTTTACATAGAGAAATAGCTGCCCAGCCTTCCCAAGAGCATTTCAAAGATGGCCGCCGAATGGACTGACTTGCCTTGAAAGGGACTTTGGTATAATTTACCATGTGTTGAACACTTGTCTCTGCAAACGTTTGCTTAACAAGTTTTATGATCATTTAATGTCGAAATGTTGACATTGATATTATTTAATAAATGTCTATGTTTTTCATTGACTCTGTAAATCTCCCCGGGTGCCGACCTATTTGCGAGACGTCACGCACCCTTATCTTGGCGACATTAGAGTTGAAGATTTCTGCACAAGTTTCCAAGTTGGAAGTCTGACTTCAAGAGGTATTCCACTGCACTTTTCCTAGTAAGAATTTGGAAATTCCCAGAACTCTCATTTTGATTTCATGGGGTCTTTTAAGAAAGGAAACTCTTATGACAAATTGAATTCCATTTAAAGGAATTTAGATATTCCAATGAGATTAAATTTCATCTCCAATGAATATCCAGATCTGTTTTCACAATGAGTACAATGGTGACATTATAGTAACACTCACAGAATGTCTGTTGGAAGTGCACCAAACTTGGCATCTCTGGTGCCACATTGTACAGATGAGTCTTCAGCGCTCCACTCACCAGCAGGGAATATGCCAGATCCGTGATGTTTATGCCAACTATGGCAAAGGAGTATCTGCACCACAAAAGATTTTGGTCATCATGGAACACAATATAAGAGAGGTCCAAACATGTCAGTTCTTTATTAGAACAGTGGACTGGTACTTTTTTCAATGTAAATACACATTCTAAAATGTTCAGAGAGTTCTCATGTTTAATTTTGCTTCCACTTGTGCTTAGTTTGTTTGAATACATCTGTATTTGTGTTTTAATTGTGTCTGTGTGTGCACATGTCAGATGAACAGTGAGCAAACAGGCTCCGCTATGCACATCAGAGCTAATGCATCCTGAAAGCCCACAACAAGCAGAAGAGAGTCTATCAAAAACCTCACACAAAGCATCAATGCTGCCACACAAGCAGTGTTCAAACATGGGCTACTAATAACTACTGCACAGACAGGATCATTTTTTTTTTTAAGATTCACAGGTATAGGAATTGGCCTTTATTTGGCAAGACCACTTCACAACGTAGTGAGAATAAGTCATGTAAAGTTAAAAATTAACATGAAAATATATTTGCATATACTGAATATACACTGCAATGTAGTTGCTTAGGTGTTCTGGGTGGTGTCTAGGGTGTTGGTGTCTTTATGGTGGCTTACTGGCCCAAATGAAAAGAGCCTAAAGTCTCAATGATATTCTGGTCCCTAGATATGGCTCAGGTGTTGTTGTTGTTTTTTTGTTGTTGTTTTTTTGTGACTGTTGTCGTTTGCCAGGCAAAAATAGCAAGTCTTGCATTAATTATTAATGATAATTAGAATTGCTTGCAACATTCTAAACTCACCCAATTGCTTTGTCAAATTTCTTCTTGTCCCACTCAGCTTTGCTCATCTTGCTGTGTGAATAAATAAATAAATAAATAAATACATAAATACTCTTTAGAGTGTCTCTACTCCAGCCTGTGCTTTTAGACCTCAAAGAGCTTTTAAAAGAAGAATAGAATGCGGTCAACAATAAAACATGAGGCTGGAGAAAAGAGAAAGCATTCACAGTTACTAACCAATGTTACAATGGAGCAAAATGCCTTGTGTTTAGAGTGAGGTGAGGTTGGACTTTTTCGAGATAAAAAAAAAAAACAGCAATTAGTTTTAAGGCAAAATGATAAAATGATTTTCTTACTGAGACAGAAAAGATGAGGTACCTGGCTTCCTCTTTGGAAACGTTCCTGCACATGGCAAAGTGATGGAAATAAAAAAAGAAGCAGGAAAAGAAAAAAGAATGTGTGGGTGTGTTGATGTGCATGATGCATGGTGACATAACAAGATGAAGGTGCGATCGGTTACACAGCATGAAAAATGCACACATATGACAAACTCTTAACAAAACACTTATTTAAACACTTAGTTAAAATAAACTTAGTATGCATAGACAGTATGAAGTATCACATGGATAACAGGTTCTGTGTAAACAGCCACCAAACTTACATCATGTGGCAAGATCCTGTGTGTGTTTTCCTTTTCCTGTTAATCTTCCAAAGAAATTACTGTCTGATTTTCTCTTTGTGTGTATTTGCTGATGTGTGTTGGTGTGACTGCATCCAGTCCAGATCGGTGTATGTGTGTGTTTGGATTTCATTGAATCAAATATATATACACCTATACCATAACTGATTATAAAAGACCATCAAATTAAAACAGTAAAAGACTACTGTACATCCATATTTAAGTAGCCACCTTTGAGGACAAATACAAATACGCATGACTGAAATGTCTGACCTTTGTTTGGGCTGCAAGGAGTCATGAAGGACTTGTAAAGCAGTGGCTTTATCATGCTCTGCAAAATACCTGCAAATAAAGAGGTAAATTGAACAACAAAACATCTAAATTGCTAGAATTAATTACCTGAATAATGTATGTTTAAGTAACTATAAAGATCAAATATGTGTTGTGTTGATTTCACTTCAGCAGACTCAAATACTCACAGTAGGTTGTGCAAGCCCAGAAGGCCCATGCCCCTGAAATCAGTCTTGGGGTCGTTTCCTTGGAAACCAATCTCACACCATTGCTTTGAGATGCGTCCAGAGAGGGGAGAATCAGGACAGAGTTCCTTCCACAACTGTTGAGTTCAAAGATATTCAAGAAAAGCATCACCATCAAGGACAGTTATGGCCTACTGTACATTTGCTAATTTATCTCTTAGCAGTAAACCTGACGTGAGGCAGGGTTTATTTTCTAATAATCACCAGCTGGCTCTACATTATCCCACTTATTACACAACTACATACCAAATAAGAAAATAGAAGGACATCAAATACTAATTTCAGCTGAAAGCATTTAAAGGGATAGTTCACCCAGAAATGAAAATCACCCTCATGCCATCCCAGATGTGTATGACTTACTTACTTCTGCAGAACACAAGTTAAGATTTTTATAAGAATATCTCAGCACTGTTTGTCCATACAAGTGAAAGGCGACCAGAAATCTGAAGCTCCAAAAATGCATATAATGGCAGCATAAAAGTAATCCATATGACTTCACTGGTTAAATCCATATCTTCAGAAGCAATATGATAAGTGTGGTTGAGAAACAGATCAATATTTAATTAATTTATACAATAAATCTCCACTTTCACTTTCTTCTTTTGTTTTTGCCGATTCTCATTCTTTGTGCATGTTGCCATCTACTGGGCAGGGAGGAGAATTTATAGTAAAAAAGGACTTAAATATAGATCTGCTTCTCACCCACACCTAACATATCGCTTTAGAAGACATAGATTAAACCACTGTCGTATGGATGACTTTTATGCTGCCTTTATGTCCTTTTTGGACCTTCAAAGTTCTGGCCACCATTCACTTGCATTGTATGGAACTACAGAGCTGAGATATTCTTCTAACAATCTTCATTTGTGTTCTGAAGAAGAAAGCAAGTCATACACATCTGGGATGGCATGAGGGTGCGTAAATGATGAGAGAATTAAAATTTTTGGGTGAACTATCCCTTTAATTATGCAAGAAAGAAAGTGACTCTGGAGTGGTACAAAGACAGTGGGAGGGAGATTTGTTGAAAGGGACAATGTTCAAATACAGTTTAGAGGCAATTATGCAAAACTATTTGACAGCACAATGCTGCAATTAACCAATCATAATCAAGTATCCCAGACAGCTGTGTAATAAGTGTATATTATCTTTTTTCAGGCTGACAACCACTAAGAAAAATACACATTACTCACAATACCTTCATAAGCATCTCCTCATGTGCTGGGTTTTCACAGTCATACGGCTCTCTACGCAGTTTCTCCACCTCCACAACTAGGTTTCGATAACCCACAATCTGGAGCAGGCATGCCTGGAGAGAGATGCCAAGCCTGGGGAGAAATATTACTATATTAAGATGTGTTCTAGAAGTGGCTCAAGTATTTGAACTGGAAGGAACTTGAGTTAATTGTAGATGAACACACTGTATTGTCAAATGCTGTTAAAACTGAGGTTCTATTATAGGTCTCATGGGTTCTTACTGCGGGTTAGTGTCTTGATTGATTTTTTTCAGGAACACTATTTCATCAATCGTCTTTTCCACAGAATCTGGGTGAACGCTGACGGCAGACTGCAGAACCTATAGAGGTAAATGAAGGATGAGAATATCCAATTTATTAGATAATATATAGTAGCAACATAATTAGTATAACATGGCAAATATTTAAGCTGCTTATACTGTAATATGAGATGAGTTTTTGATTCAGCATATAATATTACAAATTCTTCCAATATTACAGTGTTGTAGTGTGTATACACCTACCACCTCTTCAACTTACCTCATGTTTAGAACATTTGAGTGATGATTCTGTGAGATTACAAGAAACATAAAATAACAGTGTCAAAAACATCCCTTTATACAGCCAGAACAGCCAAAAGACAAAGTGCCTTATAGATGTATCGTAGTGATTTCCACTAAAGGTCATTAATAGTATTTACCGATCTTGAGCGTCCTTCGAGCACCAGGTTTGTTATTGTAACAGATGCGTTGAAGCTCACATCGTCCTGTCACCTTCCTGATGACAAATTTCAGGCCCCGCCACAAACACTTACAGTAAAGGAACACTAGGAACTGGGTCAGTACCCTAGAATAGTAGAAAATAAAAAGGTCTGTGCACAAATCCACTTCCAACAGGCTTAATACACCTGTGAATTCTCTCTCAGAAAAAAAAAGTACCCAATTGTGTGTCGAAAGCTCATTATATTTGAGTTGTCTAAACGTGAACTGCATTATTATAAGATGTGTGTTTCCTATGAACACTGCCAGAGCGGTTTCAAAAGAAATACAACACATGCAGTAAACACATTATTTTTCTCTTCTAATGGTCTGAAGTCAACAAAATCTAATACCTATTTTAAAAAGCACATCTGCTTTTTGAGATACTGAGATACATAGGCCATTATGATGAAATGGGCCACTGTTCTGCAAAGCTGTGTTTGATAAAAGAGAGTGTATATGATTGTGAAACTATTATTCTTAAGGGTGCACTCAGATTTTGTTTGCTCTTATTTAAAAACTTCTACAGAAATGAGTTGTAATTTTGAAACATACAGTACATATAAAAATCATGTCCATACAGATGAGGTGAAGACTCCAGTCATATTGGTAACCTTATAAAAGCTGTTTTATTCTACATGAAGAATTCCATGTTAGGATCACATGACCAGCCGAATACTACTCGCTTAATTTCAGTTACTGCCCTGTTATTGGACTTTTTCACTCATGGATTAAATTAATCATGGCTGACTGTAAATAGACAATTTCTACAAAAGCACTGGTAACTAAACACTTCTGCGTTTGAATGATGTTGCATCCATGCCACTAAGTGTCAGTGTAGTCCAAGATGACACATTCAAAAAATGTTCAAGCAGTCTTTGTGGGTAGATGACCCATAACATGTCCACAAAGTTTTTTTTAACCAACATCAACATTTCAGGTTAAAATGTATATGAATTTATAAAATGGATAGTTCTGATTGGTCAGCATCTGTGTTTAATTAATGATAAAG